>NC_091777.1:40700000-41000000 GCF_029378745.1 Bos indicus
ATACCCAGGAGGGTTTGAAGGCTGCGATTCAAACCCAGGACTATCTGACTCAAAGGTCGATACTCTTAAGCCCTGCCCCTCTGCTCAGAGCTTCCCATCTGGATAAGTGTCATACTATGTGGGAGTTGGTGATGGACAGGGAGGCCTGGCGTGCTGCGATTCATGGGGTCGCAAACAGTCGGACACGACTGAGCGACTGATCTGATCTCTGATGTGGAATAAGTCTATTTCCTTAAAACCCCCACTTACCCATGATTGTTCAGAAGGAATATGTATAGAAAGAAGCGCTGAGAGAGCCTGTTCCTGAAGGACTGTCCCTGCCCCAGGCCCTCCCTGCCTCCAGGAGCACAGCTGGAGCCCAGAAAGAGCTTATAGGGAGGGCCTCCCAACCCCACCACCCAGTCCTTCTTGACACCATCTCATGGCTGGTAGAAGGGCTCAGACCTTGCCACTTACTCTGCCTCCGCCCCTCCTGCAGGCTCGCTTCACCCACGGGATGTTCACCGTGTACCCTGGGTTTGGTACCATCCCTTCCGGAGGGATGCAGGTCATCACTGTTGACTGTGTGGCTGACCCCGTGGGAAGATGTGAAGAGTTCATAGCAATTGATATCTCTGACCGAGATCCAAGAGACCAGCCCGCTGGCATCCCATACAGCCTGTTGGCTGAAGCCTGTCAGCCAGGTACTGAGCTCTCAGATGGGGCAGCATCCCTTAAAAGACCTTCCTCTGTAACAGACCCCTCCCCCTGCAGGCACCTAATAGACATTGCTAGGCTTCTTCCTTTGGGACCTTAGAACTTCCTGTGGTGTCTTCAGCCATATTTTTCCTTAAGACTTATAGGGCATGTGCACACCTAGAAGAGGATGTGCAGCTTTAAACTCCAGGTCTTCCTGAGTTTGGTCTGGGATTCTCAGATGGACGGTGTTATCTGGGAATCGTGGTGTGATGGGGTGTGGCACAGGGTGACCCAGGAATACCGAATTCTGCTCATCTGAGATCTTGCTGGGTTCGAGTGGCCAGGCCACTCCCTGTGCAAATGTGCACAGAGAACAATGATCAGTGACAGAGCAAGTTTGGAGCAAGAGACAGCTCCTCTTGCTTTGGTTCTAGGTCCCCAGCAAACTTGCACCAAAGTGAGCTGAAAGCCTCCTTCTTTCCTCAGCTCACCCCAGATCTCATCCTCCTTTCTATTGGAAGAAGAAGGTGGTTGGAGTCTGGGGACCAGCAAAAGCAGTCCAAAAAGAAAGAGAAGATAGAATTTGTCCCACCCCTCACACTCCCTTGTGTGAATCCCCCTGTCTCTCCTCTGTGATCGTCCTTTGTCAGAGTCTGAATCTCCAAGTTAGGGATTACAGAGAGTAGAAACCGGGCACTTAGGCTCCATCTCACAGTCTTCCCTCCACTCCCCAGCCTTTGTGACTGACAACAACGGCTTGATATTTGAGGAGCACCAGCTCTGTAGCAGCACCAACCTGAACAGCATCCTGCAGACCATAGAGAGCGGGGGCTTGTATGTGGAGGATGAGAACAAGTTCATCTTCTGCAACGTCCTGGTGGGCCACCAGGCCAAGGCTCGGTTCAAGATCTGCAATGTGGGAAAGATCGCCTGTGACGTGAACCTCGTGGTTAAGCCCATCTCCAGCAAGGTAGGTAGCCCAGTCCGCTTGATTGGACTGGTCCACTGTGGCCCTGGCCCACCGTGGTTGGCGTAAAGCCAGGGCGGGAGCTCTTGGAAACCCCTGCAGTGGAGCCTGCATCTCTCGGGGGAATTTTCTGGCTCTCAGCCTCCCTGGAAGTTGTGTGAGGGGACATACATTTGTCCCACTGGATGTCTCTCTGGGTACCTTGTGATAAACGGGTTCACATGACAGAGCGGAGCACTCCTGCATCAGACACTCGCTGTGTCTACAGGACAGAGCATGTAGTGCCAGCTCTGGCACGAAGGAGGTTTGGGAGATGTCACTCTATAAAGTGTAAGATGAGGTGAGCATTTATTGAGCTCCTGCTGTATTCTGAGCACTGCGCTGATGTTCGTTTATCGCATTTCACCCTCAGAAGTTTGTATTATCAGATTTTCTCCCCGTTTTATAGTTAGGAAAATTGAGACTCAAAAATGCTGCATTCTTCCCCTACATCCCAGAGCCTAGGAATATATAGCTTGGTTTAAAACCAAGCTTCATCCGCTTAGTAGCAGAAGTGAAAATCGCTCAGTCATGTCTGACCCTTTGTGACCCCCTGGACTGTAGCCTACCAAGCTCCTCTGTCCATGGGATTCTCCAGGCAAGAATACTGGAGTGGGTTGCCATGCCCTTCTCCAGGGGATTTTCCTGGCCCAGGCATCGAACCCAGGTCTGCTGCATTGCAGGCAAATTCTTTACCATCTGAGTCAATACCACGTAGAAAATAAATGCCTGTCTTGGGCTCTGCCAGACCAAAACTGCCTTCCCTCTCTGGGTTGGATCACACTGAGACACTGTTTCCTTGCCGTGGAACAGAAAATTCAGGAGACCAAGAGAAAGGACTGAGTCAGTGGGTTTCACTCCCTGTTAATTTCCAATCAGTGTGCTGCAAACACTGCCGAGTGTCTCTCAGCCACATCAGTTCTCTAGCCAAAGGTAGAGTCTTGACCCGGGTGGTTCTTGTGCCCCAGAGTCACATGAGAGTAAGTTCTTACAGCTAACAGTGGTGGGGAGGTGACCTAGAGGATTGGCCTAGCCTAGAGCTGACAGTAGGGTGCATTCTTTGGGAATGATCACTGCCGAGGGCCAGGGGTTGAGAGACTGTCATCACTTTCTGGCCTTCTTGGGACAGGAAAGGGCAGCTTTCTCCCTGTTCCATTGCTAAAAACATAAGAAATGAGCAAGCCTGACTTCTAAACAAAGATAGGTTTTTAACAGGGATTTGTAGACATTATGTTGTTGTCCTCCTCTGTTTTTTTCTTTTTTTACATGAAGCAAAATTTTAATTTCTGGCTCTTACAAGACCTTTTACAGTAACTCAAAAATAAAGGGATGGAACAAGTCTTATCATTCCAATCTACCCAACATAACTCATTAGTTACCCAGGCACCAGTTCCTCTGTATTTCTTCCACCCCTTTGGGAAAAGGGACTACAGAGAAGCCTAGCACCTCTTGAGCAGTTCCATTCATTCCATGAATCAATAGGCACTGATGTGCTTCACCTTCTAGCCCAGGCTTCAGAGCTTGCACCATATTAACCTTTGGTGATGGGTGCATGCCTAGCTGAATCTGCCCTCACGTGGCCTCAGGGGCCCAGTGACCGAGGCCCACATTTTTCCAGACAAATGCATGCCGTCATCCTTCCTTAATTTGCAGATTATCCTTTGGAAAGGGCAAAGAAATTATACTCTCAGCTTAAGAGCAAGAAGGAATAGTCAGTCTTGAATCCCACCTGCCTCCCATGAGAATAAAAAATCCTTTTGAGGTCATACCCACAGTCTTCCCCAAACATTGCTCCAAGACAGGAGCAGATAAAGTGCTGCAGGAGGTGGTTCTAACTAGCACTCTTAAAATTGCAAAGAGCAGAAGCCCACTCAGAATGGCCCCACCATAACAAGGTTTGCTTCAGTGAATCCGAGACCTCACACGCAGGATGGAACACAGCCTGTAGCCAGAGGCCTGAGAGACTGACTGGAGTTGTCACCTGAAATCAAACTTTCAGAAGATCATCTGCCAAAGGCCACGCGTCTCTCACACATGGTGTCTCCATTGCTCCTTTCTCTCGTCTGGCTTCTAGCCCAAGCCTCACATCAGTAACCACCAGAAGTCTCTGGCATTTTAAATTTATTTGTGTGTGTGTGTGTGTGTGAGAGAGAGAGAGAGAGAGAGAAAAGTGGGGGTGGGGTGGAGTGGATCTGCTATCCAAGATACAGTTTAGTTCATCTAATTGCAAAGACCACAAGTCTGGCCAAGTCCAGCCAATTAATGCTTAGGGTTGGGTCCCCAAGAACCCAGGCCACACCTTCCAGGAGCAGGATTGTCCAAGTAGTGGGACATGCCTGCACAGAGCTTAGAGGAGGGAAGTCACAGCAGGGCTAGTAGAGATGAGCAGCAAGCCCTGTGCAAACATAGAGTAGTATACACACCAGTCCCTGCTCCCCTTCCCCTTTCCAGGTCTTTGCCCGCATCACGGACATCTTTGAAGTGGAACCCAACAAGATGTGTGTTGCTAGCCGCTCACACGCCTTTGCCACAGTGTCCTTCACCCCACAGACCATGCAGACCTACCAGTGCATCTTTGAGGCCACCTTGGATGGCTTGCCCAGGTACCAGCTACCCAGCTCCCCTCCTCCAGCAGGGCTGCAGGCCATGCTGTCTGTAGAATGTCCTTCCTGCCTTGCTAGGCTGACAGGCCTCTATCTTCCCGTTCCCTGCAGCACCCTGGCCAAGAACCGAAGCCTTGTGTTTGATATCGTTGGAGAGGGGAACCTCCCTCGGGTGACCGTTGTGCGACCAGTTCTCTACAACCAGTATGGAAACCTCTTACTTCTCTTTAAGAGGCTTCTGCTTGGTCGTTCAGAGACACTGCCTCTTATCCTCAAGAACAGCGGTGCCATCCCCGCCAAGGTACTGCTGGAGGGTGAGCATGGGGTGAAAAGGGAGAGTCTTCTAGAAGCGAGACTTTTGATGTTGGGGTCTCTGCCATCCCTAACTTGTGAGGACTTCTTTCATGTTCCTCATACGGGAACATGGGTAAGACATGGGGCATGCAGAGGGAACCGGGGTTGGTCTGATTACTGGGACACTGATGCATGGCACACTGGAAATGATGGTGCAAGGCGGTGAGCAGCGATATACACCAGGCTGAATGAATAGAATTATGGGTGTTCTGAGTGTCTTTATTTTTTCACTTTTTTTTTCTGTAATGAACACTGCATTTGCAATAAAGAAAAAAAAATGAAAGAAACTTCATCAGGGGTGAGAGATATATCATCTGAAGGGACTTTGGGTTCAGCACTTAAGTTTTTATTTTACAAAAAAGGTGATAAATCATGTAAGTATTATTCAAAGAACTGTAGGACTTTTGAAAATGACCTACTCCTATCTAGAAGATACTGGTTTTTAGGAACTCACATTCATGCAAGTCCTCATAAAGTGATGAATATTTATTTCCATTTTATTTTTGTTGTTGCATTAGTTGCTTAGTTGTGTCCAACTCTTTGAGACCCCCATGGACTGCAGCCCACCAGGCTCCACTGTCCATGGAATTCTCCAGGCAAGAATACTGGAGTGGGTAGCCTTTCCCTTCTCCAGGGGATCTTCTCAACCCAGGGATTGAGCCTGGGTCTCCTGTATCACGGGCAGATTCTTCATCATCTGAGCCACCAGGAAAGCTGTCGTTCCCGCTTTATTAGTCTAATTTATATTTTACAACTGATTTGTCAATAACAGAGGGCTTGGCAGCCCCATTTTAACACTACATAGCTGGGTGTTCCAGAAAGTCCCCATATCCTCTGGACCTCTTCTTCCTTATTTGAATAGCAAGAGCCGAGCTAAAATTTTTATTTCTCCTTTCCAGGTCTAATATTTATTATCTCTCTCAATAAGAAACTCAAAACAGTGAGGCCTAGGCACAATGATTTGGGGTTAAGAGGGGTACTTCCCCAACTCAGTTCCGAATGCATGAGCAACCTATAAGCTTCACGTTCCGTCTTGTCTTCCTTCTGCCAGCTGCATGTTGACCTACAGGACCAACTAGGAGTCTTCTCCCTGAAAGGGAAGCCTTCTACCTCCTACATCTACATCACAGAGGAAAACAAACCACAAGCAAAAGGTAAGTAGGGTGAGTATAGCTTCTGGAGAGCGACGGGTGCCAGTAGCTGTTTTGTTAGGAATTAATGTGTACTCAGCCTGAGTCAGGTGCTCAGCCTTGTCACCAACGGCCTCTCTAGGCAAGACTCCTTCCCACACAAGGGCTGCTTTCCCTTGAGTCCAGGTCTTTACAGATACATATTCCTTTAAATTGACTCTACATCATGTTTCTCACTTCTCATTGCAGCAAAGAAAGCTCACACAGCTTCCCTGGTTGTTCCTCCTGGAGAAATAGCCGAATTTGATGTTGTTTTCCACTCCAAGAAAGTCGGGAGAATGGCAGGCACCCTTCACCTGTCAGTGATCAACAACCAGTACGAGGATACAGTCATCCACATTGCGGGAGAGGGCTATGAGGATGACATCACCTTGGACAACATCCACGGGCTGGTGGCTTCCTCCAGCCAGGAGTCCTCAGATATCTCTGAGGCCAATGAGGAAAGCACCATGGAAGACTTGGCAGGTGAGAGAAGCAGCAATGACGTGTTGACGACTGTTGGCCCTTGGGTCATTTTTATCATTTTATTTTTTAAGATTTTTTTTGATGTGGACTATTTTTAAAGTCTATATTGAATTTATTACAACATTGCCTCTGTTTTATTTTTTGACCACGAGGTGTGTGGGATCTTAGTTCCCTGACCAGGGATCAAACCCTTAACCCCTATATTGAAAGGCGAAGTCTCAACCACTGGACCACCAAGGAAGTCCCTCTTGGGTCATTTTAAATAAGAACGAAATTTAAATAACAGATTGGCCAGCTTCCTGGGAGTTCAGGGTGGCATCTCCTCCTTATTACTGTTTGCTCCCTCACGCCTGGCTCAGTCACCGCATCCTCCATGTGTTCCCTCAAGGGACATTTGTTGAGCATCAGTGTGCATGCACCTGGACTTCCAGAGAATAATTAATGAGAGAGTCTACCCCACAGGGAGCTTTTTCTGTGAGCTCAGATTCCAATTTAGTTAGTTAATAAGTGAAATTTAAATTCCAGATTAGCTAAGAAGTGAAAGCGTGTATCTCTGGAGTTTTCCCTGTCTGTATTTTCGAGCTGGCTTGTGTTGGTATTGTCTGTTTCATCTGTATCATGTGTCCTAGACATTCTAAAGGAAATGGTCTGCTGGTTGAATTAGAGAACGTGTAAGTCTGTGCTTCCCCTAGACTGTCCCTTGCAGCCTCACTACTAAACATGCTGTCAGGACCTACAGCATCGGCATCACCTGGGACTCACTGGAAATGGGAGTTTCAGACTCACCGCAGCACCTCAGACCTGTTGAATGAGAATTTGCTGTTTAACAAGATCCCTCAGTGATCTGTGTGTGTGTTAGAGCTGAAGACGTGCTGCTCTGTATTCTGTCAGGCACCACTGCTGCATTTGGTTAACTGTATTCATTGGGCAGGAGAAAATGTACTTCATCATTATTATCTAAAAGCATCCATCAAAACCTTGACTGTGTGGCCGACCGCTGTGAAGTGAGTTATAAACACAGTCTCACAGTTTTTCTAGGAGCTTAATTCCAGTCCCAGAATGTAGCATCAGGCAGTCCTTACAGCAGGGGTTAAAATCAGTGCTCCTCATGTATCTGGTGTTTTCACCTCTGTTTGCAGCTACAGGGTAGCATCTCTCTTATCAGGGGTCAAGTGGGAGCCAGCCATGAACCCTAGTTCAGAAATCAGATTCCATTTACTTCTAATAGGGTTATCAGGTTTGGAAAATCAGAATACAGCAGTCCCCATTAAATTTGAATTTTAGATATTAAACTTGAATTTTAGGTAAACCATATATAACTTTGAGTATATTTATGTCCCCAAATTTTGCCCTGGACATTACTTATACTAAAAAGTACTCGTCATTTATTTGTAATTCAAATTCAGCAGGGACTCCTACATTCTGCATGGCAGTTCCAAGCCTTAATACTACTCTTTCAGCAAACAGAGTTGAGGGGGTGGTTGTGTTTTCCTTTGTACAGATGGAGGTGAGGGCCAGGATGGGTGGGTAGATGGAAGGATGGTAAATAGTTGCTCCCGTAGGAGAGAAAGCGTGCTGCCAAGGGACTCCAGGGTTTCCCGGATGACTGTCCGAGGAGGGTAGGGTTGCATGAGAGTGAGGTGCAGTGTCTTTCAAGTACTGGCTCCTCAGGGGAAGCGAGCCTGCAGAAACAAGGGGGGACTCACTGCCCCCTGCTTCTGTCCCCTAGCTGCTCTGATGAATCACATCCAGTTCGGGGACTGCCACATTGGAACCAGCTATAATGTGAGCTTCACCATCACTAATCACAGCCAAGCGAATGTGATACGGTTTGAATGGCCGCTTTTGGCTACTGTTTCTTTCTCCCCACAGGTAAGTGAAGGACAGTCCTTGTTTTCCACACTCTGTTAGGCCTACACCAACCCTGACTTGATTGTTGACCCATGTATCCCACAGATACATGGGATGGGGTGGATGTGTCCCTCACTCACACTTGGTATCAGAAGTATCCCCTCTGGCCTAAGAAAAGAGAGTGAGGTCTGCCAAGTCGATGGCTAGGCCGATGTTGAGAAATTCCATGATGAAATAGTGTTACTATGATGAAAATAGTGTTGACCTTGTGGACTCCTGAAAAGGTCCCAGGGTCTCCCAAGGGTCACTAGATCACACTTGACAACTGCTAAGGTACTATGTACATCTGTCCAAAATTTGTATGGATCATATGATTAAGAAGTACAGATGGTTAAGAGTATGGTATCTGGCACCATCCTACCTGGGTCTGAATCCAGATATTCTAATATTAATGGTATGACCTTGAGGAACTTACCAGTTTCCTTGCCTATAAAATAGGGGTTATAGCTGCACATCTATAGAGTTGTTATGGGGGTTCGTAGAATTTTGTAAAGGTTTAGAATAGTACCTGAAGCATGTAACAGTTTGATAATATTAGTTCCTCATGTTTTGTTTTTATTTCTCATAGTATTGCATTGTATGAATATTTATTTTTTTATTGGAGTATAATTGCTTTGCAGTGTTGTATTAGTTACTGCTGTACAATGAAGTGACTCAGCTATGTGTCTACTTATA
Organism: Bos indicus; assembly: GCF_029378745.1. Lineage (NCBI taxonomy): Eukaryota > Metazoa > Chordata > Mammalia > Artiodactyla > Bovidae > Bos > Bos indicus. The sequence continues at coordinate 40,708,883 of NC_091777.1, forward strand.
TCCCTTCCCTCTTGAGTTTCCCTCCCGCCCTACTATCCCACCCCTCTTAAGTCATCGCAGAGCACTGGGCTGAGCTCTCTGTGCTATATAGCTAGCTGCTCTTGCTTTTATGCTTTTATGTTCTATTTCTAAGAACCTCATGTACATATTTAAGATGATCTACATGTATGTTCTTGAATGATGCATTTTTGCCAGGACTTTGGCTCTACACCTAGAATGGCACCATCAGGCATGAAGAGTCCTCAAGATTGAACTCCCCCAAATACTAATACAAGGCTCTTCCACAGATGGGCCACCTCCACCCTGGCTGTGCCAAGGACGTAGTGGTGACCATGAAGTCAGACGTGCCCATCAACCTGAAGAAGATGGGGGTCAAGTGCAAGGTCTCCAAGATCATGTTTCCACTCCCTGCAGACCAAGTGCCTGACTGGGATGACCGCATGCGGACGGTCAAGTGGGTGGACGTGCCCAGAAACACTCCCGGGACTTTCACTACAAAACGAAAAGTGAGTAGGAGCACCAAGCCCCTAGTCTGGCCAGGCCTGCCACGCTTAGATGCCTACTGCCGTCCTGTTCAGTGTCTCACCATTTCGTTCTTTCATGGAAGAAAGAAACCGTCCCCAGTCACCTGACCTGGGGTTCCAAAGCGGCAAACTGAACTTCCAAGCATGCCTCCTGCCATCCTCACCACACATACCACACAAACCACTCAGCTTCATTAGCAGAGCTTTCGTGTAAGTCTCGGTATCTAGTTTCTAGTTGAGCAAGCCCCCCACCTTTTTCTATATCAGAACCTCACGACTAGTCTTTTAGCTGCTTCCTTTTTCCCTCAGTGTCCAGAATTAGGTTAATCTCTTGTTTGGTCCGTGCATGCCACTCCTTTAATTATTCCTTAGTTGGTTTATTTTTAATAAAATAATAAACAGAGATGAACCCACACCCAACACAGGAATATAACCAGGATTACCTGTGTGCTTCTCAGCCATTCCTTCCCACCATCTGAGAGGTGGTCACTATCCCAGGATCTTGTTTGCTCATTCCCTTGATTTTTGTTTTTAGTTCTTTTTTAAATTAACCTATGTGTTCTGCATATTGTTTCAGTGTGGTTTAGAACTTTATTTTTTTTTTTTCAGCACTTTATTTTTTTTTTATTTGATAAATTTAACGCCTTTTATTGCCATACCTCATTTTACTGTGCTTTGCTTTAGTGAGCTTTATAGATACATGTTTTTTTTTTTTTTCCTTGTTAATTTTCTGTTTAGTTGATCTATCCATAAGTGTGAGTGGGGTATTAAAGTCTCCCACTATTATTGTGTTATTGTTAATTTCTCCTTTCATACTTATTAGGATTTGTCTTACATACTGCGGTGCTCCCATGTTGGGTGGATATATATTTATAATTGTTATATCTTCTTCTTGGATTGATCCTTTGATCATTATGTAGTGACCTTCTTTGTCTCTTTTCACAGCCTTTGTTTTAAAGTCTAATTTATCTGATACGAGTATTGTGACTCCTGCTTTCTTTTGGTCCCAATTTGCATGGAAAATCTTTTTCCAGCCCTTCACTTTCAGTCTGTATGTGTCCCCTGTTTTGAGGTGGGTCTCTTGTAGACAACATATGTAGGGGTCTTGTTTTTGTATCCATTCAGCCAGTCTTTGTCTTTTGGTTGGGGCATTCAACCCATTTACGTTTAAGGTAATTACTGATAAGTATGATCCCGTTGCCATTTACTTTATTGTTTTGGGTTCGAGTTTATACACCATTTTTGTGTTTCCTGTCTAGAGAATATCCTTTAGTATTTGTTGGAGAGCTGGTTTGGTGGTGCAGAATTCTCTCAGCTTTTGCTTGTCTGAAAAGCTTTTGATTTCTCCTTCATACTTGAATGAGATCCTTGCTGGGTACAATAATCTGGGCTGTAGGTTATTTTCTTTCATCATTTTAAGTATGTCTTGCCATTCCCTCCTGGCTTGAAGAGTTTCTATTGAAAGATCAGCTGTTATCCTTATGGGAATTCCCTTGTGTGTTATTTGTTGTTTTTCCCTTGCTGCTTTTAATATTTGTTCTTTGTGTTTGATCTTTGTTAATTTGATTAATATGTGTCTTGGGGTGTTTCGCCTTGGGTTTATCCTGTTTGGGACTCTCTGGGTTTCTTGGACTTGGGTGATTATTTCCTTCCCCATTTTAGGGAAGTTTTCAACTATTATCTCCTCAAGTATTTTCTCATGGTCTTTCTTTTTGTCTTCTTCTTCTGGAACCCCTATGATTCGAATGTTGTAGCGTTTAATATTGTCCTGGAGGTCTCTGAGATTGTCCTCATTTCTTTTAATTCGTTTTTCTTTTATCCTCTCTGATTCATTTATTTCTACCATTCTATCTTCTAATTCACTAATTCTATCTTCTGCCTCTGTTATTCTACTATTTGTTGGCTCCAGAGTGTTTTTAATTTCATTTATTGCATTATTCATTATATATTGACTCTTTTTTATTTCTTCTAGGTCCTTGTTAAACCTTTCTTGCATCTTCTCAATCCTTGTCTCCAGGCTATTTATCTGTGATTCCATTTTAATTTCAAGATTTTGGATCAATTTCACTATCATTATTTGGAATTCTTTATCAGGTAGATTCCCTATCTCTTCCTCTTTTGTTTGGTTTGGTGGGCATTTATCCTGTTCCTTTATCTGCTGGGTATTCCTCTGTCTCTTCATCTTGTTTAAATTGCTGAGTTTGGGAGTCCTTTCTGTATTCTGGCAGTTTGTGGAGTTCTCTTTATTGTGGCATTTCCTCGCTGTGTGTGGGTATGTAGAGGTGGCTTGTCAAGGTTTCCTGGTTAGGGAAGCTTGTGTCGGTGTTCTGGTGGGTGGAGCTGTATTTCTTCTCTTTGTTCAGTCGCGCTATGGGGAGGGAGGGAGGGATGCTGCAAACAAATGACACTGGCGTGCGCTCGCAGTGCCTCAGCCACACTGGGTCTGCCCCCACTCACGGCGCGTGTAGCCTCCCTGCCCACACTGCTCAGGCTCTAGGTTGTTCCGCCGGGAACAATCCGAGGCTGGCCCTGGGTTGCATGCACCTCCCAGGTCCAAGCCGCTCAGGTTCAGGCACTCAGGTAGTCCTCAGAGGCGCAGACTCAGTTGGGGCTGCGTTTTGTGCTCTTCCCAGGTCCGAGCAGCTCAGGTGATGAGGTGTTTGGCGAGCGCCAATGCTGCGACTTATCACCTCCCTGCCACTTGGTTATCTGGGTGTAAAACCGGCGCACCTTCTCAGGCAGATGTTGACCGTCCAGACCCCCAATAAGTTTTAGTTAGCAAAGAAGCCAGTTTTATAGATAATGTCTCTCTGGGGCTGCGATTGCCCCCTTCCGGCTCTGGCTGCCTGTCACCAGAGGGGGAAGGTTTGCAGCCGGCTACCTCTGTTTAGTCCTTTGTTCCGTGCGCGGGCTGGCGGTGTCTTAGGTTAGGGCTGGCTTTTCGCATGGTAGATATCCCACAGTCTGGTTTGCTAGCCCAAATTATTTCGCTCAGATAGTGCTCAGGGTATTCAGGCCAGATTCTTACTCTCAGCGATGCAGCCCGCGCCGCGCCTCCCTGCCCAGCCCCCGCTTGCTAATGGCGGATGCAGGCGTCTGCGCTGCTTCTCCGCTGGAGGAGTTACCGTAAGGCTCGCAATCTGCGAGTTTTAATTGTTTATTTATTTTTTCTCCCTGTTATGTTGTCCTCTGTGCTTCCAAAGCTCGGCACGGATTTGGCAGTGAGAAGGTTTCCTGGTGTTTGGAAACTTCTCTCTTTTTAAGACTCCCTTCCCGGGACGGAACTCCGTCCCTCCCTCTTTTGTCTCTTTTTTTGTCTTTAATATTTTTTCCTACCTCCTTTCGAGGAGTTGGGTTGCTTTTCTGGGTGCCTGATGTCCTCTGCCGGCATTCAGAAGTTGTTTTGTGGAATTTACTCGACGTTTAAATGCTCTTTTGATGAATTTGTGGGGGAGAAAGTGTTTTCCCCGTCCTACTCCTCCGCCATCTTGGCGCCTTCCCCTAGAACTTTATTTTTTATAGGTTATTGGATGTGGTCATCTGAGTTGCTGCGTTTGGCTGTAGCACACCCATGTCACTGCTATGTAGAATTACATTATTATTTACCCATTCTTCTTTTGAAGATTACTTAAGGTTTGCTACTGTGGACAGTATTTCTGTGAGCATTATAGTTCAGGTCACATGGTCTTCATTTGCAAGAGTTTATATTCCTAAACTGAGTCACGGGAAGTGGAAATGCTGAGCCATAGGGTATGTGAAAGCTCAGCTTTCCAAGATAATGTCCAAGTGTTTCCAGAGAAGCTCTCTGCTAGCAGGAGTAAAAATTGGCACAGCCCATTTTGGACAACACAGGCATTATCTTGGAAAAATATGATGTTAGTTATTTTAGTTTTGATAAGCTCTTTTGTTCCTGTGGTGGTGGTTTATGGTTTAGTCGCTAAGTCGTGTCCGACTCTTTGTGACCCCATGGACTGTAGCCCACCAGCCTCCTCTGTCCATGGGATTTTCCAGGCAAGAATACTGGAGTGGATTGCCATTTCCTTCTCCAGGGGATCTTCCCAACCCAGGAATCGAACCCAGGTCTCCTGCATTGCAGGCAGATTCTTTACCAACTGAGCTATGAGGGAAACATCCTCACCATATTTATCACTTATTTTTTCACTTTCTTTAGTGTATCTTTTCATGATTATCTCCATACTGTTTTGTTCTAAAGTATTTTGATTATTCTTGGCCCTTTATTTTTCTAAATAATTTTTGAATCCATTTAAACAAGTACTGTGAAAACCCTGATGGAAACCTGATTGGAATTGGATTGTATCTATAAATCAGTTTAAGAAAAATTGATCATTTTATAACATTAATTCATCAAGGTATATCTCTCTTTCAATATCAATATCAGTTCAGTCACTCAGTCGTGTCTGATTCTTTGCGACCCCATGAACCGCAGCACACCAGGCCTCCCTGTCCATCACCAACTGCCGGAGTCTACCCAAACGCATGTCTGTTGAGTCGGTGATGCCATCCAACCATCTCATCCTGTCGTCCCCTTGTTCTCCTGCCCTCAACCTTTCCCAGCATCAGGGTCTTTTTCAAATGAGTCAGCTCTTCGCATCAGGTGGACAAAGTATTGGAGTTTCAGCTTCAACATCAGTCCTTCCAATGAACACCCAGGACTGATCTCCTTTAGGATGGACTGGTTGGATCTCCTTGCAGTCCAAGGGACTCTCAAGAGTCTTCTCCAACATCACAGTTCAAAAGCATCAATTCTTCGGTGCTCAGCCTTCTTCACAGTCCAACTCTCACATCCATACGTGACCACAGGAAAAACCATAGCCATGACTAGACGGACCTTTGTTGACAAAGTAATGTCTCTGCTTTTGAATATGCTGTCTAGGTTGGTCATAACTTTCCTCCCAAGGAGTAAGCGTCTTTTAATTTCATGGCTGCAGTCACCATCTGCAGTGATTTTGGAGCCCGCTGCCCATACAAAACAGTGAAAGTGAAAGTCGCTCTTTAGGTCTTTTTAAAGATTTTTTTTTTTTTTTTTTGGCTACTGCTCAGTTTCTTTAATATTAATAAGACTCTTTAGGATTTTTTAAATTTGTTTTGAGTCCTTTTCTTAATATTTATTTATTTGGCTGCATTGGGTCTTAGCTGTATCACGCAGGCTCTTTGTTATGGGATCTATTGTTGCACTGTGAGGGCTTCTCTCTAGTTGTGGTGTGTAGGCTTTAGTTGCCTGTGGCATGTGGGACCTTAGTTCCCTGACGAGGGATCGAACCTGCATCCCTTGCATTGCAAGTGGATTCTTAACCACTGGGCCACCAGGGAAGTCCCTTGAGTCTGTTTTATTAAATTATTTTTCTAGGAATTTTCTCTTCAACTAAGTTTTCATATGTATCTTCATAAAATTATTCATAATATTTTTTATCATGTTTAAGTATCTGTAGGGTAGACAGTGATGTCTCCTTTTTCATTTGATATTGGTTATTTTTATTCTGTCTTTCTTTTATTCTTCTTGATCATTCTCACCAGAGTTTTTCTTAATCTTTTCAAATAAACAGCTTTTAGTTTCACTGATCCTCTCTGTTTTAGATTTATTTTCTGTTTTATTAATATCTGTTCCTATCTTCATGATTCCTTTTTTTTTAACCTTATTTGGAGTGTATCTGACCCCAAAACTCATGCCTGTGCAGTCGTGATGCTCTCAGTAATTTTGTGTTATTCAGTTTCTTCCTTTCCCGTTTATGAGTCGTTTTAGGTTTGACCTCATCAGGTATCCTGGAACTTGGGTTTGTGGGCTGGTGCTCGCTTGCATGGGTAGGATGAAGCACTGTCTCATCTCCCCATCATTCCTATGAGGTAGCTGGCTCTGCATCACTGAGGACATGGCTGTCTTTGTTGCAGGTGATAGAGACTGATCCCGAGCCGGCTTACTCAGTCCTAGAAGAGAACTATCGAGAACTGCAGCTGCAAATCAGTGCCCACGTGAATTTCGCCTCATATAAGTGCCAGACTACCGATGTGCACTTTAAGGAAACCCTGGTTTACCAGACTCGAGTGTTTGAGTGAGTCATCAGAAGCCTCCTGACCCTCTTAGAGCAGTCCTTTCATTCCATCATTCACTCACTCAAACATTTATTCCGTGTCCACGACAGCACAGACCAGACATAACGTCTGTGTAGCACACACCAGAGGGTCTTCGTAGGTCCAATGAAACACTCAGACCCACAAAACTATTCAAGTTCACACTTGAAATCAAGATGTAGACTTGATTCAGCTTCAGTGGGAACAGTCCTTGCAATGGTCCATATCACCACCCAAAAACTATTCTTATTGCCCAACCCCCTGCCCCAAGTGACAGCTCAGACAGTATCCATGTTGGTAGGCAAAAGGTTCATCTTAGCAACAGAAGCCAACATTTCTCACAAGCACTCCATGGCTATAGCTTCCAGGATTCCTGCAAGTCACTACACTCAGAGAACCCCAGTGCTATGGCTTCTCTCCAGGTATCATGATTTCTCCCAGCCCCGACACAAGTTAGCAATCAAGGGTCATTTTTACTCTAAACAAAGTTGTCTCATAATATAGATGATATTTCTCTCTTATCAGGCTTCCAGGGACACAGAACTCAAAAACTAATTCAAAGTCAAAACTGTACTTAGAAGGAGAAGGGGTTATGTTAACCCTTTATTCACACTCAGTTGATACAAGGATGCATGGGTCCTGCTCTCAAAGAGCTCACAGTGGGTGTTGGGGGAAAGGGTGAAAATGGTTGAATTGATGGTTACAGTCCAGTGTTCTTGGTTTGCAATAAGCATCCCAAAAGCAGACCAAGATATGGGGAGAGACAAGTGTCTGGGAAGGCTTCCTAAAGTGGTGGACCAGCTGAACTTCAGAGGACAAATAAGAGGTGGCCAGGTGAAGTGAGAAAAAGGGCCTTCAGGCAGAGAGAAGGCCTGTGACTCTTCTTTGAGAATTACAAACACAAAAGTGTAAACCACTGACATTTCTATTTTGTAAAAATTGGTAATTAATTGTTCAACTCATTATGCACTTTGGCCCTTAATGTATCCTCTCAAATTGTTATAGAACCAAAAGCTAGGAGACAGGAAGTGGGATCTTCTGCTGGTGGCCATTTCACCTACCATGGCGGTCACCAAACTCTGGCCCATGGCCCAAACTCAGCAGCTGCTTATTTTCGTAGATACAGTTATGCTGTATGTTGTGTGGGCACACAGTCATGCTCGTTTGTCTATTATTATCCAAGGCTGCTTCCCCAGCAAAGGGAGCAGCTACTGCGGAGACCTCTGGCTCATGATGCCCAAAACCTTTACAGAAATGTTTGTTCTGTAAACCCTGGGCCTAAACCAAGAGTGTTTCTACTGGAAGTATCCTGTGCCGCTGAGATTTCTCCCCTTCATAAAAATTTGCTTTAGCCTAAAGACCAGTGCTCATAGATTCACACAAGCCCCTGAGGCCAAAACACTTGACTTCATGCACAGCTGCATGGTCTACCTGGACTGGATATCGGGAATCTAACCCTTCAGCCCCTCCCTTGGACCTATTCCCCCTGCCCCCGAGTCCCAGCTCCCACTTCTCCCCTAAAACTCGGAAGAATGTGTGTGTTTTTCTCTCACTTGCACAACCATTTCCTTGAATCATCCCCTTGTGACTGTCTGTGATCACGTTTAACAGTGACTCCAGAAAAAGCTTCTGTCTCCCAGTTCTTACCACAGAGCAGGAAAACTTGAGGCAAGACGAGGATTCGCTAATTCAGAATCTGAGACAAGTCAGTAGCTCAGCCAGTGAAGACACCTCAGGCGGAGGTCAAATGATTTCTGACCGTGAGGACATTGTTTCTGGGGGAAAGTAATTCCGGAAGGTAGAGGCCTTAGAGTTTGCACCCGAGGGAGATACTGTCTTATGAATGGATTTTGTTTCCTCTCCCGTGGGAATTTTTCAGGATGACCACGATGCAGGCTGAGAGCTCAAGGCACAGTGTGCAGGGGTACGCAAGACAAATGAAGAGCTAAACATCTGGATTCTTTGCCTTGTAATAGCTATGTATATATTTTTGTGTTTTAGAAGGAACTATAATTTTAAATCACATGCTTGATTTCAAATAAAATTGCCTTTGAAGAAACATTTAGGAAACAAAGTGACTTGACTTTAAAAAAAAAAGTTAATGGTACAGATGATGTGCAGACAGGACAAAAACTGTCTTCAACATGTTTCTCACATCCGTTCCCTGATCTGTTTGCAGGTTTGAACTGATTAATTCAGGAAAAGTGCAGCTGGAATTCAACTGGATCTCAGAAGAGACAGCAAAGGCTGTCAGCTTTGCCATGCCAGACAACCAAGGTAAGTGAGCTGACAGGTAAAACCCAGGGCTTGAGCTGGGTCCCCAATTAGTAGAAGAGTCTGGTTCACGGAGAAGCAAGCACTGCTCCAACCGCCCCCTTGGCAGCAAAGAAGCAGAGCAGAGGCCCCCTAGCGTCTGCAGAGCCAAAGGGGCCCAAGAAACTCCAGAACTGAACTCTGCCTCCTTGGGCCCCACAAAGCTGGTACCCCCTCTCACAGATCCCTCGGAGTCTTTTCTTTTAGATCTTAACCTTCTAGAAATCACAGACTCTTGGAGAAGCTGATGAAATCTGTGAACTGACTCCCCAGGAAAACACACACCCATGCCCAATTTGCAGTTGGTACATGTGAAGAGAACCCAACCCTTGGTGGGCAAATGTCCAATACTACTCTTTCAGTTTGGAAATTCCCATGGACTCTTTCCAGTGGACTCTTTTTCATGGACACTCCAGATTGTGAACCCCTGCTTTAAAGCAATGATTCTCCAAAAAATTATTTCACAGCCCATTATTCTTAAGGCAGATGACCCACAGACATCTACTTGACCCATACCCTTGAGTAAAAAGGAAAAACACTTGAAAACCTGATGTAATTAATAGAAGTATTTTTCATGAATCTCCTGTGAGACACAGCTAATTCCTTACCTGTGGGGCCCAAAGTCAAGTATACTGGCTAGGAGAGGTGAGCCCACAGACCCCGTAGAGGGTGCCTAAGGCCCTATATGTGGGCTGCCATCACCGCCCCCCCACTGCAAATGCAGAACATCACTGGCCCTCTTATCTGCCCCCAGGTTTCTCCCAAAAAGACCAGCTTAGCCAGGCCACGCTGCACACGCTCAGCACGGTGGACAGTGCCCTGGACCACTGGAACGAAACTTCCCTGCCACCCTTCTCTGTGGAGCCCATCTCGGGTATCGTGCCAGTGGGGAAGACTCAGAAGCTCAAAGTAAAATTCTCCCCACTGGAAGTTGGAGACTTCGAGAGCAATCTTTTCTGCCAGTAAGGAGACTCTCTCCTAACCCCTCTTCTGTCCCACCACGACCACCATTCTTTCACCCCAGCCCCATCTAGAGCCCCACACTACCACATTTCCCTCTGGAGAACGGGAGGAGTCTGGTCTTTTGTATTGTTCATCCACCCTCTGTGGACCCTGCCTCCTGCCCACCTGCCCCTTCCCAGCTACACACAGGATTCCACTGGGGCCACAGAATGGTGGGCAGCCAGCTGGGCCCCAGTCCTGGGCAAGCATGGCCTTGGAAAAGCTTTCTTTTACCTCTTCTGAGGCTCAGTTTCCTCCTATGTAAAATGCAAATAACAGTACCCACTCTGTAGAGTTGTGAAAACGAAATGAGCTAATTCAAGTGAAGAGCTTAGAACGGTGCCCGGCGCACAATAAGTACAGTTAAGCATCCGGTGGTGGTGGTGACGGAGGAGGCGGGCCTGGAACATAGGAAGAGAGGAGCACATGGAGTCTAGGTCAGGTAAAGGAGAGCTGATCCAATAATATCTGGCAATGAAAGTCCCTGGGGGCTCCACGGAGGACACCTGCCTTAGAGGAAGTCTGTGACCCGTGGCATGGGGTGGCAGAGACCTACGTGAACCATAAGACCTGTGGAAAGCATGCAGTCACACCTGCAGAGACCCTTCCCACACCTGGGCCCCCTGAGCTCAGTGCTGGGGATAGAGGTCTGCTCACATCTCGTTCACCTTCTCCAAGGAGCTCAGGGTAGTTTTTTGTTTTGTTTTCTTAAGGATGCCTGGGTCCTTTTTCCTATCCCATTAGATGCCAATGAAAGAGCCCAGAGGGAAAGACTCTGTGCTGACTTTATAGCAGGGAGGTTTTCTCACCATTGGTAAAGGAAGTTAACTTGAGGCCAAAATAAGGCAAGCTGTTGTTCAGTCACTCGGTCGTGTCCGACTCTTTGCGACCCCATGGATTGCAGCACGCTAGGCTTCCCTGTCCTTTACCATCTCCTGGAGCTTGCTCAAACTCATGTCCATCGAGTTGGTGATGCCATCCAACCATCTCGTCCTCTGTTGACCCCTTCTCCTGCCTTCAATCTTTCCCAGCATCAGGGTCTTTTCTGAGGCACCCAGAAGGAACCAGAATTCAGGCTCCCTGTACTCAGCCCATGCATGTATTTATCCCTGTCACGATTAATTAGTGAATACCTACTATGTATCATGTACGCCTCAAGGCACTGCGGTTTTGTTGTCAACCAGACAGACCCATTCTCTGTGCTCATGGAGCTCACATTCTCGTGGGTGTCATATCCATTTCCAGCCATGAAAGCAAGAACTGATTAAAGAGTTAAAAATAGATCAAAATAACCTTATTCTCTCAGGATTCCTAACCTGCCACCCGGAGAGCATGGCCCAGTCATGTCAGCCAAAGGGCGGAGCTCCCTGCCCATCTGCCATTTTGACCTGAAAGATTCAGACTACATCATTGGTCATCGGCGCAACCCAGACCTCCGAGGGCCTAGTGGTGGGGCTCTGGATCCAAACACCCGGGTGATTGAGTTCACCAGCGTGGGCATAGGAGGGAAGAATCTCCGGTGAGTGGTGTGGGTTTGCACTGCTAAGTCGCTTCAGTCGTTTCCGACTCTGTACGACCCCATAGACAGCAGCCCACCAGGTTCTGCCATCCCTGTGATTCTCCAGGCAAGAATACTGGAGTGGGCTGCCATTTCCTTCTCCAATGCATAAAAGTGAAAAATGAAAGTGAAGTCGCTCAGTCATGTCCAACTCTTAGCGACCCCATGGACTGCAACCTACCAGGCTCCTCCGTCCATGGGATTTTCCAGGCAAGAGTACTGGAGTGGGGTGCCATTGCCTTCTCCTGGGTTTGTACTAGTTGAGTTCATATCAGTTCATCTTTCTAAAAACCCGGAGGTAAAAATTCAGAGAGGCAAGCTAGACTGACAGCTGAAAGCACGCTTGCTATCCTAGGGGTTGACTTGAGAGAATTTTTCCAGTGAGGAAGTGGATTTCTGTCTCCTTAGTTTTGACACTCAGGAAATTTGAAAGACATAAAGCATGATCCCTGACCACCACCTAGACCACAGAGGATCACTGGGACAGAAGGGCCCTTGGTGGTGTTATTACTCCAAAGTCCAGAACTAGAGCCACACGTGGGACCCCCAAGTGAGATGCGGTTTTTGTTTCTACATAACGAAGTGGCCAAAACAGTTCTGATCCCCACATAAGGGGACTGTGCTAGGGAATAGTCTAGAAAGGTTTCTCTTAATCCGCAAGCCCCTCTCTCACTCTCTGCTGTCGCTTCTTCCCCTTGGGCAGGACCTTTACAATACTAAACCCGACCAGTAGCGCCTACGCCTTCTCCTGGGTCTCTGAAGAAATTGAAAGTCTCCAGAACCCTCCAGCCTTCACGTGCCTTACAGAGAAGGGCCTCATCCTCCCTGAAAAGAAAGCTGAGGTATGTGTGAATGGGGACCGCTCGACCCAGGGCTTTATTCATCCCATCCACCTCGGCAGAGCAGGCGTGCTGCAGAGCGTGGGTAGAGTTAGGGAGAGCGGCCTGAGGCTGTGTCCGTCGACAAGTGTTTCTAGGGTGGTTACTGTGTGTTAGCCAGTCCTCGTGAACAGGACAAAGCTGAGCCATCTTGGTTGGCCGTGGAGAGACAGAAGTTTTAAAAATTGATATTTCAAAAGCAAGGACAAGAGAGCTGGACACCAGTGCCTGGGGACTCTAGGACTCATGCAGTAGCAAGGAGCCGAGTTATTTTTGTCCAGGGACTGACAGCCGTGAGAGAACAGAGATGTATCTTTACTTGGTCAGGCCAAAGGGCAAAAGAGAACAGCAGAGTCATGTCCCACGATTTAATCCTAATGTCTACACAGTGATTTAGAGCAGAGGGTCAGATTTAAAGAAATACAATCTTGCTGGCCAAAGCAGCTCTGTGGGCCCTGTGTCCTATAAATTCTACAGAGAATATTAGGGGCAGAAATAAATCCATGAGACAAAGATTACGAATTGAGATGCCTTCAGAAAGATCATAAAAATGGAGAGCACAGGCCAAGGGTCAATGACAGGGAATGGTGGGCACCAGGGTTGACTGGCCACAGTGCTTCTCTGGGGACAAATCACCACACACAGCAGTGAGCCCAGGGTTGCCAGTTCTCCCGAACTTTTCAGGAAAATTCCGAATTCTACCTGAATCTTTCCATTTTTACATGCTATCCCAAGACATGGCAGCCTAGCCAGCAGAGCCTTAGAAATAGAAATGAACGAGGCAGATGCCCTTAGAAATACTTGGTGGACTGGGCACACAGACATGGATGTTACTGGTACAGCCAAACTTACGTGCCCTTACAAAGACAGGGGAGAGGAAGTGATGACCTGGTAATGTCACCTGGCACAGCCCCAGGGCTGGCATGCCTTTAAGGTACGTGGGGCGAACACACGGAAGCGCCTCTAACCACCATGCTCCAAACTGTCTTCTTAGGTCGTCTTCCAGTTCACACCTTCCCATCTGGACATCTCGGAGGCATTCTGGACTTTCTTAATCCCCGAGCACAACATTACAGTCCCTTTCCTGCTGGTAGGCAAAGCCACTGACCCTCTCATCAATTTGGACAAGTCACATATCAACTTCAGTTGTCTCCTCATTGGTAAGGCTGCCCCGCTGGTTTGTATATTTTAGAGTTGGCATGACCTGTGGGGGAGGGGTGTTCCCCCTAGCAGGGGAACTCTTCCTGGTATCTTCTAGAAGCATGTCAGAGGGCCTCTTTTTGCTATTCACAGGGCCACAGAATATTTAACCTCTCAATCTAATTTCCATCAAGTGTCTTCTAAACCCACACACTAATAACCTAAGAACATTGAGGGAGCTTGCTACAGAGCCTACTTGGAAGATTCCCTTGGGGTCTGGATTGACTAGTTTATCCCCAGAGCCCCATATTAGCCCCGTCCTACTTGCATGTGCCCCCAGACTGTGGCCCACAGTGGTCACACCCCTCTGCCATCCTTTCACACTCTTGCCCAGTTCAGCAAATATTGTTGAGCCCCATATGGGAGCCAGGCACTCTTCTGTGAGCTGGGAATGCAGAGGACAAAGCCCATGTCCTGATCTTCATGATGGTTACATTCTAGTAGCAGGAAGCAGGCGACCAAGAAATAAGAAGGTGAAATATGTAGCAGGTCAGGTGTGGATAAGTGTTCCAAAGAATAAAATAGAGTCGGGGGAAAAGGAGTGCCAGCGGGCAGTGGGAAGGTGACATTTGGGCAGAGACTTGAAATAAAGGAAATGATGGACAAGTCCCCCTATAATACTGTGACGCTGTCACATGGATGTGATGGTGTGTGTGTGTGTGTGTGTGTGTGTGTGTGAGAAGTACAACCCAAGTCAGAGGATTTGTTTTAGTTATTCATTAGGCTAGTTATAAAAGTAGAATTCTTTATAAGTCAATCAATGTGGTGTTGTATAAGGAAAAATATAATAATCACTGCCCGCCTCCCTCATTTTTCCCTTTCCATCAGAGGAAACCATTGTGAACAGTGTGGTGTGTATTATTTCCGTACATTTCTTACACTGATACATATAACAGATAGGAGGAGATTGTGGCATTTAATCAGGTTTTGAACAAGTAAGTGGGCAATGTAGCATAAGAATAATAAGAAGACAATTTAAGAATGCAACGGTGGTGCATTTCAATATAATTATTACATCACCAGATTAAAGAAGAACCAGGTATTGGCATATACCAAAGAGTCATTGCCAAAAATTCAGCAGACATTCTCAACAAAAACTCTAGTAGTAAAATGGGAATAGAGGGGAAAAAACTTGAATAAAGATTAACCAAAATCAAGAGGCAAATATTACCTGGTAATAAACCACTGAAGTCACTTCAGTTAAAGTCAGGAATTAGGCAAGAATGGTCACTGTCACTGTCATTATTGGACACTTGGTTAGTGATTTTAGCAAGTACAATAAAATAAGAAAATTAAATAATTGGCATAAACATTGGGAAAAAAGAGACAAAATTGTCTCATTATGCTATTGCTAATGACAGCATACACAGATAAGCTCAAGAGACTCTAGAGAAAAGCAAACAAACTTCTAGAATCAGCAGGATAATTTAGGAAGTGGCTGTTTGCAAGTCGTATGCAAAAATCAATGGTTTCTCTTTCTTTTAGCAATAAGCACCTAGAAACAAACAGAAAATTCCGTTCAATACTGATATGACCTATATAATAGCTAGGGATAAATGTAACAAGAAAAGCACAGGACCTATATGAATAAAACTATAAAATGTTATTAAAATGCCCTCAAGCAAAATCTGAACATTTGTCCATTCTCCCAAAAATTAAATACAAATTTAATCAAGTTCTCAATAAAATCTCAGCTAGTGTTGTCTAAGAAAACACAGGATGCACAGTTTAATTTGAATTTCAGATAACAAGGAATGATTGTTTAGTATAAATATGTCCCATGCAATATTTGGGACATACTTATACTAAAAAAATTGTTTACTAAACCTGGCAACCTTAATCCTAAAGGATTGAGTTAAGGGCAGAATTTGGTAAAGTGATTCTAAAGTTTATGTAGAAAAATAAATGCTCCACAGTAGTCAAGGAAAGTAAGAAAAAGGAAGCTAGCAATAAGAGACACGTTGGTCAG
The DNA here is from genome assembly GCF_029378745.1 of Bos indicus. Taxonomy (NCBI): domain Eukaryota; kingdom Metazoa; phylum Chordata; class Mammalia; order Artiodactyla; family Bovidae; genus Bos; species Bos indicus. Next base: position 40,724,414 of record NC_091777.1, read on the forward strand.
GGCCCTGTCAGGACACCCATGACACACCTGAAATTTAATTCAAGTGAGTCCGATGCACAGATGATTCATAGAGATATGGCAGAGCAGAGGGGCCTACAAGCCCCCATTAACAAAAGCAGGAAGGCATTGAGTCTAAAGGAGCAAGCAGGATCCCAGGAGAGCTACAACCCAGGCTGAGTGGCCACCTACGAGGAGCAGACAGTTGATGGGGTACAGTTTTAGAAGGAAAAGCTGGAGCGCCTTGAGAGGAAGAACACTTGTAGAGTAAAAAGAAGGAAGAGAGGTAGCCAAAGGCTGAGGAGCTTGGCAGAGGGAAGAAAAGAAGCTGGAGAATCCCTTCTAAGCAGGCTTCCTCTCGCTTGCTGAGGTGCGTCAGGAGCAGGCACGAGGCCTCCTCTGAGGGTAGTGTTTCCTCCTCAGGCCGGGAAGCCAGGGAGACTGTGAAGATCATCAACAAGGAGGAGCAGGAGTTCCATTTTGCCTTCCAGGACACCTCCCGGTATTCTGAAGCTTTCAGCAACAGCCTGGTTGTATGTCCCATGGAAGGCTGGGTCCCCCCACTGTCCAGGTAAAAGAAAGGAAGCCCCTAGGACTGCCCTTGCCCAATGGCAGGGGTCTCAGGCGTACGAGCCAGGAGAATCAGGTTCCTTTAGAGTGCCCCGTCTCTGAAGTCTCTCCCAACTCTAAAATTTGGAGCTTCCCAGTTAAAGCTAGTGGTAAAGAACCCACTTGCCAGTTTAGGAGACAGAAGAGATGTGGGTTTGATCCCTGGGTCGAGAAGATCTCCTGGAGGAGGGCATGGCAACCCTTTCCAGTATTCTTGCCTGGAGAATCCCATAGACAGAGGAGCCTGGCAGGCTATAGTCCATAGCGTCACAAAGAGTCAGATACTACTGAAGCAACTTAGCAGAGTGTCCCATCTCTGAAGTCTCTGCCAACTCTAAAATTGAGACATTACAGTTCCATCTCTGTCCTGCTTATCCCCTGTTGATAATTTTCATGATGAGTCGTAGAACACTGAGAACTTTAAGCACTTTTTCTCAGTATTTTCTTATGTTTATATTCTTCTCCACACTGTCCACTGTGTTTGTGAATCCCTAAAGCAGTGGCCTGCCATGCCTGGAAAATTCACCCTGATTTGGAGTTAGGCTGCCTTCCCCTCCTAGTGCATGTTGATCCATGGGGCTTATCTTCTTCAGCTTCTTTAACAGATTGGTCTAGTTACCCAATCTGCTGTCATCTTCCCCAACCAGGTTCCCAATTGATATTTTCTTCACACCGAAGAAAGAAGGAGATGTGAACTTTAATTTGATCTGCAATGTGAAAAAGAAAGCCCACCCTCTGACCTTAAATGTCAAGGCTGAGGGCTACTCTGTGAACGTGGAGGTCAAATGCAAGGACAGGAACGGCTCCGTCACTCTCCTGACTCCCAACCAGACTACCATTGTCAACTTCTATGAGGTAAAGGTGTGAGAGGGCCCTGCTCTCTCTGCTTCCACACTGGCTGGGAAAAGCAGTGCATGCGAGCATTCGAAGAAGCTCTGTTTCAAATGCCAAGGAGATCAGGAGACCAGAAACAAACCAGCAGCAGCTCCAAACCCAGACTGTGTATGGCTCTGATGTGAAAAGAAAGCTTTTCACGTGATATGATAAGAAAGCTTTTCTTATTTTACTTTTCAGGGGACAGAGAGATGGTAGGGAAGGGGAAGAATGCTTATCTTAAACATACAGGAAGGAGGTTTTGCTACCAAGTGATCTCTAAGAATTCAGCTGTCATCTTCCTCTTCAGATAGGAAGGACTCCAGCACTTTGTAGCTCCTGCTGGACTTTGGCTGCATTATGCTAATGATACTCACTCAGCTCACTAACACCATGGGTTGTCGCTGCTTCCCAAAGGCTATTTCCCCCAACACGTTACATACCCTGACTCCAGAGAAGGGAACCATGGTTTGCACTCACTCAACATACAGCTCTGTTCTCCCTCAGGTGGAATTGAATGAGTGTGTCCAGTGTGAATTCAGCTTTATCAACACTGGAAAGTTCAACTTCAGCTTCCAGGCGGAGCTGTCTGGCCCCAGATCCCTGCTACAGTACTTGGAATTTTCACCCACCGACGGCAGTGTGGACGTGGGGCAGAGTGCACACGCCTCCCTGTCTTTCCGGCCATTAAAGAAATGTGTCTTGAAGGGTCTGGAACTCAAAATCAAGGTGAGGCATTTAACATTGTCCGACACTGAATGCACTCACAGCATTCTGTCTTGAGAACTGTGTCCGATGTCCACCCTTAGCTGCAAGGCAGGATGGGAAGTCAAGCATGTTTCCCAGGCAAGTTGGCAGCCAATTGGAGTCCTGCTAATGAGGAAGCCCCAGGAAGCAGATGTTGGGTGGGAACTGACAGGTCTCTGCATACCCCTCTGCCTTTGAGCTGAATTATTGCTGTAATGATTCAAGAGCCAATGTGGGGCCTTGTTGCAGAATCATCCACCTTGGTTTCCTTAAAGAAACTTAGAGCCTGAATCAGAATCTCTGAATCAGAATCTCTGTAGAGATTCTGCACATGGAGTCCTGGGACCTGAATTCTTTTAAAGCACCTGACCGCTTCCCTCCTTCACCTGTGGGTGTAAGGGCCCTTTTCTCTCACTTCTCCCTGTCATCTCTACTGGACGTTCTCTCCCCAACAGATCAGCCATGGTCCAACATTTACATGCACCATCTCAGGCTTTGCTGTGAGCCCAGCTGTCCATTTCTCCTTCACCAGCTACAACTTTGGCACCTGCTTCATCTACCAAGCTGGCATGCCCCCATACAAGCAAACCCTGCTTGTCACAAACAAGGAGGAGACAGCTATGAGGTAAGCAAACTTCCCAGAGCTTCCAGATGATTCTGCCACTCCTGCGGGTCCTACAGCTTCCACACAGCTGAGGTCCTGCCAAGACAGAGAAAAGATTTTAAGAGAGCCTCTAGCACAGACGGGCATGAATCCTGAGTATCCTTTCCTTACTTCTAATACTGATATTTGGATAGCCATGAACTACTCTGCTTAAAAAAAAAAAAAAATCCTCTTCTGGAAGTGAGGAGGACAATGCCAGGTGACCTGACAAGAGGCTTGATGACTTGCTTTTATTTTCCCCACATAATAAATGTGGGAACTCAGATTTGGAGAGTTAAAAAGTTAATTTCTTGGGCCAGTGACCTGGCAGTAAAAGGCAGATCTATACTGAGCTTTGGAGAAGGCAATGGCAACCCACTCCAGTGTTCTTGCCTGGAGAATCCCAGGGACGGGGGTCCTGGTGGGCTGCCGTCTATGGGGTCACACAGAGTTGGACACGACTGAAGTGACTTAGCAGCAGCAGGAGCATACTGAGCCTTAGCCCTCTGATTCAAATCCAGCCTCTCTGTACCATCCCTGTGTCGAATGTTCCAATCCAGATTTCTGGGCCCTATTCCAGACCTAACAAAACAGAATCTCCAGAGACAGGCCCAGAGACCTGTGTTTATTAAAAGTTCTCTAGATCAGTGTGCTGCAATTGAACTGAAACTTCAGTTTCAGAAACATTGTCTATCTGCAGTGTCCAGTATGGCGGCCTGTAGCTACATGTGGCTATGGAGCCCTTGAAATGTGCCTAACGCCACCAAGGAACAGGATTTTTTATTTTAATTAATTTTAATTTAATAGCAACATGTCTAGTGGCTACCATATCAAATATCAAATAGCACAGGTTCAAATCCCAGTTCTTCCCTAACTGTGTGACCTCAAGAAATTTTTTTTTGCCTTTTTTTTTTAATTAATTTTTATTGGAGCATAGTTGTTTTACAATGTTGTATTGGTTTCTACTGTGTAGCAAAGTAAATCAACTGTATGTGTACATACATCCCCTCTGTTTTGGATTTCCTCCCCATTCAGATCCCTGCAGAGCATTTAATGTAGCTCCTTGTGCTATACGGAAGGTTCTCGTTGGTTACGTTTTATATATAGTAGTGTGTATATGTCCATCTCAATCTCCCAGTTCATCCCACCCACCCTTTCCTCCTTTGGTATCCATACATTTGTTCTCCACATTTGTGTCTCTGTTTCCACTTTGCAAAAAATGTTCATCAGCATCATTTTTCTAGATTCCACATATAATATATGATTTTTTTTTTCTCTTTCTGTATGACAGTCTCTAGGTCCATCCACATTTCTGCAAAGGGCACAGTTTCGTTCCTTTTTATGACTGAGTAATATTCCATTGTACCTATGTACCACATCTTCTCTATCCGTCCCTCTGTTGATGGGCATTTAGGTTGCTTCCAGGTCCTAGCTATTGTACCTAGTGCTGCTGTGAACGTTGGGGTGCTTGTGTCTATTTGTGTTTTTTTAAGTCCTTATTGAATTTTTCACAGTATTGCTTCTGTTTTATGTTTTGGTTTTTTGGCCATGAGAAATGTGGGGTCTTAGCTCCCTGGCCACTAATGGAGTCTGCACCCCCTGCCTTGGAAGGCGAAGTCTTTTAACCGCTGGACTGCCAGGGAAGTCCCTATCTTTCTGAATTATGGTTTTCTCCGTATCTATGCATAGGCGTCCTATGGTAGACCCATTTCTGGGTCATATGGGTAGTTCTACTTTTGGATTTTTAAGGAACCTCTATTCTGTTCTCCATAGTGGCTGTATAAATTTACATTCCCACCAACAGTGTAAGAGTTCCCTTTTCTCCACACCCTATTCAGCATTTATTGTTCGTATTATTTTTTGATGATGGATATTCTGACCAGTGTGAGGTGATACCTCATTGTAGTTTTGATTTGCACTTCTCTAATAATTAGTAATGTTGAGCATCTTTTCATGTGTTGTTGGCCATCTGTATGTCTTCTTTGGAGAAATATCTATTTAGGTCTTCCACCCATTGTTTGATTGGGTTTTTTTTTTTAATTGAACTGCATGAGCTGTTTGTATACTTTGCAGACTAATAATCCCTTGTCTGTTGCTTAATTTGCAAATATATGCTCCCATTCTGACGGTTGTCTTTTCATCTTACTTAGGGTTTCATTTACTGTGCAAGAGTTTTTAAGTTTAATTAGGTCCCATTTGTTTATTTTTGTTTTTATTTTCGTTACTCTAGGAGGTGGGTCAAAAAAGGTCTTGCTATGGTTCATGTCAAAGAGTGTTCTTCCTGTGTTTTCCTCTAGAGTTTTATAGCATCCAGCCTTGCATTTAGGTCTTTATGAACTCTCCGTGCCGCCGTCTCCTTGCCTACAGTGGGGGATGATAATAGTACCTCCCCATGGGTTATTAGGAGGATTCATGAGCTCATTTAGAGAGAGTACTTAGTGCCTGGAACGTAGGAAATGCTCGGCTATTTTTGTCTGCGGCTACTTTTGTGGCAGTGATACCGGTGGTGATGACGATTCTCCCGAATGTTACATTACAGGAGTATCGTGTAATTTTAAATACGAATTTAAAATCTTACCTGCCTATATTCCTTCTTGCCTAATTTAATTGAATCTGATTCTTACTTTGTCTTAGGCATTATACTCTATTTACTGCCTTAGCTAGAGTCCTTCTCTAAATACTTGGAAGACAGACGAGGAGGGATTGTAATGGAGGTCTAGGTGCCTCCCACCCACAGATGCAGGAGGGTGGACGTGATCTTTGAAGGTCCCTTCTAGTTGAGCTATTAGTAATAATAATAACAAGAGCTCACCTCTAGAATGTTTCCTCTGTGCCTGTAGTGGCTGATTTAGTCACTTTATCTCGTTTAATCCTCACAACAGCTTCATGAGAAAGAGGTTGCTACTCTCATTTTACAGATGAGGCAACAGGGACCCAGACAGGCTGAGTAACTGTCCTCAGGCCACATGGAAGTTGGGGCTGGAGTCTGGGTCCACACTCTTGTCTGACTCTGGACACATACTCCTCCCCACCATGCTTTGCCACCCAGTTACTCCTGGAAGCACACCCTTCGTCCAGGAAGCTACCACACATGAGCTGCGTTATCAAGGAAGAGAGGGTGAGAGAGTGAAAGGAGCCCTGGGTAAAAGGTCATGAGACTGCCTTTGAGGCCTGGTTCTGCCAAGGTCTCAGGATGTGATCTGGGGGAAGTGACTCAGTCGTGCCCAGGAGACTGTAGGCTGGACCACTGCTGCAGTCCCTTCCAGCCCTGAAATTCCAACTCCAGGACAACACGGCAGGACATCCCGCAGTGGGTCCAGCTCAGAGAAGCAAGGGGCTCATTCCCTCTATGTCAGCCATTCGAGAGCTCACACAGCTTCCTTCTGATTTCCCCCAGCTTGGATTGTTTGTACACCAACACCAGCCACCTCGAGGTGAACTTCCGAGTCGATGTGATAAAGCCAGGAAAGACACTGGAGATCCCCATCATCTTTTATCCTCGAGAAACTATCAGTTATCGAGAACTCATCCCCTTTGAAATCAATGGGCTCTCACAGCAAGTAGTTGAAATAAAAGGGAAAGGAACGGAAATGAAGGTGAGCGACAGCTGGGGGGATCATCGGGCTTGGCACCACCCCCTTGCCCTTCTCAGCCACCTTGCCCACCCGAGCCCACACTCCTCCAACCTCCATGTCTCCTGCCCCCTGGCTGCTCTGTCAGAGGTCAGCCAGTCCCATCAAGACAGATCAGACCCAAGAGAACCACATAGATCTCGCCAGTACCAAATGTTCCCGTATCAAAGGACATAAGTAACCACAGGCACTGCAGAAACGTTCTTTTTCTTGGAGAAGTTTGAGACTATCAGATGCAGTATCCCAAGCAAGTCCTCTTCCTCCCACATGAGAGCACGTAGTGTTTTCAGGTTACAGTCAAGGTTTGTGTGAAGCACTGTATGCAGACGTAAGTTTCAGTTATGGGCCATCATTCCCTAAGACCACACAGACTGACATTCTGCAGCCAGCCCCAACTCCCAGGATCCCGTCTGACTGAGGGCCTTCCTTCTAACCAGGTGTTCCTGGCAGGAAGGGGATGGTCTGGTTCTACCACTTATCCTTTCTTCCCCATGTCCAGTATACATTTCACGTGTCTGTCTGGTGGGAGTTTTTGCATTTATTAGGTAGTTTTAGAAGACTGAAGACCTTCTGCAATCCTCAGCAATGCATGGGACATTTCAGCAACCAAGAGGAAATGGGAGGGGTGTGTTCCTGGCATCAATCCCGGGGAGCCACAGGATCGGGCCACCTGGTGTGTCTCACCCAAGCCAGTGGCGGGGTCTCTTCTGATGTCGTGGTTCCTTTCATGTGTTCATTCATTCACTCGCTCAGCACTCATTTATGTCAGGTGCTTTCAGGAGACTTAGACGAGTTCTCTGACCTCCAGGAGCTTACCCGCTGGGGCCAGAGACTCTTACCTTTGTAGACAACATGGAAGCCTGCGGGCGGGATGGACAGAGCCCATCTTTCCGTTAGGGGGAGGGGCGCTGCTTACTGACTGGTCAAGCGACAGTGACTCGTGGGCGCTGTTTCTGTGGGTCACACCATCCCAGAGGGCAAGGCCCAGCCTGATCTCAGCCTCATGCAGGCCAGCACTTTGATCAGGGCTCTAGATGGGGACTTTAAGGTGTACCTGTTTTTCCCACCTCTGCTGCCATGGTCATCTCTCTCTCTTCACGGCTCTGTCTCCTGCCCTCTTCCAGTCCCTCTCCACAGAGGAGCGAGCCAGGGCACACTCACATGATACCCATCTGATGGGAGCACTCCAGGCTACACTGGCTTCCCACTTCTCCCAGAAAAACACTCGATCCCCCTCCAAACTATCTTCCTGTGTTCCCCACCTCGCTCCCAGCCACAGGCCTGACCAGGCCACTCCCTCCAACTCAGGGCCTTGCCACAGTTTGTCTCCTCCTTCGGGGTGCAGCCCCACGCCACCCTGACTTAAATCCAGATGCTACCCTTCCAGCAGCTCCCCATGTGAGCATGCCTTCCTCAGGGAGGCCTCCCTCATCCTCAGACTGGCTCAACCCTTTGTACCCCGAGCCTTTCCTTCTTAACGTCTTTGAACCCAGCCGTAAGTATGTAATTGTGCAACAAGTTGTTTAGTGCACATTTTATGCACATAAATGTTTGTTGAGTGAGTGAAGGCGAAGGCCCATCCAGTGTGAAGAATGAGGGACACAGGAAGAGAGGGAACCACCCTTGCCTCACTAGGGTCAGTTCAGTTCAGTTCAGTCGCTCAGTCATGTCCGACTCTTTGTGACACCATGAATCACAGCATGCCAGGCCTCCCTGACCATCACCAACTCCCGGAGTTCACTCAGACTCACGTCCATCCAGTCAGTGATGCCATCCAGCCATCTCATCCTCTGTCGTCCCCTTCTCCTCCTGCCCCAATCCCTTCCAGCATCAGAGTCTTTTCCAATGAGTCAACTCTTCGCATGAAATGGCCAAAGTATTGGAGTTTCAGCTTTAGCATCATTCCTTCCAAAGAAATCCCAGGGCTGATCTCCTTCAGAATGGACTGGTTGGATCTCCTTGCAGTCCAAAGGACTCTCAAGAGTCTTCTCCAACACCACAGTTCAAAAGCATCAATTCTTCGGCGCTCAGCTTTCTTCACAGTCCAACTTTCATATCCATACATGACCACAGGAAAAACCATAGCCTTGACTAGACGGACCTTTGTTGGCAAAGTAATTCAAAGTAGCTTTTGAATATGCTATCTAGGTTAGTCATAACTTTCCTTCCAAGGAGTAAGCGTCTTTTAATTTCATGGCTGCAGTCACCATCTGCAGTGGTTTTGGAGCCCCAAAAAATAAAGTCTGACACTGTTTCCACTGTTTCCCCATCTATTTCCCATGAAGTGATGGGACCAGATGCCATGATCTTCATTTTCTGAATGTTGAGCTTTAAGCCAACTTTTTCACTCTCCACTTTCACTTTCATCAAGAGGCTTTTGAGTTCCTCTTCACTTTCTGCCATAAGGGTGGTGTCATCTGCATATCTGAGGTTATTGATATTTCTCCCGGCAATCTTGATTCCAGCTTGTGCTTCTTCCAGTCCAGCATTTCTCATCATGTACTCTGCAGATAAGTTAAATAAGCAGGGTGACAACATACAGCCTTGACGTACTCCTTTTCCTAATTGGACCAGTCTGTTGTTCCATGTCCAGTTCTAACTGTTGCTTCTTGACCTGCATATAGGTTTCTCAAGAGACAGGTCAGGTGGTCTGGTATTCCCATCTCTTTCAGAGTTTTCACAGTTTATTGTGATCCACACAGTCAAAGGTTTGGCATAGTCAATAAAGCAGAAATAGATTTTTTTTAAATATTTCTCTTTCTCATTAACTTCTGACCCCTCCCTCCCTCCCTGCTCTCTTTCTGGTCCACAGATTTTAGTCCTAGATCCAGCCAATAAGATTTTGAAGTTAGGAGCCATCCTACCTGGACAGGTGGTGAAAAAAATGGTTTCCATCATGAACAACAGCCAAGCCCAGCTCACATTTAACCTGTCAGTCATGTTCTCGGCAGAACTCCAGGAAACCAAGGTTGGTGATCAGGGTCCCAGCAGCGTCTTCATGCCTCCGCACCTCACGATTCTCAGGCAGCTTCCGTGGGCCAGGCCATTCCAAGTGCTCTCCCTGTCTGATCACCTTCATAAAAAATGGTATAGGGGAGCCCCTGTCACTCCCCTTTTGCATGTAGGGAAACCACAGCTTGGAGAGCCTCTTCCTCTAGAGGGTGACAGTGACACACAGAAGTGCCCTTGATAGGATCCGGAAGATCTGGGCGCAAGTGAATACACATACATCTTCATGACAGGAAATTTGAAAAATATGGAAAATCACAAAGAAAAACATTTGGCCTATAGTGTCATAGCCCGAAATAATCACTTAACATTTTTGTACCTTTCTTTCCCCTGTTTTTCCTACACATTTTAAAAATAAATTACCAACTTTCAGATTGTTTTGAAGCCTGCTTTTACCATCTAACAGTAACTCCTAAACATTGTTTCATTTGTTCATCTGTACCTTCATTACGTAGATGAACCAGGCCTCTATTTCTGCTCATTTCAGGTGTTCCTGTTTTTTAATTTAATTTTATTTTATAAGCAACATTGTAATATTCATTTAAACAAACTTTTGTGTACACCCATGACCCTCTGCTGAGCATATACTCCTAGAAGTGGGCTTCTTGGACCAAAAGGAAGCTCCGGCTGCCTGCTTCCTCTCACAGTGTTTGGATGGCCCTTTGAAATGGGACCAGATGTATTTCATCTTGAGAATGGACTGTATCCATTCCTTCATTCAGTTCATTCTTACGTTTACTCAGTAATCCATCCTCACAGCAGGACCTCGGAAATGGAGCTCCAGGAGTACCCCACCCTCAGCTGCTGAGACTTGTTGTCGTTTTGTCCAGGTCATCACCTTGTCACCATTCCGCAACATCACTCTGAAGCCCAAAGAGGTTCAGAAGCTGGAAGTCACCTTCGCCCCACTAAAGCGTGTCCCTCCCTTCTCCGAGGAGGTGTTCATGGAGTGCATGGGGCTCCTGCGGCCCCTTTTCCTCATCAGCGGCTGCTGCCAGGCCCTGGAGATCTCCCTGGACCAGGAGCATCTTCCCTTTGGACCAGTCGTGTGTCAGACACAAGCCACGCGTCGCATCCTCATGTTGAACACGGGTGACGTGGGTGCAAGGTAGGAGAGTCCCCTGGGCCTGGGTTCCCGTCAACTATCCCAGGACCCTCTAAAGTGGGCATTTGGTGGTCCCCATGCCACAGATGGAGTTAAGGCTCCACAGTGGTGCCCACCAGCAGGTGCTTGCCCAGTCACCATTCAGCACGTTGCCACAGCCGTGCCTGCTGCACACTGCCCACCTGCAGGGGACGCCCTTCACACCAGCTGCAGGGGAACAGTGCCCTGAAGCTGTGATGTGGCAGCCTTGGCACTGGAAGCACTGGTCTGCACCATCCTGCCTGGAGTAAGGGCCAGACCACAGAGGGGTGACCACAGGGCCAGCAGGTCCCAGGGCCACCAGGATCAGGGGCAGCTCTCATGTGAAGGGATTGTCTCCACCCTCCTGGATCAGACCCGAGAGGCAGTGCAGGGATCGGTCATGGCTACCAGCTCGGGAGGGTTCCAGTCCTGGCCTGACCACGTCCTAGCTGTGTGACCTCAGGCACCCACTTAAATGTGTTCACGCGCATGCTCCCCCAGTGGGTGTCACTGTGGACAGAAAGATAAGATGCACCACTTTCCACCCTTCTCAGCCCCTAGGGAGAGTGAAGAGGTCGCACCCAGGGATGACTTGGCCTTGGTCCCACACCGCAGCTTTTCCTGGCAGTCTTCCTTCTCCTAGGTCCCAGGAAGGGCACAAGGGGATGAACCTCCCACCTGAAAACCAGACACAGTCTCTCTTCTCAGCAGCACTGAGAATACCACCGGGATATTAATAAACTGTCTCTCTTGTCTCCTGTCTTGGAAAAGGTTCAAATGGGATACCAAAAAACTTGAGCCTCTGTTCTCCATCAGCCCGGAAGAGGGCTATATCACCGCAGGCATGGAGGTTTCTTTTGAAGTGACTTACCATCCTACCGAGGTGGGCAAGGAGATTCTCCACAAAAACTTGCTCTGCTTCATCCAGGGAGGCAGTCCTCTGAGCCTAACCCTGTCTGGAGTGTGCGTGGGACCACCTTCAGTAAAAGAGGTCAGTAGGGGCTACCAACAGATGGATCAATGGTGGAATGGCCCAGCAAGCCCCACAAGAGAACGAGTCAGACTCTGTTCAAACAGTCCTCAGTGCCCACATCAAACATGCAGACCTGCTCCCTCCTCCACAGGGCCTCTGCACATGCTCTTCCCACTGCTGACATACTCCTTTTCCCCTCTCCATTTAGTTAATTCCTATTTATTCTTCAACTCTCAACCCAAGCATCTCATTCTCAAGGAAGGTTATACTGACATCTCTGGCTAGATCACATTCTGCCATAAGCTCTGTAAGTAAAGGGTGACACCTGGGTTAACCTCTGCTGACCCTGTCGCTAGAAGCCCTAGCAGTGGAGACCTGATAGCTCCTGGCAACGTTGCTTACGGTCATAATGACACCTGAGCTCCATCTCTTGCTATTTCAACAATGTTGTGTACCTGGAGTCACGCAGTATGTTATAAATGTGTATGTACAAGTCTTGGCAAGAATATATACTTTCATTTTCTTGGGTGAATATGTGAGAGTGAAATGGCTGGATCATAGGGTAGGTACACGTTTGCCTGTTTAAGAACTTACCAAATTGTTTTCCAAAGTGGTTGTGTCATCTTATGTCCCCATCAGCCACCTCAGACGTTTCTACTTGCACCACATCCTTGCCAATGCTTGATATGGTCAGGTTTTTAAAAATTTTAGTCATTCTAATAGGTACATGATGATATCTTATGGTTTTAAATTTGGATTTCCCTGGCTAATGGTGTCAAGCATCTTTTCAGGTACTTCATTGCCATCCATCTATCTTCTTTATTGAAGTATCTCTTCAAGTCATTTTCATTTGGGTTGTTTGTTTTCTTGTTTTACTGTGTTTTGAGAGCTCTGTGTGTATTCAGGACATAAGTTTTGAATTTATATCTTCAATCTGTTTAGAGTTCATTTTTGTATGTAGTATAAGATTATGGATCAAAATTCAAAAAATCCATTTTTTGTACACAGATATCCAGTTGTTCCAGAACCATTCACTTAATAGATTGTCCTTTCTGCACTAAATTGCCTTTGCACTTTGGTAAAAAACCAATTGATCATATATGTGTGGGTTTCTTGGTAAACTATTCTCATCCCCTTGGTGAACTCTTTGATTCCCTTTATAGCAGTGCATTGTCCATGTTGCTAGATTCAATGGCTGGTTCTCACTGCTCATCTTACTTGACTTGTCAATAGCATTTGAACACATTGAACAAGGCCCTCGTCCTTCAAGCACTTCCTTCATCATGTGGCCTCCAGGATACTGCCCTCTCCTGGTTTTCCTCCCACTTTAATAGTTGCTGCCTCTCATCTCCCCTTCTGGTTTTTCTTAACATTGGAGCGTGTAGGATTTTAAGAATTGGTTCTAAAATTCCTTCTTTTTTTCTAAATACACTTACTTCTTGATGATCTCATCCAGTTTCTTGGCTTTAAAAAAAAAATTGCTATACTGACAGCTCCCAAATGCATGTGTGTGTGTGTGTGTGTGTGTGTGTGTGTGTGTGTATAAACTTTCCTTTGAACCCCAGACTTGTAAATTCCGCTGCCTGCGTGAGGTGTCCATCTTCTTCCAGGTGGTGAATTTCACCTGCCAGGTGCGCTCCAAGCATACACAGACCATCATGCTTTCGAACCGCAGCAACCAGACCTGGAATCTGCACCCCATTATTGAGGGTGAGCACTGGGAGGGGCCCGAGTTCATCACCCTGGAGCCTCACCAGCAAAACAAGCCCTACGAGATCACCTACCGGCCCCGCAGCATGAACGTGGAGAGCCGCAAACATCAGGTGGGTTGAGCCCCACCTCCCACATGGGTTTCCTGGCATGGCTGGAGGAAGGAGCTGTGGGAGAGAGAACGTTAGGACAAGGGGGGAACCCTACAAATAATGTGGAAACCACAGGGAACTGTGTCCAAAGCTCATCAAGACCAAAGCTTCCCTTTTCATCCATGTATTTTCATGTTGAGGGGCTTCTCTTGGAACCAGAGGCTCATCTCTGAAATGAAGTCCTGGATGAAGCACCAAGCAATTAATAGTTAATTTAAGTGCACAAGTAACATCAAGGTGACTGTGATAAAGATTAAAAAAGGAAGCCACAATCTTCTACTGCCCTCACAAAAAAAGAACTGTTTTCTTCTGTCTTCTTTACCAATCCTTACTCAGAGACAGCCGTGGCTGCCCTCAGCATCCTCAGTTCTGCATCCTGCTTACTTTCACATTACATCACATCATGAGCATGTTTCTGTTTAGCTGTATAATCTTCATGATAATCATCTTTACTGATTGACTAATATTTCATTGAATGACAGTTCCATAATTTATTTAACACCCCCAGTTATTGGATGTTTAAGTTATCTCTAAATTTTCATCAGTAGAAGCGATTCTAATATACGTGTGCTTCCCCGATGGCTCAGTGGCAAGGAATCTGCCTGCAATGCAGGAGCTGCAAAAGACTGGCTCAATCCCTGGGTTTGGGAAGGTCCCCTGGAGGAGAAATGGCAACCCACTCCAATATCCCTGCTTGAAAAATCCCTTGGAGAGAGGAGCCTGGCAGGCTACAGTCCAAAGGGTCACAAAGAGTCAGTCATGACTGAGTGACTGAGCGCACACGTTTATGTATAACTTTTTCCTCTGCAGGGATTTTTCTTCAGTAAGTTCCCTGGGATGAGATTCCTGGTTCGAATACATGTGAACATGTTTATGACTCTTGGAAATGTATTATGAAGCTGCTTTCCAAAAGTGTTAAACCTATTTGCATAACTTCGTTAATCCTGTGTCGCTGCCATGCCTGAGAGGTAGCTGATAAAGGCCGCTCTGTGTCATGCTCTCCACTGTTGTTCTTCTCTTAGGGCACCCTCTTCTTCCCCCTCCCAGATGGGACTGGCTGGCTGTACATGCTGCACGGGACTTCCGAGCTCCCCAAGGCTGTGGCCAATATCTACCGTGAAGTGCCATGTAAGACACCCTACACTGAGCTCCTGCCAGTCACCAACTGGCTGAACAAGCCCCAGAGGTGAGAGAATAGGTGGGGGATGAAGAGGGGACGGAGGGAGGACCCGCAGTGTCGAGTCTGGCCCTTTGTGCTGCTGCCAGGCATTGCCTGACCTGCGCCCCACAGAGCGTGTCCTGTTCAGGGCTGCCTGTGAGCAGCTGACGCCTTGTAAATCTCCTGGAAGAGCGCCAGGCACAAAATAAGTGCTCAATAAATGTTAGCTGTTATTATTGTCAAAATGATAATCGTGGTGGTTATTACTGAGAGCCCTGTCGTATCACATCAGCCACTGGCCAGATCCTCAGATCTTGTACTTGCAGAGAGAAAAGAAGCTGGAGGAGCTGGAGGCCAGCCAGGTCCCCTTCTTTTATGGAAAAGGAGCCAAAGGCTGGGAGAAGAGAACTACCTGCTCGGCATAGTGGATAAAGGCCCAGACCCACGTTTGAATGCTAGTTCTGCCTATAACTCGGCATTGTTACCTGTGCATGGCATCTTCCTTCTCTCCGCCTCAACTTCTTCCCTAGTAAAATAGAGAGGATAACGAGATGTACCTCCTATAGACACTGGCGACTAAAAGCTTGTAATGTAACCCATGTGGAGCAGTACCTGGCACATAGTAGGGAGTTGTTAAGTGGTAGTTCCTGTTATTACTAGTGGCAGTGTGGAGGCTAGAACCCTGGACCCACATGCTTTCTGTGAAATCAAGAGTGGACAAGGTACCTTGCCTTCTTTCCTTTGGGCAAACTGTCTCATTTCATCCTCTCTTCTTGCACCCCTGTGTTCCCCCAGATTCCGGGTCATTGTGGAAATACTGAAACCAGAGAAGCCTGACCTGAGTGTCACCTTAAAGGGCCTTGATTACATTGATGTGCTGTCCTCCTCAAAGAAAGATTACAAGCTGAACTTCTTCTCCTACAAGGAGGGACTGTACACAGCAAAGGTATCCATACACTAAAGGCACTGCCCTGGGACCCTGGAGGGTTGGCCCTGAGGTTGATGATCCTGTGTTGGGAGGGAAGATATACCCTCCCTTATCCTGCGAGACTGACCATTGAGGGGGACCAGACCCTTTAAGATGAGACGAGATAGCCAGCCAACATGTAGGCCCGTAACAAACCCTCAAGGTGGCGGAATCATGAAAACCCTGAAGCAGTAGGTAACATTGGGCATCAGACACCAGACCACAATAAGAGCGAAAGATCCCTTTTCTGAGGGTTTAGAGAGCGCCCGGCATCAGGCTGAGCCCTCGACACAGCTAGTGACATCAGAGCCAGGATTCATCTCAGAGCCAATGACTCCAGGACTCCACAGGGTCCTTCACGCATGAACCGTTCCTCCTGACTCATTCATCAGTTCAACAAGCATCTCTTGAGTACACGTGCCATATGCTATACCACGTGCTGATAACACAGCAGTGATCGAAAACAGGCAGAGTCTCTGTTCTCCTGGAACACACAGTCCAGTGAAGGAGATGAGCATTCATCGTGTAATTGCACTCTGAATGGGTAATTTCCAAATGGCGTAAGTGCTTTGGGAAAAAGGACTGCGTGGTTCAGTGGCTCACTGAGAGGTCAGGGCTGAAGAGAACTTACAGGAACTATTCCCCTACAGACAGTGCTTGACACCAAGATGGAGGATGGAATCACCTAGGGGAAGATTTTAAAGTGAAAAGAACAGCACGTGAGCACACAGAAGTGGCAAGAATGAAGGGAAATAATGACAAGTACTGGCAAGGGTGTGCAGAAGAGGGATCTTTCGTGTGTTGCCGGTGGGAGAGAAACAGTGAAGCTACTCCGGAAGACAGTCTGGCAGCTCCTCAAATGGATAGATGTAGAGTTACCATAGAATTCAGCAATGTGTTCCCCAAATAAGAGAAAACATACGTCCACACGAAAGCCCATATGTAAACATTCATAGCAGCACTATTCATAAGAGCCAAACAATGGGAACAACCTAATTTCCATCCACTGGTGAACGAGAAATACAATGGAATATTCTTTGGCAATAAAAAGTGATAGGAAACGAGTACTACTGCAGGCAGCACTGCAGTGAGCCCTGCAAACATCACACTGTGTGAACAAAGCCAGCCACAAACGGCTACATGTTGTGTGGGTTTTTTTTAATATGAAATGTTCAGATTGGAAAGTCTATAGGAATAGAAAGTAGACTAGCAGTGCCTAGGACTAGAGGCGATGGGTTAGGGGGACATGGGAATGATCGTTACTGGATAACGGGGTTCTTTTGAGGGCGATGAAGATGAGTGGTGATGGCTGGACCACTTTGTGAATATACTAAAAAAGCACTAAATGGTACACTTTCAATGGGTAGATTCTATAACATGTACTGCTGCTGCTGCTAAGTCGCTTCATTCGTGTCTGACTCTGTGCGACCCCATAGACGGCAGCCCACCAGGCTCCCCCGTCCCTGGGATTCTCCAGGCAAGAACACTGGAGTGGGTTGCCATTTCCTTCTCCAATGCACAAAAGTGAAAAGTGAAAGTGAAGTCACTCAGTCATGTCCGACCCTCAGCAACCCCATGGACTGCAGCCCACCAGGCTCCTCCGTCCACGGGATTTTCCGGGCAGGAGTACTGGAGTGGGTGCCATTGCCTTCTCGGATAACATGTGAGTTGTATCTTAATAAAGCTGAAAGGAATTATGAGACATAAAGTACAAATCAAGAAGTTCTAATACCCATCTTATAGAAGCGCCTGGAACAGAAAAACATGACAATAAAGGGAAGAAATACTCTTCAAAATGATTGGGGGGAAAATCCAGAGCTATTTGACAAAGTCTGAATCTTCTAGTTGAAGAAGCCCAGTTTATGAAATGAGTCCTGTGATTATCCCCTCTGCCTTGGGACAGTTTCCTGATTGCAGTACAGTGAGCTAGTCTGAGCAAAGCATATCAGATTTCGTGAACTGAGGAGGAGGAAGTTAATAGTTGGGGCAGTTGGACAGGGGAGAAGATTATTTGAAAAAGTAATTGTTGAAATTTCCCTGATTTTATTTTTTTATAAAACAATTTACAAATCCAATAAATTCGGTGGAGTTTTAACAGGAGAAACAAAGAAAATCATGCCTGTGCACATCATAGTAAAATTGCTGAAAACCAAAGATAAATAGAAAACAACCAGATTAAAAAGTTCTATTATGTACAGGGAGACACCAATAAAAAATGACCACTGACTCCTCTTCAGAAATAATGGCAGCACTCTGAAAAGTGCTGAAAGAAGAGATTGTCAACCTAGAAATCTTTATTCACTGAAAATATCCTTTAAAACAGACAGTAAAATAGACATTTTCAGATTAAAAAAAAAAAAAAGGAGAGAATTCATTGCCAGCCCACTTGCCTTGCTGTAAAACATACTAATGGGTATTCTTCAGTCAAAAGAAAATGATGCCAGGTGGGGACGTGGATATCCACTGGAAGGGAAGAAGAGCTCTAAAAATAGCAAATAAGTGTGTAAATATGAAACATATATATCTTTATTCCTAGAACTTTCTTAAAAAGACAACTGGCAGTTTATAGTAAATACCATAACACTGTAAGGGGGGCGAAGGTAAATGAGATTATACCTCAGTAAGATTACTGCATTTGTGAAGTAGGATGTGTGAGATGGGAAACACAAAGCGTCAGTTACGAAGTGGGAAGTGATGAAATACCAACTCTGCATTAAATGTTGATAAGTTGTCAGTTCTAGAGCTACTACTAAAACTATGTTATATAAAAATATAGCTAAGAAGCCATAGAGGAAATAAAATATATTCCAAGAGATTTCACATTGATCCATAAGAAGGCAGAAAAGTAGCAACAAAGGAATTTTAAAAATAGACAAATGGAAAGGAATAGCAAGAGGGCTGACTTCAACCTAAACATATAAATGATTGCTTTAAATGTAAAACAACACTCCTATCAAAATACAGAGGAGGTCAGAGCACTCTAAAGACAAGAAGAGGTCAAAAATAAAAAGGCAGGTATGTAAGGAACTATTAGCACCTAACAAATATAAACAACTCAAGGGATTAAAAAGGACAAAAAACTGGAATCCTCTACCTCACAGAAGTAAATGTCTGAGTGGCCAGGAAGCACAGGGGAAGATGCTGAATGTCATTAGACATCCAGGAAAAGGACTGCGAAAGGGGGGCAGCTTGTCCACAGGTCAGATGTGGGCTGCAAGTGTGGGCTCTGGAGTCAAGCCAACCTGGGTTCAAATCCTGGTTCTGATACTTTTTTGCACAAGACCCTGGGCAAGATAACTTCCTTAGTCTGTTTCCTCATCTTTAGAAAAATCAGTGAGGGAAATAGTAACGTTGCCCACAAGCTGTGTGAATTAAACAAGTACCTCCAGGGCTTGTTGTTGTCATTCAGTTGCCAAGTTGTGTCCGCTCCTTTGCAACCCCATGGACGGCAGCACACCAAGCTTCTCTGTCCTTTACTGTCTCCCTGAGTTTGCTCACATTCATGTCCATTGAGCTGGTGATGCTCTCTAACCATCTCATTCTCTGCTACCCTCTTCTCCTCCTGCCTTCAATCTTTCCCAGCATCAGGGTCTTTTCCAGTGAGTCAGCTCTTCACACCAGGTGGCCAAAGTATTGGAGCTTCAGCTTCAGCATCAATCCTTTCAGTGAATATTCAGAGTTGATTTCCTTTAGGATTGACTGGTTTGATCTCCTTGCTTTCCAAGGGACTCTCAAGAGTCTTCTCCAGCACCACAATTCAAAAGCATCAATTCTTCGGCACTCAGCCTTCTTTATGGTCCAATTTCCAGTGCCTAGGACACAGTGATCATTAAGTGTTAGATGCCATTATTAGTAGTAGTATTGATGTATTAACTGTTCCAGCAGTAGCAGGAATAGGGATGAAACCCACCACAGTATGAACCTCTTGAGGTCCTGCTTGTTCTCCAGGACCACTCACTGTCCCCACTGAGAAGACCTTCCTCCTCAGCCCTAGACCGTGCTGCTCTCTCCTCTTCTAAAGCAATCCAGGTTCCTCCATGCCTGCGCACCTGGAAGGAGCCAGAGCAGAACATCTGAAGAGAAGGGCTGGGTGGCGGGGTTCACGTAGGCTGGGAGGGCCCATGCTTCACATGCCCAGGCATTGCTAACGGAGAGAAGGATCCTGTCGATGGTGGAAGACCCCGAACTAACCCCTCTTCTCCGCCCCACTTCCTCCCACTCTCTCTGTGAATCCAGGTGATCTTCCGAAATGAGGTGACCAACGAGTTCTTATACTACACGTTGAGTTTCAGGGTCATCCCTTCAGGCGTCATCAAAACCATTGAGATGGTGAGCCCCGTCCGGCAGAGCACCTCGGCCTTCATCAAGGTGGAAAACCCCCTGCCCTACATGGTGACCTTCTCCACGGAATGCAGGATGCCCGACATCAGCCTGCCCTCCCAGTTCGTGGTGCCCGCCAACTCTGAGGTATGGCCCTGCCTGTGGGGGCTCCCCACTGGACATCTGTGATGGAGACTCTGCCCAGGGGGCCTCTGGACCCACTTCTGCATCCTTGAGTCGGGGCAGCCTGGCAGTGATCAGGAGGGTGGAAGACCACTGCTCCATCACGGTCCTATTCTCTCCCTTCCCCTGCCACCCAAGTCCTCATATAAACCAGGGCCACATAGAGCTTTGGCTCAGGCATGTTAAAGGAAATTATTTATTAGCCTCTGGGGCTTCCCTGGTAGCTCAGACAGTAAAAATCTGCCCTCATTTCAGGAGACCCAGGTTCCATCCCTGGGTCGGGAAGATCCCCTGGAGAAGGAAATGGCAACCCACTCCAGTATTCTTGCCTGGAGAATTCCATGGACAGAGGAGCCTGGTGGGCTACAGCCCATGGGGTCGCAGAGAGTCGGACACAACTGAGCAAGTAATACTAGCTGTCTCTGTTACATGTTTGTTTGCCCTGCTCAATTTAAATTATTTTTCTTACTTTTCCTAATTATATAAGTCACATGGAATATATGTAGTGAAAAGGACAGCAAGGGACACTTAATAGTGTTACTGGATCAGTTGATAATATTTTTATTAGATGTTTTGTATGTATGTTCAGTAAGGAAACTGGCATCCAGTTTTCCTGTCTTCTATTAACCTTGTTGGGGTCTGATGTACAGATTATGTTCGTTGAGGTAGGTTTCCTCCTATTCTTTTCTATGGGAGAATTTGTGGAATATTAGATTGGTAAAAAGAAAGCTTTATGATCCTGGAATTTTGTTAAGGGAAATTTTTTTTTTTACTATTAACTATCTTGAATGGTTATACGACTATATGGGTTTTCTTTATCTTTTTGAGTCTGTTGTGGCAAGTTATATTTGTTTACACATTTGTCCATTTTCATCTAAATTTTTTTAATTGTGGTAAAATCATGTAAATTTTAACACTGCATTTTTTTCTGTTAAACATCTACTACAACTTTAATGATATCCTCTTCATTTTTCAGTAAGACCCAGTTTTTTAAGAAACAATATCTGTTCATGACAAAAAAGACTATTTTATCTCTATGTACATGAAACAGAAAATGAAAGTCCCAGGCCTCCCTGGCGGTCCAGGGCTCAAGACTCCATGCTTCCACTGCAGGGACCAGAGATACAGTCCCTGGTCAGGGAACCAAGACGCTACATGCCACTTGGCATGGCCCCCCCAAAAAAGAATAGAAAAGTCCCCCAAATCTCATTTCCCCCACTCTAAGACAATTACTGCTAACAGTTCAATATAGCCTTGCTGTGTCTTTTGTATACATATGTAGAAATATTCCTCTCCACAACAATGAACTCATATACATTTCTGGAATCTTCTTTTTTTCCACTTAAAATATGATTACCACCTTTTATTTCAATGATTAGAGCTTTGGTGCTTCCTTTTTAATGGCTACATAATATTCCACTGAAGTGAGTAACGTATAATTTATTTATCCAGTCTTTTACTGCTAATACATTGGAATTATTGCCCTTATTTTGCTTTTATAAGCAACACTCTTTGGTTCTTGTTTTGTTTTGCTTTGGATGACAATAGAGGAAGCCGAATGCCTCCTCTAAATGATGGTAGAACCCCAGAAGCTGGTTGGAGATTGTCCATGAGCAGAGAAGGAGCTGCCTGACCTTTAGCCCTCCTGCTCCCCCAGCCTACCCACTCCTGTCTCTGTAATTATGCTTCTCAAGAGAGGATCCAGTACCTATTTTTATATTCAGAGAGATTCCAGATACAGAAATACCCCAACTAGGGAAAAATTCCAGGGAGGAAAAGTGGGCTGGTTTGGACAGAGGTTCTCCAGGCTCAAGATCAGTGTGAGCATCTACTGCCGACCTGCTCTGAGGATCATAGGAGCCTCTGTCTTCTCTTGCAGGGGACCTTCACATTTGAATTCCAGCCCCTGAAAGCTGGAGAAACCTTCGGGAAACTGACACTGCACAACAGCGAGCTGGGTTACTACCCATATGAGCTCAATTTGAAAGCCTTGCCAGCACTGCCTGAAAAGCCCGTCCACTTCCAGGCTGTTCTTGGCAGTGGCCAGAGCATCTTTGCCAAGTTCACCAATTACACTCGGCAGAAGACAGAGTACTACTGCAGGGTGAGCAGCCCGGCCCCACCCTCTGCCCTCTGCTTTCTAGAAGTCTGGGCTCAGAAACAGCGGGAGCAGGACACTGGGGTGCAGAAAAATGAAATTCCTACTTAGGGCCTTCATCTAGTTGAAAACTCCCAGCTAGAAACAGAGTATCAGAAAAAATAACAGGTCTGGGTTCTTCCTCACAGACTTTCTAGCTTAACAAGCTGGAGTGTGGCGGGCAGGGGTGGGGGCGTGGGGGGTGCGGGCAGCGTTGCTCAGCGGTCGGTGCAGAGACAGTTGGTTTTGGGGAGGTTCTGTTTCGGTAGTTAATCCTGTATTCACACTGATGTAATAGGTAGCATATATGGAACACTTGATATGGGCCAGGCTCAGTTTTACGTGCATATTTAAAAAATCCTGACAGCTATCCCGTGAGAGTATTGGTAAGTTATTGGTAAGCTCTACTGAGAGCTCAGTGGTCATGAGTACACGTTGTGAAATCCAACAGACCTGGATTTGAATCCTCACTTCATTGTTTATTCTTTGTATGAATATCTTACCAATACTCACATGTTCCAGTCATAGGAGCAAAGGGGTGAAGAGACCCCAGAGGGGCCTGAACTGGCACCTGAACACGCGGGTGTGGAAGGGGCGCCTTGCACTTCTGTTCTCAGCTTATTATCCAGAACCCGCCCCCCATCCCTGAGGAGCCAGGATGTCCAGTCCTCCTGCCTGTGGAAGGAAAGGAGTGCAGGCACAGGGGAGCAGCACCAAGGGCCGCTGCCCACATCGCCCTGCCTGTTTCTCTTGGCCTTGGTTCTTCTTAGTAAACTAGGGATAAACTAGTAATACCTACTCTTCGAGAGAGTCACAAGGACTCGACTTTTGTACAGCCTGCCCTGCCTCACACAAGCCTAGGTTGCTCATGTCGGAGGGTGGGGGTGCTGGGGAGGCCCAGAGCTGCAGGCTTGCTCTTCAGGGTCCAGGGTGAGCCGAGCACATGTGTTCCCCTTTCAGACCGACTGTCCAGACTTCCACACGGAAAAGGTCATCTACGCGGCGCCTGGGGCGCAGGGCGGCACGGAGGTCAGCGTGGAGGTGTACTTCGAGCCCAGCCACCTGGGCGAGAGCAAGGGCATCCTGACCCTGTCGTCGCTCGCGGGCGGCGAGTACACCATTCCCCTCTTCGGGGTGGCTCTGGCCCCCAAGCCGCAAGGCCCCTTCCTGATCCGAGCCGGCTACAGCATCGTCATCCCCTTCAAGAACGTCTTCTACCGCCCGGTCACCTTCTCCTTCATTGTGGAGAACAACGCGTTCTCCATCCGCGCCACGGACTCTGTGAAGCCCAAGAAGATCAACAACATCACAGTCTACTTCGAAGGAAACCCATCGGGCAGCAAAACCCCCATCACCAGCAAGCTGATTGTGACCTGCCCGCCCGGAGAAGGCAACGACACTGCAATTAAGTGGGTTTATTACCTGAAGGGGATCACCCCATAGTGTGAACCAGGGTTGGCAGCGTCATCAAAAAGCCATCTCATCGGCCGTTAAGACCTTTGTGTTGCTCTAAGCCCCACAAAGAATAGAGGAAATAATGAGAATTCTAAAGGTACTATCTCCAGCTCAATTATAAGGGCACTTACTTTCACATTATATGAATTCCAAACATCTATATGAAATACAGATACTCCATGTTTAACACAGTAACTATATAAAACAGAGCTGTATTTTACTTTGCAAGATCAAGTCTCTAAATTTGGTTTCTTAATATACCTGCAAAGCCCAGACACTGTGTAATAGTCCCCACGTTTAATAAGGTGACCTTCCCTCACACGGCACTTAGCACATGACTCTGGGGCCCCGCAGTTTCTTTTTAAAACCCACGATGGCTTCAAGAGCCCTTAGCCATGACTCTGTTTTGACACTGTATTTTATTCTGCTTTCACATGAAAGCCAAACAGGTCACTACTTTCAAAGCAAAGAGCAGATACATCAAGCCAGTTTTTGCAGGGACAGAAGTTGGGGTGCTCCCCAATCTCTGGGTCCCTGATCTATTTCCTATAGAAAGTTCTCACAGAAGGCCAGTTCCTGAAGAGATGCTAATAGAGACCCCAGGTCCCCAACCCCACTCAGCTTGTGGAGCAGTGAGTCTCTGCCTAATTCTGGTCCAGACCCCACCTCCCCAAATACTGATTTAATCAGTCCAGGGAGGGACCTGGCATCTTTTTAGCTTGTATAGCAGAGTTGAGAAGCAGCGCTACAGATCAAAAGCCACCTGGCCAGGCATGCTGAGCCAGTCAGGAATCTGTTTCCAGGGGGACCGTGACTCAGGTTGGCATGTTTTAACTGCGGCTGTCTTGTGTGCTCACAAAGGGTGACACTCTGGTTGGTGCCCTTCAGAGGGAAGGCACCATGGAGGCCCCAGCTCTGGGGAGAGTGCCTCCCTGGACTCTCCCCAGGGCCCTGCAGTGGTCTGAATAGAGCCACTCATCTCTTGGCACCAGCTGTTGACATAAAAGTGGTTGAAGACTGGCCCTCAGGCATAGGAGTGGAGGGCCAACAGGCTTCTGCACAAATGCACACACACACCTATGCCTGAGGGTTCCCAGCCTCCACCTCCTCCCCTCTCCTCATCCACTCCACCTGCAAGAGAAGGAGGAGGCATAAAAGAACCTCCATGGCCTTTTGGGAATGGATGCGCCCAAGAGGTGGCACTCAGAAATGATCCCTGGACCGACAGCCTGAGGATCGCCTGGGAATTTATTAAAAATGCAAGTTCTCAGGGCCGGCCCCAGACCTATTGAGTCAGAAGCCCCAGGGGTGTGGCCCAGAAACCTGTGTTTTTAACAAGACCTTATGGCTCCTGGAGGTGTTTTCTAATGGACAGAGATTCTTCCACCTCTTTGTACCTCCCTCTGACCCTCAGCCCATTACACTTGACACACAGCTATACCAGATGAAGCCTCTCCTAAAGAGGCTGCAGACACACGCTTGAGAGCTCATTTTTGTGACCCCTGAAGACCGTCCTGATAGGAATAAAGCTGAAGAACAAGACAGCAGATATTCCCAGTGATTAAACGAGCAGCACGCCGAGGGGCACAGAGTAAGGAGCACGCCCTCTAACCACCCAGTAGAGAGTCCAAAGAAACCAATGGTTCTCAAGCTCACTATGGGTCAGAATGACCCTGAGGACTTGCTGACCACAGACTGCCGGGCCCCACCCTCAGAGGGCCTGATTTAGTAGGTTTGGGTGGCCCAAGAATTTGCATTTCTGCCAGGTTCTGAGGGACGCCATTGCTGCCCAAGTGAGGATCCCACGTGGTCAGCACAGCTCTGAAACCTGGGCCTCCTCACATCAGTGGCACCTAGGAATGCAGACTCTCAGGCCCTCTTGGACCTACTGAGTCAGAATCTGCATGTTAATGCCCTCCTGGGTGGGGGTGGGGGTTGTGTGCACAGTGCAGAGGAGATCGTGGCTGTAAGGCCCCAGGAGAACTGGAGCCTTTGCTGAGCCCACAGCCCCTAACGCTCTTCATTAGAGCCCTGGAGAGAATCTCACCAACTCTGCCTACAGCCTAGTGAGTGAGATGGGCACCTCCCCCCAAAAGTGCCCCCTCGCACCCATTCCCCAGAAGCAGATCTGGGGGGAGGGGAGCCATTGGCCCACCACCAGCTGCTTCTAAAAGGGTAAACCTTTTCAACACTTTTAAACCCCGTATGATAAACAGTTCTTAAGACTGCAGGAAAGAGGGAGGAAGCTGTGCAGAAGCTGGCTAAAACATCCATGGTCCGAGTTGCAGTGAGACTCAAGATTTCTCTAAATGTGAGGGTCAAGATTCAGCTATGTTCCCTTGAGGCTGTGGGGCTCCCAGCCACCACCCTAGACACTAATTGCTACAGAAACCGGTCACTTCCCAGTATCACCACCAGCGAAACAGTGCCTTTAGGTAGCCAGGGGCAACTCCCCTGCTTCAGCCCCACCCTGCTCCCGCCAGCCACTGAGTCTAGGGCCCAAGCCTCATCGGTCTGGAGACATACCTCCCTGGGACCAAGCACCCAGCCCAGACCCTGCCCCAGCATGAACCCGCTTCCGGGATGACTTGAGATGGGGTACATCGCTTTCCTGTACGTGGTTCTTACATTTCCTTGGCCTCAAAAAAGGCAATGACGAAAATCATTTCATATTGGTAAGTTTGGAATGGCAGAATAGCTCAACAGAGGGCTGGAGGGGAGGCGTGGTGAAAACAAGCATCCTGACAAAAGCTCGTAGAAGTTGCATTTGAAAGAACACTTTCTCAGCAAAGCAGACCAAGAGACGTCTCACTGAGGAGTGCTGAGAAAATATCAGGCCCCAGGTGGCACAGTCCCAGAGACCATGGTGCTTGGAAAACGATTGTGAATGCGGCCCCCTGACACCATTCGTTCTACACGGAGGCCCTGGGGAGTATGGCATCCTGGTGAGTCTAGACACTTCTCTGGGCTAGACGGGCCTCAGGTCGGAGGTGATTATATTGTGACACCACGAGGGCCTGCCAGATACTAAGAAATGCCAAATGTGGGATTTCCCAAGCCTCTTAGACCCTCAACATATTGCCCTGACACTCCAGCAAAATCACACTGCTGTTGGAGAAGCTGCTTTGTGCAGTTCAAGATTCAGGGACAGTCTTACAAGCCCCTTCTTGCTATATAATACCTGTAAGTTATGTGTCGCTAACCAGGTGTCATCACACATGTACAGATGAGTTGCAACTGTGAAATGATGGCCAGTGTGTAAGCAGACATACTAATTATCCACTAGTCTGGAACAGTCTGAGCACAGCAAGCCTGGCCAGGACTGGTCCCCACGGACAGAGAAGTGAGCACATAGAGAAGGCAGTGGAGGCCCTTGGGCTTTGTTCTCGGTATCCCTGCCAAATTACGGGTGGAGAACTTAACTAGTTGACACTTTCCAAGATATCAGAAAAACAACAATAGCAGTTATTTCCAGGAACTTCTGCACTAAAGGTAGGACAAAACATTGATTTGGGCCTTGAGCAGAAAACTGGTTTCTTAGCAACCTAGGCCAGAATGTGATTTCAGAAGAAAAGAGTTCCTTCTGGTAAAAAAATAAACATCTTCTTATTGTTTCAATTATTTAAAAACTCTATCACATTATGACCCATGAGAAATTCAGTTCGCCTTTAAGAAAAAGCCAAACCAAACAGCAAAAGAAACATGAAAAATTATCTTAGATATGGGACTAGGAGAAATGAGCACACACTAAAGAAATAGATCCAAATTGTTCCCGTTGATTTTTTTCATTGTTTTACATCAACCATCATCAAAATTCTAAAGACATAAACCTCACAAGACATTTAGAAATGCCCTGATCAGTGCTACTTGGTGTCAAGGTACAGGGAAGAAGCTGTTAAGCCATGCATTGTCTTCTGGAGATGAATCTGCATTTGGAGCAGTTTTCAGATTGTTGCTGCACCCACCTTTATTTGTAAGGTTATATTGGCAGGGGTTTTAAAAGCTGTGAAGACCCCACCAGTAAAGGAAAGAACAATTTATGTTTTATAAAAATATATCACTATTCAAGCCCATGATTTTAAGGCATAAGCAAGGTTGAAACAGTTCTATGAAGACCTACAAGACCTTTTAGAACCAAAACCCAAAACTGATGTCCTTTTCATTATAAGGGACTGGAATGCAAAAGTAGGAAGTCAAGAAACACCTGGAGTTACAGGCAAATTTGGCCTTGGAGTACAGAATGAAGCAGGGCAAAGGCTAATAGAGTTTTGCCAAGAGAATGCACTGGTCATAACAAACACCCTCTTCGAACAACACAACAAGACTCTACACGTGGACATCACCAGATAGCAAACACCGAAATCAGATTGCTTATTTTCTTTGCAGCCAAAGATGGAGAAGCTCTATACAGGTAGCAAAAACAAGACCAGGAGCTGACTGTGGCTCAGATCATGAACTCCTTATTGCCAAATTCAGACTTAAGTTGAAGAAAGTAGGGAAAACCACTAGACCACTCAGATCAGATCAGATCAGATAAGTCGCTCAGTCATGTCCGACTCTTTGCGACCCCATGAATCGCAGCACGCCAGGCCTCCCTGTCCAACACCAACTCCCGGAGTTCACTGAGACTCACGTCCATCGAGTCAGTGATGCCATCCAGCCATCTCATCCTCTGTCGTCCCCTTCTCCTCCTGCCCCCAATCCCTCCCAGCATCAGAGTCTTTTCCAATGAGACAACTCTTCACATGAGGTGGCCAAAGTACTGGAGTTTCAGCTTTAGCATCATTCATTTCAAAGAAATCCCAGGGCTGATCTCCTTCAGAATGGACTGGTTGGATGTCCTTGCAATCCAAGGGACTCTGAAGAGTCTTCTCCAACACCACAGTTCAAAAGCATCAATTCTTTGGCGTTCAGCCTTCTTCACAGTCCAACTCTCACATCCATACCTGACCACAGGAAAAACCGTAGCCTTGACTAGATGGACCTTTGTTGGCAAAGTAATGTCTCTGCTTTTGAATATGCTATCTAGGTTGGTCATAACTTTTCTTCCAAGGAGTAAGCGTCTTTTAATTTCATGGCTGCAGTCACCATCTGCAGTGATTTTGGAGCCCAGAAAAATAGTCTGACACTGTTTCCACTGTTTCCCCATCTATTTCCCATGAAGTGATGGGACCAGATGCCATGACCTTCGTTTTCTGAATGTTGAGCTTTAAGCCAACTTTTTCACTCTCCACTTTCACTTTCATCAAGAGGCTTTTGCGTTCCTCTTCACTTTCTGCCATAAGGGTGGTGTCATCTGCATATCTGAGGTTATTGATATTTCTCTTGGAAATCTTGATTCCAGCTTGTGTTTCTTCCAGTCCAGCGTTTCTCATGATGTACTCTGCATAGAAGTTAAATAAGCAGGGTGACAATA
The DNA here is from genome assembly GCF_029378745.1 of Bos indicus. Classification (NCBI taxonomy): domain Eukaryota; kingdom Metazoa; phylum Chordata; class Mammalia; order Artiodactyla; family Bovidae; genus Bos; species Bos indicus. Next base: position 40,753,522 of record NC_091777.1, read on the forward strand.
TACAGCCTTGACGTACTCCTTTTCCTATTTGGAACCAGTCTGTTGTTCCATGTGCAGTTCTAACTGTTGCTTCCTGACCTGCATACAAATTTCTCAAGAGGCATATCAGGTGGTCTGGTATTCCCATCTCTTTCAGACACAGTTTATTGTGATCCACACAGTCAAAGGCTTTGGCCTAGTCAATAAAGCAGAAATAGATGTTTTTCTGGAACTCTCTTGCTTTTTCCATGATCCAGCGGATGTTGGCAATTTGATCTCTGGTTCCTCTGCCTTTTCTAAAACCAGCTTGAACATCTGGAAGTTCACGGTTCACATATTGCTGAAGCCTGGCTTGGAGAATTTTGAGCATTACTTTACTAGCGTGTGAGATGAGTGCAATTGTGCAGTAGTTTGAGCATTCTTTGACATTACCTTTCTTTGGGATTGAAATGAAAAGTGACCTTTTCCAGTCCTGTGGCCACTGCTGAGTTTTCCAAATTTGCTGGCATATTGAGTACAGCACTTTCACAGCATCATCTTTCAGGATTTGGAATAGCTCAACTGGAATTCCATCACCTCCACTAGCTTTGTTCGTAGTGGTGCTTTCTAAGGCCCACTTGACTTCACATTCCAGGACGTCTGGCTCTAGGTCAGTGATCACACCATCGTGATTATCTGGGTGGTGAAGATCTTTTTTGTACAGTTCTTCTGTGTATTCTTGCCACCTCTTCTTAATATCTTCTGCTTCTGTTAGGTCCATAGCATTTCTGTCCTTTATCAAGCCCATCTTTGCATGAAATGTTCCTTTGGTATCTCTGATTTTCTTGAGATCTCTAGTCTTTCCCATTCTGTTGTTTTCCTCTATTTCTTTGCATTGATTGCTGAAGAAGGCTTTCTTATCTCTCCTTGCTATTCTTTGGAACTCTGCATTCAGATATTTATATCTTTCCTTTTCTCCTTTGCTTTTCACTTCTCTTCTTTTCACAGCTATTTGTAAGGCCTCCCCAGATAGCCATTTTGCTTTTTTGCATTTCTTTTCCATGGGGATGGTCTTGATCCCTGTCTCCTGTACAATGTCACAAACCTCATTCCATAGTTCATCAGGCACTCTGTCTATCAGATCTAGTCCCTTAAATCTATTTCTCACTTCCACTGTATAATCATAAGGGATTTGATTTAGGTCATACCTGAATGGTCTAGTGGTTTTCCCTACTTTCTTCAATTTCAGTCTGAATTTGGCAATAAGGAGTTCATGGTCTGAGCCACTTAGGAATGACCTAAATCAAATCCCTTACAGTGGAAGTGAGAAATAGATTAAGGGACTAGATCTGATAGACAGAGTGCCTGATGAACTATGGACAGAGGTTCATGACATTGTACAGGAGGCAGTGATCAAGACCGTCCTCAAGAAAAAGAAATTCAAAAAAGCAAAATGGCGGTCTGAGGAGGCCTTACAAATATCTGGGAAAAGAAGAGTAGTGAAAAGCAAAGGAGAAAAGGAAAGTTATACCCATTTGAATGCAGAGTTCCAAAGAATAGCAAGGAGAGATAAGAAAGGCTTCCTCACTGATCAGTGCAAAGAAATAGAGGAAAACAATAGAATGGGAAAGACTAGAGATCTCTTCAAGAAAATTAGAGATACCAAGGGAACATTTCTTGCAAAGATGGGCTCAATAAAGGACAGAAATGCTATGGACTTAACAGAAGCAGAAGATATTAAGAGGTGGCAAGAATACACAGAAGTACTGTACAAAAAGATCTTCATGACCCAGATAATCACCTTGGTGTGATCACTCACCTAGAGCCAGACATCCTAGAATCTGAAGTCAAGTGAGCCTTAGAGAGCATCACTACAAACAAATCCAGGGGAGGGGATGGAATTCCTGTTGAGTGATTTCATCCTAAAAGATGAAGCTGTGAAAGTGCTGCACTCAATATGTCAGCAAATTTGGAAAACTCAGCAGTGGCCACAGGACTGGAAAAGGTCAGTTTTCATTCCAATCCCAAAGAAAGGCAATGCCAAAGAATGCTCAAACTACCACACAATTGCATTCATCTCACACGCTAGTAAAGTAATGCTCAAAATTCTCCAAGCCAGGCTTCAGCAATACGTGAACCATGAACTTCCAGATGTTCAAAATGGTTTTAGAAAAGGCAGAGGAACCAGAGATTGCCAACATCTGCTGGATCATGGAAAAAGCAAGAGAGTTCCAGAAAAACATCTATTTCTGCTTTATTGACTAGGCCAAAGCCTTTGACTGTGTGGATCACAACAAACTGTGGAAAATTCTTCAAGAGATGGGACTACCAGACTACTTGACCTGCCTCTTGAGAAATCTGGAAGCAACAGTTAGAAATGGACACGGAACAATGGACTGGTTCAAAGTAGGGAAAAGAGTACGTCAAGGTTGTATATTGTCACCCTGCTTATTTAACTTATATGCAGAGAACATCATGAGAAATGCTGGCTGGATAAAGCACAAGCTGGAATCAAGATTGCCAGGAGAAATATCAATAACCTCAGATATGCAGATGACATCACCCTTATGGCAGAAAGTGAAGAGGAACTAAAGAGCCTCTTGATGAAAGTGAAAGAGGAGAGTGAAAAAGTTGGCTTAAAGCCCAACATTCAGAAAACTAAGATCATGGCATCTGGTCCCATCACTTCATGGGAAATAGATGGGGAAACAGTGGCTGACTTTATTTTTCTGGGTTCCAAAATCACTGCAGATGGTGACCGCAGCCATGAAATTAAAAGACGCTTACTCCTTGGAAGGGAAGTTATGACCAACCTAGACAGCATGTTAAAAAGCAGAGACATTACTTTGCCAACAAAGATCCATCTAGTCAAGGCTATGGTTTTTCCAGTAGTCATGTATGGATGTGAGAGTTGGACTGTCAACAAAGGTGAGCACCAAAGAATTGATGCTTTTGAACTGTGGTGTTGGAGAAGACTCTTGAGAGTCCCTTGGACTGCAAGGAGATCCAACCAGTCCATCCTAAAGGAGATCAGTCCCGAGTGTTCATTGGAAGGACTGATATTGAAGCTGAAACTCAATACTTTGTCCACCTGATGTGAAGACCTGACTTATTTGAAAAGACCCTAATGCTGGGAAAGATTGAGGGCAGGAGGAGAAGGGGATGACAGAGGATGAGATGGTTGGATGGCATCACCGACTCAATGGACATGAGTTTGGATAAACTCCAGGAATTGGTGATGGACAGGGAGGCCTGGCGTGCTGCAACCCATGGGCTCACAAAGAGTTGGACGCGACTGAGTGACTGAACTGAACTGGAGGTTGAAATAGGAATTTAAGATTTTTAAAAGTGAACTGATTAAAGAAAGTACTGTTTAAATAATAGTACAAGTGGCTAATATGTACCTTCTTTTTTCTCCTGTGCTACACAGTGGGTTCTCATTAGTTACTCATTTTATTCTATTTTTTTTATTGAAGTATAATTGCTTTACAATGTTGTGTTAGTTTTTGCTGTACAATGAAGGGAGTCAGCTATATGTATACATATATCTTCCCTCTTGTACCTCCCTCCCCTGCCCCACTCACCCAACTAGGTCATCACAGAACACTGAGCTGAGCTCCCTGTGCTATACAGCAGGTTCCCACTGGCTATTGTTTTCACATGGTTGTGTATATATGTCAATCCTAACCTCCCAATTTGTCTCACCCTCCCCTCTCCCCTGGCTCTCCCCCCACTGCCGTGCCCATATGTCCATTTTCTACATCTGTGTCTCTTCCTGCCCTGGAAATAGGTTCCTCTGTGCATTTTTCTAGATTCCACATATATACATCAATATACAATATCTGTTTTCTAATTTACTCTGTATGACAGACTCTAGGTCCATCCACATCTCTATAACTGATCCAATTTCATTCCTTTTTATGGTTGAGTAATTTGTTGTTGTTCAGTTGCTAAGTCGTGTCCAACTCTTTTTGACCTCATGGACTGTAGCACACCAGGCTCCTCTGTCCTCCGCTACCTACCAGAGTTTGCTCAAACTCATGTCCATTGAGTCAGTGATGCTATCTAACCTTCTCATCCTCTGCCGCCCCCTTCTCATTTTGCCTTCAGTCTTCCTAAGAATCAGGGTCTTTTCTAAGGAGTCAATTCTTCATATCAGGTGGCCAAAGTATTGGAGCTTTAGCATCAGCATCAGTCCTGCCAATGAATATTCAGGGTTGATTTCCTTTAGACTTGACTGGTTTGATCTCCTTGCAGTCCAAGGGACTCTCAAGAGTCTTCTCCAGTACCACAGTTCAAAGACATAAATTCTTCAGCACTCAGCCTTCTTTTGATCCAGCATTCACATCCATACATGACTACTGGAAAAAATCCATAGCTTTGACTAATGTGCACCTTTGTCGGCAAAGTGATAGCTCTGCTTTTTGGTATGCTGTCTAGGTTTATCATAGCTTTCCTTCCAAGGAGTCTTTTACTTTCATGGCTGCAGTCACTATCTGCACTGATTTTGGAGCCCAAAAAATAAAATCTGTCACTGCTTCCACTTTTTCGCCTTCTACTTGCCATGAAGTGATGGGAGCAATATTCTATTGCATATATGTTTACCACAACTTCTTCATCCATTCATCTGTCATTGGATATTTAAGTTGTTCCTGTGTCCTAGCTATTGTAAATAGTGCTGCAATGAACACTGGGGTATGTGTGTAATTTTGAATTATGGTTTTCTCAGGGTATATCCTCAGTAGTGAGATTGCTGGGTCATAAGGTAGTATTATTTTTAGATTTTTAAGGAGCCTGCAGACTGTTCTCCACAATGGCTGTATCAGTTTCCATTCCCACCAACAGTGTAAGAGGGATCCCTTTTTTCCACACCCTATCCAGCATTTTCTGTTTGTAGATTTTTTAGTGATGGCCATTCTGACTGGTGTGAGGAGGTACCTCATTGTAGTTTTGATTTTCATTTCTCTAATAATTAGTGATGTTGAGTATCTTCTCATGTGTCTCTTGGCCATGTGTATGTCTTCTTTGCAGAGATGTCTATTTGGGTCTTCCACCCATTTTCTGATTGGATTATTTCTTTGGTATTTGATTGGGCTGTTAGTTTCTTTGGTATGAGCTGTTTGTATATTTTGCATATTAATCCCTTGTCAGTTGCTTCATTTGCAAATATTTTCTCCCATTCTGAGGGATGTCTTTTCTTCTAGTTTATGGTTTCCTTTGCTGTGCAAAAGCTTTTACATTTGTTGAGTCCTATTTGTTTATTTTTATTTTCATTACTCTAGGAGGTGGGTCAAAAAAGGTTTTGCTGTAGTTTATGTCAGAGTGTTCTGCCTGTGTTTTCCTCCAAGAGTTTTATAGTGTCCGGCCTTACATTTAGGTCTTTAATCCATTTTGAATGTATTTTAGTGTATGGTATTAGGGAGTGTCCTAATTTCACTCTTTTACAGGTAGCTGTCCAGTTTTCCCAGCACCACTTATTGAAGAGACTGTCTTTTCCCCGTTGTGTGTTCCTGCCTCCTTGGTCACAGATTAGTTGACCACAGGTGCACGGACTTGTCTGTGTTTCTGTTTTTGTACCTGGATCATACTTTCTGGATTACTGTAGATTTTTAGCATAATCTGAACTCAGGGAGCCCGATTCCCCCAACTTCATTTTTCTTTCTCAAGATTGCTTTGGCTATTCAGTGTCTTTTGTGTTTCCAAATAAATTGTAAACATTTTTGAGTCTAATTCTGTGAAAATGCCATTGGTAATCTGATAGGGGTTGCACTGAATCTGTAGGTTGCTTTGGGAAGTATAGTCATTTTCACAATATTGATTCTTCCAATCTGAGAACATGGTATATCTCTCCGTCTCTGTGTGTGTGTGTGTGTGTGTGTGTTTTATTTCTCTCATCAGTATCTTATCGTTTTCTGAGTACTGGTCTTTTTTCCTCCCTAGGTAGGTTTATTCCTAGGTATTTTATTCTTTTTTGTTACAGTGGTAAATGGTGTTGTTTCCTTTGTTTCTTTTTCTGATCTTTCCTTGCTAGTGTATAGGGATGCAAGAGATTTCTGTGCTTTAATTTTGTACCCTGCAACTTTGCCAGATTCATTGATTAGCACCAGTGGTTTTCTGGTAGCATCTTTAGGATTTTCTATGTACAGTATCATGTTATCTGCAAACACTGACAGTTGAACTTCTTTTTCAATTTGGATTTATTTTATTTCTCTTTCATCTTTGATTGCCATGGCTAGCCTGGAGAATCCCAGGGACGGGGAAGCCTGGTGGGCTGCCGTCTATGGGGTCACACAGAGTCGGACACGACTAAAGTGACTTAGCAGCGGCAGCAGCAGCAGCACTTCCAGAACTATGTTGAACAACAGTGGTGAGAACGGCCACCCTTGTTTTGTTTCTGATCTTAGAGGAAGCGCTTGCAGCCTGTCGCCCGTGAGAACGACGCTGCTGTGGCGTTGTCACAAGGTCTTTATTACATGAGGGAGTTTCCCTTTGTGTCCACTTTCTGAAGAGTTTTTATTACAAATGGTTGTTGAATTTTGTCAAAAGGCTTTTCTGCATCTATTGAGTTGATCATCTGGTTTTTATTCCTCAGTGTGCATCCCTGGGGTAAATCTCACTTGATCGTGGTGTGTGAGCCTTTAAATGTGTTGCTGGATTCTGTTTGCTAGCATTTTGTTGAGGCTCTGTGTCTATGTTCATCAGTGGTGTTGGCCTGTGGTTTTCTCTCTGTGTGATATCTTTGTCTGGTGCCCAGCAGGCACTCTGCAAGAACCACTCCAGACCCTGCCCCCCAGCAACCCTGCACCTGCAGACTCCACGCCCCCCTACTCCGCCATCTTGGCCGAAGTTTAATTTATAAACTAGACACAGTAAGAGAATGTCCGCATGGCCAGCATCACTATTCTTGCATTTTAGAATGGTTATTGAGTAAAATAAGAGCCTTCCCTGGTGGCTCAGATGGCAAAGAATCTGCCTGCAATGCGGGAGACCTGGGTTCAATCCCTGGGTCAGGAAGATTCCCTGGGGAAAGAAATGGCAACCCACTCCAATCTACTTGCCTGGAGAATTCCATGAACAGAAGAGTAGGGTGGGCTAGAGTCCATGGGGTTGCAAAGAGTCAGACACGACTGAGCGACTAACACAAGGGTTCCTTGAACATAATAAGCACTGCAATACTGGACAGTCAATCTGATAACCCAGACTGTCCAGTATGACAGCTATCACATGGGTAGGCATCACATACAGCATGAGTATCCTGGAGGAAGGGCTGATTCATGCCCTGGTGGGACAGCACGCGATTTCATCTCAACACTCAGAATGGCGTATAGCTTAAAACTTACAAATCGTTTATTTCTGAAGTTTGCCATTTAATATTATGGACCTGTAGTTGACCGCTGGTAACTGAAACCTCAGCTGATGGGGGGACCACTGTATGTATCACCATGATCTGACATTCTGCTTTCTTCAGGATCTACAAGATAAGGTGTTTAACTTCAAACTTTTTTTAAGATTCTTCTGCTGTTATTTTACATTTGTATTTTTTTCCAGCCGAACCTTTGAGACTGTGGTGGGCAGTCTCAGAAACGTGGAAAGAGACAAACTGTGAAACTGAAGGAGTGCCAGTCTATGTATCAGGAAATACAAATGGTAATTCTGTCCTGTCCAGGCCATGCGTGGCTGTTTAGTTACATTATCACGGACAAATAAAAAATGTAAACCAAGTTCTTCACTCACACCACCCATATCTCACATGTAGCTGTCTGCTGCCACGATGGACAGAGTAGAGTGTAGAACGTACCCGTCACTGCAGAATGCTCTAAGCTAGTCTGTGGTGTGACATTCTCTGACGTGGGCAAATTCCTTAACTCAGGGTTTCTTAACCTCAGCACTATTGATGTTTGGGGACAGGTAACTTTTGGTTGTGGGGGGCCATCTTGTGCTGCTTTTAGCGGCATCTCTGTGCTCTGTCCACTAAGCATCATAGCTTTACATCAGTTGTGCAACCAAAACTATCTCCAAACATTGCTATTTGTCTCCTGGGGATGCATAGTCACCCCGGTTGGGAACCACTGCCTTAACTGCTTTGGGGTTTAGTTTCATCATCGACTAAAGGGGGGTTTGCTATAAGAAGAGGACCCTCCCATAAGTCTAACATTCAGCATGTCCAGAACACCTAGCTGCTTCTCCCATCAAGTGCCGCTTTCTCGAGCACCGTCTTTCTCCACCGCTGCTTGTCGTTACCCTGCCTCTCGACAATGCCAGCAAGTTGCACTGAGGAGCATTGCTCTAATGAGTGGGAGACCCAGAGCTGACGTATAGACCTGTCTCCGTGCCGTGGTGTTACTGGCTGAAGGTACAGTGGCACCTGGTTTTGTCCATCACTAGCTCCGCTTCTCAAAAACCCCTGGTTTCATCATAGCCTGAGTTGAGTTCCTAAACAGAGGCATTCATCTCCACATGATTGCTGCCTCCTGCACATCCTATGTAGGGTCTTCTGGAAGGATGTTGTCTTCACTGGGATGCGTTTTGTATTTGACATTGCCCTTGGCTCGTGGAGTCAGGGAAACCCCTTAGGGCCTTAACTGGACTATGAACTCAAGAGCAGAGACCCTGTTTTATTAACCCTCAGCACCTGGCACAGTGCTTGACAGCATTGGACAGTTGGCATCTAGATAAATAAATGACCATATATTTTTGGTGGGGAAATAAGATGGTAGTCTAAGGACTTTGCTACTCCAAAGTATAGTCGGCAGACCAGCAGCATCCGGATCCCCTGGAGGCTCATTAGGGACAGGTTCCCCAGCCTCACCCCAAGCCTGTGGATCGCCATCCCTGGTGATCTGGGCACGCAGTAGAGTTGGAGAGCACCGGTCTAGAAGACTCTGCACTCAGTCTGTAGCCTTCTTCAGGGACAGAGGGACTTAACATGAGCTTTACCTGGGAGCTTTCTGGTGTCTCTGCTTATAAGGACACTAATCCTGTTGGATCAGGGCCACATCATTATGACTGACTTAACTACTTTCCTTTAGGTCCTGTCTCCAAACACTGCCACCAGGGCTATATGAACTGGGGGGCAGGGGGGGCAAAATTTAGTCCATAATATCGATCATTTGAAAAAGTGATCATTGCGAAACGCTGCCTGCCTTAGTTGAGGGGAGGAGGACTTGGCCATCTCACACCCTTTATCTCATTTATCTTGTGCAGCTGCCCGATGAGCTAGGTAGCGCCACCTCATTTCACAGATGAGGAAACAGAGGCTCCTCGAGGTTGATTCATCTTCCTAAGGTTTCACAGCTAGAACCTGGAGTCCAAACATCTGTGCAGGTGACAGAGCTGGTGCTGCGTAGGCTGCTGGAGTGAGGGATTAAAATTCCTAATAAGGCGAGGGAGTTTTATCTTCATGGCAGGCCTCTCAGACACTGAAGACACAGAGTCAGATGTTTGGCTCGCTGGAAGGACCCCGGACTCTAGAATCTCAAGAGCCAGTTGCACACAGGGCTGAGAGCCCACGGTCCTGGCTCCGGCACGCCCACGAGCTTTCTCAGAGATAAGGTCCTGAGGCTTAGGTTTTAGAATGGCTGTGGCAGATTCTTCAGGATGTCGGTTTCAAGGGGTCTAGTCACTGATCATGGAGAAGGCAATGGCACCCCACTCCAGTACTCTTGCCTGGAAAATCCCATGGACAGAGGAGCCTGGTAGATTGCAGTCCATGAGGTCGCTAAGAGTCGGACACGACTGAAGCAACTTAGCAGCAGCAGCAGTCACTGATCAATCCCGAGGACAAGGTTGGTGAGACCCTGGGCCCTGCTCTCCAGGAGAGTCTAGAGCCAGGGAGAAATGCCAGCAGGCACTCTGACCAGCGCAGTGGGTACTCCCTCAGCAGGGAATTCTGCCCAAAACTGTGGTGACAGGCCGCCAACTGCAGGCTGAGGGAGACGATGCCACTTATGGTGACCAGGGGTGGGCTCACTACCAAGTCTCTGGTGTTCCTGAACGTCGAGTTCCAAAACCTAGCAAGCTTTGGAGGGTGCCCAGGCCACACACCCTGAGGACATCAAAGCCTAAGGGAGGGGCCCAGGATTAGAGCTCCTGAGAGGTGCATTGCTGCCTGCTGGAAAGGTGGGCTGGGGAGCCGGGAACGCTGGGCTCTGCGATCATATCAGGGTTGAATAGTTGTTTGACCTAGATCACTGGAACCTACCACCTCAGTAGGGAGAACTATTTATTGCCAAATGGCCATAGACAGTTTTTCAAGTATGAGTCAGAATTCTACCCACCACTGTTCTTTACCAGCTGTAGGATCTCAACGAATTGCTTCATCTGTGGGTCACAGATGGGCAACCCAGGGCTGTGTCCTGGCAGACCTTGTTGATTTGGCTTTGATCATGATAATTTTTTAAAATATTTCGTTTGTTCTTTTTCTTCCACTTTTGTGAAAGTGTTGGCATTATTTTCATTCTCTGAGGTAAGCTTGATTTTGCTATTCCCTTTGTTTTGTAACTTGGGGGTTTCTTGCTCTTTTTTAAAAATTCATTTTATTGAACTATATACTTTAGAGAGCTGTTCCAGCACAGAGTGCCCTCCTTTTCTGAGTGAGAGAGGCTTGGTGTAGGGGGCCTGCCTGGAAGTGCAGACTGTGGTCCACCTAGTGGGAACCAGGCACGCAGGATCCTCAGGGGGCTCATTTGCTTGAACATCCTCCCCAGCTCCCTCCACGCATACATGGCAGCCTTGGGGACTAGACTGCTCAGGCCGCAGGAGGAGACAGCAGCCCCAGGGACTGACGCCTAAGGGGAGTGGAGGAGACATTTATTTTTGGTTTCCTATCGTGGAATTTTTATTCTCTATTGGGACACATTGATTTGGAGGGTTGTGTTAATCACAGGTGTACAGCAAGTTGATTCAGCTAACATATACATGTGCCTGTCTTTTTAGGGTTCTCTTCCATAGAGTTTGAGAGGGTATTGGGTACAGTTTCTTGTTTATAGAGCACATCCTTGTTCATTATTCTTTTTCTCTTGTCTGTGTATTTATCTGTATAGAAGAGTACATGGGTTAATCCCAAACTTCTCAGTTATCTCTCCACAACCACCTGGTCTTCCCATTTGGTAAGGGAAGTCTCTTTTCTAAGCATCTGTTTCTGTTTGATCCAAGAGTTCATTTGTATCCATCATGAGATTTCACCTGTATGTGATATCGCGTGCTTTTTGTCTTTCTCTGATGACTTGACTTAGTGTGACCGTCTCCAGGTCCGTATCCTTGTTGCTGCAATGGGCACCACTTCATTCTCTCGTGAGGGCGTCGGTCATAGTCCATGAATGTGTGCGGCACATCTTTAGCCTCCCTTCTTCCGTGGCTTGAGGTTTTTGTTGCTTCTGCGCCTTGGCTGTTGTAAACAGCACCGTAAAGAACGTTGGGACGCATGTGTGTCCCGGAGGGGTGCTTTGCCTAGGGTCTAGGCCCCAGAGGCAGATTGCAGCGTCCTGGGCTGCTTTTTGCTTTTAAAGGAGCCTGCATGCCCTTGTCCATGGTAGCTCTTGTCAAGTGCATCCCCCACTGCAGCTCTAGGAGTGTTCTCTGGTCTCCTGGCCTTCTGCAGTATTTATTGTTGGTACATTTTCCACCAACTGCTACTAACCAGAGCTCCTTGTAGTTCTGGTGTGCCTTCCTCTATTCAATTGGGCGGCCCAGGATTTCCACAGGAGGGGGATTTGTTTAAGCGTAAGCAAAATTTGCCATTTGAAATTGGCTCCTGAAGGTCGGCCTTCTTTTGAATTCTGTTTCTGCTGCCTCCTGCGTGTCATCTGTCCAGCAAAGGCATCATTTAGAGCAGAGCAGCTCTGGTGAATATGAAATGCCCATAGGTCCTGGATTTGCGGTTGTCGTTTCCTAGGACGGCCACAAGGGGGCAGCACGTATTCGTGCCCCGCTCTGCCTACTGGGGAAACTGCGTGTCCCTGGGCTGGAAATTATTGTGAAAGGGCAGAACAGACACAAAGGGCCAGAGTGTCATCCTCTGCCCCTTACCCTTCTCCCTCCAGACCCATCCCATCCCCTGCCAAAGTCTTATGCTGAGGCAGCTGTCCTAGGCAGGTGCAGCCTCTCTAGGGGGAGAGGCTGGAAGTAGGAACCCCTTGAGCAAAAGAGGGGAAAACAGGGTGACTTTTCAAACCTCTTCCAACACAGAGTCCACAATTTTCTAGGTGCAGGAGGCTTGCTTTATGTGTAGTGGGACCACTTGAATTTTAAGGTGGTGGTCTCAGGCAGTCAAGATATCACTGTGCTCCTTGGCTGGCACAACCTTTCCAGCTCCCCCATGAAGACCTCAGTTAGGCCTGGAAGTCAAGCCCATTAAGGCCCAGGGACGAGAGAGCAGCGCAGGGGTCTGAGACCTGAGGAGAACGCAGGGACGCTGGTTTGGGGGTTTTTCTTCTAGAGTAATTTTTATTTTCTGTTCCAGTCAGTCCTGAATTTAAACCAGAGTCTGCCCTGAGTGTGGTACTCATTTTGGCCTGACTCTGGTCCACACTCAGGCCTACCTGTGGTCCACACAAGCCTGCCTCTGGTCCACTGAGGACTGATTCTTCTCAACACTACGGCCTGAATCCATACACGAGGCCTGATGTGGTCTGCAACGAGGCCTGCCTCTCATCCACAGAGGCCTGACTGTGTCTAAACTGGGCCTGACCCTGGTCCACACTGAAGGCTGACTGTCGTACCCACTTAGTCCTGACTCTAGTCCATGCAGAGGCCTAAGTCTGGTCCACCCTGAGGCCTGAGTCTGGTTGACCCCGAGGCCTGAGTGTGGGCCACGCTGAGGCCTGACTGGCCCATGCTGAGGCCTGACTCTTGTCCATGCTGAGGCCTCCCTCTGGTCCACGCTCAGGTCTGGCTCTGGTCCACAATCAGGCCTGCCTTTGGTCCATACAGAGGGCTGTCTCTCGTCCACACTGAGGCCTGGCACTTATACACATGGAGGGCTCACTCTGGTCCACACTGAGGCCTGACTCCAGTCCTCACTTAGGCCTCACTCTGGTCCACACTAAGGCCTCACCCTGTCTACACTAAGACCTCACCTTGGTCCAAACAAAGGCTGGACTCTGATCTGGTCCACACTCAGGCCTGACTCTGGTTCATCACTGAGGCCTGAGTCCAGTCCTCACTTAGGCCTCACTCTGGTCCACTCTAATGCCTGACTCTGGGCCACACTAATGCCTGGCCCTGGTGCACACTAAGGCCTGGCCCTCATGCACACTAAGGCGTGACTGCGGTACTCAGGCCTGACTCTGGACCACACTCAGGCCTGAGTCTGGACCACACTCAGGCCTGACTCTGGGCCACACTAAGGTCTCACTCTCGGGCACACTAAGGCCTGACTCTGGGCCACACTCAGGCCTGACTCTGGACAACACTAAGGCCTGACTCTAGGCCACACTCAGGCCTGACTCTGGACCACACTAACGCCTGACTCTCGGCCACACTAACGCCTGACTCTGGGCCACACTCAGGCCTGACTCTCGGCCACACTAACGCCTGACTCTGGGCCACACTAAGGTCTCACTCTGGGGCACACTCAGGCCTGACTGTGGCACTCCCCTAGGACTGACTCTGGTCCTCACTAAGGCCTGCCTCTCATCCACACTACGGCAACTCTGGCCCACACTAGGACCTGCCTCTGGTCCACACCAAGGCCTGCCTTTTGTCCACACTGAGGCCTGACTCTGGTCCTCACATTGTCCTGACCGTTGTACTCAGGCCTGACTCTGATCCATACTAACGCCTTACTACGGTCCCCACTAAGGCCTGACCCTGACTTACTCTTGACTCTGGGACTCACCTAGGCCTGACTGTGGCCACACTAAGGCCTGATTCTAGTCTTAGGTCTTACTCTGGTCCACATCAAGACCTGACTCTGGTTGTAGCAAAGGCCTGTCTCGTCATAACACAGGCCTAACTCTGGTCCTCACAAAGGAAGGCCTTAGTCTGTCCCTCCCTCAGTCTCTGAGTCAGTCTTCTCTATGGCCTATACATCTTAAATCAACTCTACGCAAAAATAAGTTAAAATTACTGGTGGGCTGCAGGTAAGTGAGAAACCGTCACAAGATTTCAAAGCTATTATCAACATAGGACTATATACAGCATCATCTATTTAGCCTCCACGCCTAGTGAGAGATCTGGAGAAAGCTACTGTTTTTCTGAAGACAGCTGCACCTCAATGACATTGGCAGCACGAGGAACAATAACCAAGACAGCTAAGCAGCTACAGTGCGAGGAGAGATGACGGTAGAGGAGAGATGACGGTAAAGAAGAGGCAGTTCAGATACACAAGGCAGAGTCATTTTACCGTAAAATACAATCAAATACTGCCTTTGCCAGCCACAGCAACTGAAAAACACATGATCATGATCTTGGAGAGACAGCAGTGAGCGATCCTGAAGAGAAACCTTAGCTCCCTGCTCAGGAATTGAACCCGGGTAGCCTGTATGAACACCAGGATTCCCAACCATGAGACCACCAGTGGCCAGAGGCTAGAAGCAAAGTGACCCTGTGTCTTTTCCCCATTTGAAACCAAGACTATTTTAAGGAGGCGAGAGGTGTAAATACATAAATGAAGTCCATTATTATAGACACAGCACAACCTGTGGGAGAGCACGCGGAAGCCCAGTTTAAGACAGAAGCAGGACAGAGACACAACCGAGAGAAGCCTGGGCATCTGAGGGGCACAGGAAGAGGCGGTGTGAGTCCCTCACGTGGGGCAGCCCTTCCGCGTCTGTGGTTACCTTTCACCAACTGTCTTGTTTCTTGCTTCACACACATCTGACTCGACTAGGACCCTGCCCAAGGTGAGGGCACAACTTTTTGCTAAGATTGACCCCACAATGGAAGCCTGTGGGTGCACGTCCACACTTATTATGGGGTGGGGCCCCCTCCCTCTTTGGCCTCCAAGGAGCCTTCCTGCGCCTGTGCACACAGGGAAGTCTTCCTTGACCTCAGGCGTAGGCACCTTATCTTTATTCCAGCAGCGCTCAGCCTCTGCCATTAGCCTGAGTGTCTGGGTGAAAACAAAGCTTCAGTTTCACCCCACTTGACAAACACCAGCAGTCCACCAGAGGCGCCTCTGTCTCCCACCTCAAATCCCTCCGAGAGACATGAACCCCAGAAACCTTTATTGGGAGGGTGAAGCTCTGTCTTCTGCAGTTTCTTCAAGCTGGCGTGGGGCTCGTAGACCCTACCTAGCTGGGCCATGGCGCTCTCACCCTGTCTCATTTAGGGCCCTCAGAGGGACTTCTGTTGTTACTCCTGAAGGATCTGTTCCGAGGATTTGCTGGAATCTCTGCATCACCGTCATCTTGATGTGAACCTGTAGTAATCTGAAAGAGACAAATTTAACAAGATTTAAAAAGGCAGGAGCCAAAGGTCAGTAAAAGAATTATTTTGACCAGGGGCCCAGGCAGGAGTGAGAAGCAGGTTACGTTTTTTACAAATTTCAATCCTCGTCCAGATACAGAGTCAGTGCTTGAGCCACCCTGTCCAAAGGATCCACAGAACCTTTTGTTGTGGTCTGACATATTTTTGGTATCATTTTTATTAGCCCAGAGTGACTGATGTAGGTGTGACAGGCCACTCAACTTCAGAAGCAGTTGGAGAAGTGACAACCTGAATATTAATATACAAAATTGATCTCATTTATTTCCAGGAGAATAAGCTTGAATCCCTGTCTATACCTGGCACTTCAAGGAGACTTGCAGGCTTGTAGCCAGTAGCCTAGTTTTATCTAAGTTGGTTTTGATGTATTATTAACACTTAAACCAAAGCATCTTCCCCTGGGTCCTTTAATGCAAATCTTTTGTCACCTTCTAGATCTATATTTCTTCTATTTTTCCCCCATTTATAAACAACCAACTGTAGAACAGAATTATTATCATTACTTTTTTACAACAAAAACATCTCCAGCCTTTATATCTTCTCTCACTGACAACATATATCTTACTTGCTTTATGCACCAAAATCATTTCCTTGTCACTTTAGTAGCTTTTAACCTTTAAAAAACCTTGACTCCTAGTGAAAACCAAGAAGAAAGCAATTGTTAACTTTTTATCATATTGGCACTCTCTAATTAGCAAACTCAGGAACATATTTTAGAATCTCTAAAAACATGTATTTTTCCAAAGTTCAATTCCTTTTCTCAATATAATACAAAGGATGTGTCTAATAAACCCAAATATCTTTAGTTTTTTTCTTGTAATTAGAATTATGTGATTTGTAAGTACTTACTTTTCTTTAAGTCAGTTAAATAGAGCTCACTTACAAATTAACCTCAGCAATATTATCCAAAGACAAAGACACACTGAGGCATACATAAATCAAGACAGACAGTGATCTTATAGTTTTCCGCTTAAGATTTAGTATAAAATGTCTCTTGCCCCTTTTCTTTTTCTTGGCTTGATTTTCTACTAATCTACAGAAGGCTGAAGTCTCAGGGAAAATAGGCTGTGTATCTCCCGGTCAAGATAAGAGCTTCAGGCTTTTTTCTTGGTATATTTTTATTTTCTCAGGGTCAGAGTTCTGGAAAAAAAAAAAAAAAAAAAGCATTTCAACAAGCCAGCTTTTCCTAACTGTACATGCAGAAGGAACCAGTTTTGCAATTTAAAAAAAGTTTCATTTTAACCCATTTTCTCTGGAATCTGAAGAATATCACGGCCATCTAGTGTCAGAAACTGTCATCTCTCCTTTCTGCAGTCCTGGTTTCATAGCTAACATACACCGAACACGCTCAGATTGGCCCTAGTAACAGGAGCAGACTGGCTGATAAAGCGCTGTCCCAGCAGGGACTTGCCCTCTGGCAGCTGGGGTCTTAGTTTGATCAGAAGGGTCCGAAGGAATAAGGGAACATGCAGGAATAGGGGACGCTTGGTTCTTTTCTCACTTTCTTCTCTCACTGCTATATATCAAATAGACAAACAAAAAGGACCTTCTGAATAGCACCGGAAGTCAATTGAACACACTGTGATAATCTATATGGGAAAAAAGAATAGACATATGTCTGTATATAACTGAATCAAGTTCCTGAACACCAAAAACAAACACAATATCGGAAACCAGGTCTGCTCCCACAGAAAATAAAAAATTACCAAAAAAACAACAAAAAAAAAGCGTGAAGAAATGCTGCCGCCTTGTGGGCACTTTCAGTAACAACACCTGAAAAGCCTGTGCTGCTGCTGCTGCTGCTGCGGCCGCTGATGGGCACCGAGTCTATGAGGGCTTCCCTGGTGGCTCAGCTGGTAAAGAGTCCGCCTACAATGCGGGACACCTGGGTTTGATCCCTGGGTTAGGAAGATCCCCCGAAGAAGGGAAAGGCTACCCACCCCAGAATTCTGGCCTGGAGAATTCCATGGACCGTGGGTGGGAAAGAGTCGGACACGACTGAGTGACTTTCACTTTTCACTTTCATTCAGTAATGTCCTCAGGTAGGTCCTGGAAAAAGTATTCAAAACGGGGCAGATGGTCAAGAACCCCACCGGGACTTGAGAGGTGTTACTCACACTGTTTAAAAATAATCACATGAAAAGATTTTATATCTCTAAGTCCTACCGAAATGCAAATCAAAACTGCAAACTACCTCAGATTGGCTTTTGGCAAAAAGTCTACAAACAATAAATGCTGGAGAGGGTGTGAAGAAAAGGGGGCCCTCCTACACCGATGCTGGCATGATAAATTGTTAAGAGCCAGGATGGAGGACAGCATGGAGGTTCCTTAAACAAGTGGAAAGAGGATGACATGAGGACACTCCCTAAACCCACGCAGAAAAATATACTCCAAATCAAAGATCTAAATGAAGGACAGACACTATAAACCTCTTGAGAGAAATACAGGCAGAACACGCTTTGCTATAAATCACAGCCAGTTTGCTTTGGATTCATTCTTGGAAGAATGAAAACCAAAACCAAACAAACGGGACCTCATTAACCTTAAAAGTATTTGAGCAGCAGTGAAGCCGCTCAGTCGTGTCCGACTCTTTGCGACCCCATGGACTATGGCCTACCGGGCTCCTCTGTCCATGGGATTTTCCAGGCAATAGTACTGGAGTGGGGTGCCATGTCCTTCTCCAGGGCAGCA
The DNA here is from genome assembly GCF_029378745.1 of Bos indicus. Classification (NCBI taxonomy): domain Eukaryota; kingdom Metazoa; phylum Chordata; class Mammalia; order Artiodactyla; family Bovidae; genus Bos; species Bos indicus. Next base: position 40,771,597 of record NC_091777.1, read on the forward strand.
GGGTAAACCATAAATGAAAGAAAAAGACAGCCCTGAGAATGGGGGGGGGGGGGAGTACTTGCAAATGGAGATATCCACAACAGGCAAACACCTCATGCAGCTCAATATCCAAAAACAAACAACCCAACAGAAAAATGGGCCAAAGATCGAACGGACATTTCTCCAGAGAAGGCATCCAGGTGACCGTAAGGCACCTGAAAAGATGCCCAGCATCCCTAATCATTAGAGAAATGCAAATCAAAAGTTCAGTGACGCATCACTTCACGCCAGTCAGCGTGGCCATTTCAAAAATTCGACAACAATAAATGCTGGAGGGGGTGTGGAGAGAAGGGACCCCTCCTACACTGTGAGTGGGAAAGTAAATCAGCACATCCACTCTGGAGAACAGTATGGAGGGTCTGTGAAACACTCAACAATGAAGTGCCAAGTGACCCAGCCATCTCACGCCTGGGTGTAGACCCTCAGAAACCAAGTGTTCAAAAGATACTACATGCCAACAGTCATGGCAACACTAGGTACAATATCCAAGATACAAAAGAAACTTCAGTGTAGAAGGTCAGGTGAAGGGGTAAAGAAGATGGGGCACGCATACCCAAGGCAGTGCTGCTGCTGCTGCTAAGTCGCTTCAGTCGTGTCCGACTCTGTGTGACCCCAGAGACGGCAGCCCACCAGGCTCCCCCGTCCCTGGGATTCTCCAGGCAAGAACACTGGAGTGGGTTGCCATTGCCTTCTCCAATGCATGAAAGTGAAAACTGAAAGTGAAGTCGCTCAGTCGTGCCTGACTCCCAGCGACCCCATGGACTGCAGCCCACCAGGCTCCTCCGTCCATGGGATTTTCTGGGCAAGAGTACTGGAGTGGGGTGCCATTGCCTTCTCCAAAGGCAGGGCTACCCAGCCATAAAAAGGATAGAAGAACACCACCTCCAGCCACAGAGAGAACGAGAGATGATCACTCACTGAGACAAAGACAAGCATCACATGTTATCCCTTCTACGTGGAATCCAAACATGGACACAATGAACTTCTTTACAAAACAGATTAAACAGCTTTACAGACTTAGTAAAGAAACTCACGGTTACCAAAAATGAAAGGTGTGGGGGCAGGGAGAAATTAGCAGGTTGAGAATAACACACACACACTACTACTGACAAAATAACCCACAAGGACCCTCTGTAGAGCACAAGGAACCCCACTCAACAATCTTTAATAACCTACTGAAGGCAGGAGGAGAAGGGGACGACAGAGGATGAGACGGTTGGATGGCATCACTGACTCGATGGACATGAGTTTGAGCAAGCTCTAGGAGTTGGTGATGGACAGGGAGGCCTGGAGTGCTGCAGTCCATGGGGTCACAAAGAGTCGGACATGACTGAGCGACTGAACTGACTGAACTGATGAGAAACGAACCTGAAAAGAACGTACAAACATCTACATACACATAAGAGAAAAGGGGGCTTCCCAGATGGTGCTAGTGGTTAAGAACCCACCAGTGAAAGCAGGCAGACGTAAGAGTCGTGGGTTCAATCCCAGTGGTCAGGAGATCCCCTGGAGAAGGGCCTGGCAACCCACTCCAGTATTCTTGCCTGGAGAAGCCCATGGACAGAGGAGCCTGGTCAGCTATAGTCCATCAGGTCCCAGAGTCGGACACAGACACTGAAGCTAATTAGCACAAAATTAAAAAAAAAAAAAAACCCATAACAATGCAAATCACCTATACACTGGAATTCAAAATAAACAAACAAACAAAAAAAGACAAAAGAACTGTTGACTCTATTCCCCTCAGGCCTTGGGTACCTGGGCTGGGGTCACATCCCTGGAGCCTGAGCAGGCTTGGGTCCCCAAGCTGGCTGTGGTGGGGCTGAGGGAGCTGGGGAGGGTGTCCAGGCAATGTGCCCCTGCCACCCTCCATGGACCTGGACTTCCTGTTCCCCTCTGCACGAGCCCACAATCTCCAGACCCAGGGCGGCCCTCCTGCAGCAAAACCAAGCCTAGTGCTCCCAAAGGATGGTGGAGTCTCTGGCCTGGAAGAGCTTTTGCAAAGTGCCCTGGGCTCCATGTCTCCTGCTGGCAGGGTTCCCACCTCCAGCCTCCTTCCTTAGGGTCGCCCACTTGAGGACAGCACCCTCAGCAGAGTGGTGCGGCAATCGTTGGGATGTGTCCGGGGGATGAAGACTAAGGGGGAAGAAGTAAGATAACACAAGCCCTGGGTGTTTCCATTCTAGTTGACAACCAAGGAACTGGACTTTCCCTAAGGCTCTGGTTGCCCAGGTAACTAGAGTTGGGCATGAAGAAATGCTGCCACCTTGTGGCCATTCCTTGTAACAACCACCCGAAAACCTGGGCTGATGGGCTCTTAATACTCACAAAGCCTGCAGGGCTGGAAATGACACCTGCCCTCAAGAAATGCCCTGGGACAGATCACCAGAAAAGAATTCAAAACGGGGCTAACTTGAAGTCAGTTTCAAGAGGTTAATTGTACTCACAAGGTAGAAGGTAAAAAGCCCACGGAAAGATACTCAACATCAATAATTATTAAAGAAATTCAAATTAAAACCAGGATGCGGTATCACCTCACACGGCTCAGAATGGCCATCCTCAAGAGATCTTCAAAGGTTAAATGCTGCTGAGGGCAAGGGGAACGGGAACCATCTCACACTGTGGGCAGGGCTGCAAGTGGGCAGGTGTAGCCACGAACTGAATATTTGGAGTCTCCTTAAAACACAAAATAGAGAGTTACCACATTTTGAGGCAACCCCACTCCTTGCTTTGACCTGGAAAAAATCCTAATTCAAAGAGAATACATGCACCACTATTTTCAGGGCAGCACTATGCACAATAGCCAAGACATAACATTAACCAAAATATCCATCGATAGATAAATGACTAACTGGCCCATCTGTACAATGGAATACACTCATAAGTCAAAAAAAAAAGAGAGAGAAGGAAAAACACCATGGGCAGCAGCATAGATGAACCAAGAAATTATCTTACTAAGTGAGGTTAGAGATAGAAAGACAAATATCCTAAAATATTACTTACAGGCGGAAGCCAGAAATTCATGCAAATGAAATAATTTGCAAATAAAAACAGACTCAGTTAAAAAACCAACTCATGATTTTTTTTTTAAGTTGTGGGGAGGGATACACTAAGAAGGATTAAAAGGTACATGTTACTAAGTATCAAATAGGCAATCCAAAAGGACCAATTGAATAGCGCAGGAAGTCGATGGGACAAACTGGGATAACCTTCATGAGAAAAGACGCCGGAAAAGAACAGGTAAATGTCTATATCTGCTTGAAAAAATGTCATTATACGTCTATATCTGTTTGAAAAAAATGTCCATTTAGATCTTTGGCCCATTTTTGTTGTGTTTTATTTTTTATTGAGCTGCATGTGCCGTTTGATTTGCAGATGAATTACTTGATATATTTGCTTGCAAACTTATTTTTTCCATCCTGAGGCTCTGAGGGTTGTCCTTTTGATTATGCTTTCCCTTGCATAAATTAATGCAAATACAACCTCGGAAATCAACTCTATTAGAAAATAAAAATTAAAATACAAAAAAAAAAAAAAGAGGGAGAAGAAATGCTGCCGCCTTGTGGCCGCTTTTGGTAACAACTTAAAACCTGCGCTGATGGGCACTTACTTCCCAGGCCTGTGGAAAATAAGGAAAAAACACCTGTTCTCAACAAATGTCCTGGGGTGGGTCCTGGGAGAAGATTCAAAACTGGGCAGACGGGCAGGAGGCCAATACCAAGAGGTCAGTTTTACTCTCACTGTTTTAAGAAACAATCACATGAAAAGATTTTAACATCATGAAATCTTAAGAGAAATGCAAATTTAAAGCACAGCGAGGTACCACCCACACTGGTCAGAACGGCCTTTGTTGAAAAGCCTACAAACAATAAACACTGGAGACGATGTGGAGAAAAGGGAGCCCTCCTGCTCTGATGCTGGCAAGGTAAACTGTTAACAGCCAGGATGGAGGACGGGGTGGAGGCTCCGTGAACAAACAAAGAATGAAATTACGTCACTCCATAACTGTTGAAAGAAAAAGAATTCCACATTGGTTAAAGAACTAAACGGAGGGAGGGTCAGGCCCCACCTCTAGAGGAAAACGTAGGAAGAACAAGCCTTGACATAAATCGCAACAAGTTCTTTTTGGGTCCACCTCTTAGAATAATGAAAAATAGAAAAACAAAACAAAACCTCAATAAAAGGGCCTTGTTAACCTTAAAAGCACTTGCACAGCAAGGGAAAACATAAACAAATGGACAACCCTCAGAGCCTCAGAATGGAAAAAATAAGTTTGCAAGCAAATATATCAACAAGTAATTCATCTGCAAAACAAGCACACAGCACATGCAGCTCAATAAAAAATAAAATACAACAGAAAAATGGGCCAAAGGTATAAATGGACATTTTTTCAAAGAATGCATTCAGATACCTTAAAGCACATGAAAAGATGCTCAGTGTCACTAATGATTGGAGAAATGCCAATCAAAACAACGAGGTATTTGCTCACATCATTGAAAATGACCCTCTTCCAAAAGATCTACGAAGATTACACTCTGCCCGCAGGCGTTGGGGACAGGGAATCCTCCTACACTAGGGCAGGGATGTAAGTGGGTAGGTGCAGAAAGAAAACAGGAAGGAGACTCCTTAAAACAGTGAACATAGACTTCCCGCCCCCCTCTGGCAAGCCCACTGAGATCCAAAGAAAATAGAAGTTTTAAATGACATGTGTGTGCACCTGCCGGGTCCAGTACAGCGGGTGAGAAAGACCTGAAACGGGGTGAGCGCCTAATGAGAAGACACACGTGTAATTCAGCAAGCGGGGAGTCAGGAGGCCCTCCTGCTCTGCATGGCAGGAGGACAAAATGGCTCCTTTCAGCCCACACTTTTATTGGCAGAAGTCACACAAGATCACTAGGGAATAGCTATGCTGGGGAGTTTGATCAGCGCCCCATAAAGTTAAGGCTCTGCTGTTGATCAGCAACATCTTGTTTCCATGGGGACGGACGCAGGGGAAGGCAGTGAAGCGGAGCAAAGAGCACACACGTCCTGCCCCAAGAATGTTCGTTCGGCATGTTTACCAGGGCAATCCCGAGGGCACAGTCTGCCACACCCTCGAGTCATGGGGCAGGTTCTGGTCTCTGCTCCGCCAAGCTGCAACATGCACCCTTATTTTCAGGGCGGCACTAGTCACAAATATCCAAGACAGAACATAAATCAAAACGTCCATCAATAGAGAAGTGAAGCGTAACTGGTCCATCTAGACACTGGAATACATTCAGCCGTCAACAAGGAAAAAGTGGAGTAGCGTGGATGGCCTGAGAGATTTAAGGTACCGAGTCAAGTTGGTGAGAGAGGGAAAGAGAAATACCACTTACAAGTGGAATCTATACATTCATTCAAATAAACTGATTTGTAAACAGAAACAGACTCATAGACTTAGAAAACGAACTTACGATTATTAAAATCAGAAGGTAGGAGAAAGAAGACATGAAAAGGTTGGGATTAACATACACACACGCTACTTATTATCAGATAGAATATCCCAAAGGACCTACTGTTAGCACAGGGACGTCTACTGGACACACTGTAATAACCTATGTGGGAAAAGACCCTGAAGAAGAACAGATAATCTGTGTATAACGGAATCAAGTTCCTGTTCACTGAAAACAAACAGCAGAAATCAAATCTACTGCAACAGAAAAAAAAAAAAAAAAAAGACTGTGGGGAAATGCTGCCGCCTTGTGGCCACATTTCATAACAACAACTGAGAAACCTGTGCTGATGGGTATTTAATACTCCCCAGGCCTGAGGGGGTGGATGGAAGGAAAAAAACATCTGTCCTCAACAAAAGTCCTCGGGTAGGTCTGGGGGAAAACAGGGCAGACAGTCGAGAGGCCAATCTCCAGAGGTCAGTTTTTTAACTCATACTTTTTTTTTTTTTTAATCACATGGAAACCTTTCAACATGGAGTAATTTTAAAGAAATGAGAATCAAAACTAGAACTAAGTACGAGCTCACACCGGTCAGAATGGCTTTTGTTAAAAACTCTACAAAAAGTAAATGGTGGAGAGGTTTTAGAGAAAAATAAATTCTCCTACGCTGATGCTGTCAATGTAAATTGTTAACAGCCAGAACAGAGAACAGGGTGGAAGTTCCTTAAACAAGGGAAAAGTGAATGAAACTATGTCTCTCCCTAACCTCACACGGAAAAGAAACTCCAAATATATTAAAGAGCTAAATGGAGGGACGGATACTCTAAACTTCTTGAGGAAAATATGGGCAAAACAGGTTTTGAAATCACAGAAAACTTCTTGGTTTCACTCTTAGAAAAATGAAAAATAAAAAAAACTCAACAAAAGTAATCTCATTAACCTCAAAAGCTTTTGCACAGCAAGGGAAATTCTAAATGAAAGAAAAAGACAACCCTCAAAGAGGGGGAAATGGTTATGATCAAATTTAAAAACAATTTATTCATCTCCAAACATGGAAATAGTTCATTCAGCTCAACATTCAGCTCAACAAACTCAATAGAAAAACAGGCCAAAGATTAAATAGACATTTGTCTTAAGAAGGCATCCAGATGGCAATAAAGCTCATGAAGAGATGCTCAGCATCACTGTTAGAGAAATGAGACAAATCAAAACTACGAGATACCAACTCACACCCCTCAGAATGGCCATCCTCCAAAGATCTACAAAGATTAAGCGCTGCCCAGGACATGGGGAACATAATTCTACAGTCCACAGAATTCTCCAGGCCAGAATACTGGAGTAGGTATTCATTCCCTTCTCCAGGGGATCTTCCCGACCCAGGGATTGAACCCAGGTCTCCCATTGCAGGTGGATTCTTTACCAGCTGAGTCACCAAGGAAGCCCCCTACACTGTGGGTAGGGGGGTGAATGAGTGTGTGCAGCCAGGAAGGAAAAGAATATGGAGATTCCTTAAAATACTAAATACAGAGTTACCACAAGATCCAGCAAGCCCACACCTTGCCTTAGATCTGTATAAAATAAGAATTTAAAATGACACTTGCAACCCTATTTTCAAGGCAGTACTATTGACAATATTTAGTAGAGCACATCAACCAAAATGTCCACCAATAGAAAAATGAAGAGCAACTGGTCCATCCACATACTGGAATACACTCAGTCACCAAAAAGAGCAAAAAATGCCTTGTCATCAGGATTGAGAGACCTAGATTTATCATACTGAGTGAAGTCAGTCAGAGAGAGAAAGAAAAATACGAAATCACAGGTGGAATCTATAAATTCATACAGTTGAACTAATTTATAAACAGAAACAGACTCACGGACTTAGAAAACCCATTTATGATTATTAAAATAAAAGGTAGAGGAATGGAGACATTAAGAGGTTGGGAGATTAACAGATACACACTATTATCAAAGATAATCCGAAAGGACCTATTGAATAGCACAGGGAAGTCCACTGAACACCCTGAGAAAACCTCTGTGGGAAGACCTTGAAAAAGAATAGATACAGGTCTACGTACAACCGAATCAAATTCCTGTAAACCTAAAACAAACAGAACAACAGAAAGCAACTCTACTCCAAAGTGGAAAAAAAACACTAAATTACAAAAAAAAAAAAAAAAAAGCATGGAGCATGAAGAAATGCTGCCATCTTGTCTGGGCGCTTCATATTCCCCAGGCAGAGGGATAGAAGGCAAAAAACAGCTGTTCTCAACAAACATCCTTGGGTAGGTCCTGGGAGGAGATTCAAAACAGGGCAGACGGTCAAGAGGCCACTCTGGAGGGGTCAGTTTTACTCACACTGCTTAAAAAAAATTAGTGGAAAAGTTTCACCTCCTGAAATCATAGAGAAATGCAGATCAAAATTATAATGAGGTACTGCCTCTCACCAACCGGATTGGCCTTTCTTTAAAAGTCTACAAACAGTAAATCCTGGAAAGGCTGTGGAGAAAAGGGAACCCTCATACACTGATGCTAGCAATGTAAAATGTGGACAGCCACTGTGGAGTACGAGGCGGAAGCTCCTTAAACCAGGGAAAAGAGAATGAAATCATGACGACTCCCTAACCCCACACAGAAAAAAGCAACTCGAAATCAATTAAAAATCTAAATGGTAGGATGATTACTATAAACCTCTTGAGGGAAGATATACGTAGAACATGCTTTGATACAAATCACAGCAAGTTCTATTTGGATCCATCACTTAGAGTAATGAAAAATAAAACAAAAGTCAACAAAAGGCACCTCATGGACCAAAAAAGCATCCGCAGAGCAAGGGAAACCTTAAAGGAAAGAAAAAGTCAACCCTCAGACTGGGGAAAAAAATGTTAGCAAACTAAGTCCCACAGGGACTTCATCTCCAAAACATGCAAACTGCTCAGGTAGTTCCATATCAAAACACCAAACAACCCTACAGAAAAATGGGCCAAATATCTAAATATACACTGCTCCAAAGAAGGCATAAAAAAGGCCATTAAGCACATTAAAAGATGCTCAGCATCACTAATTATTAAAGAAATGCAAATTAACCCGACAGCAAGATCTCAGCTCCCACCCCTCAGAATGTCCATCTTCCAAAAGATCTACAAAGATTAAATGCTGCCATGGCCGAGGGGAACAGGGAATCCTCCTGCGCTGTGGATGGGTGGGTGCAGCCACAAAGGAACATGATATTCAAGTTTCTTAAAACATTAAATACAGATTAACCACATGATCCAGCAGGCCCACTCTTTGTCTTAATCTGGAGAAAATCATCATTTTAAATGATACACGCACCTCTTTTTTTCAGGGCAGCACTATTGACAATGGCCCAGACAGAGCGTCAACCAAAATGCTCATCAATAGAGAAGTGAACTCACTGATCCATCGAGACACTGGAATATACTCAGGCTTCAAAAAGAGGAAAACTGCCATGGTCAGCAGCATCAGTGGGCCAAGAGATTCATCATACACAGTGAGTCAGTCATATCACCTACAGGGGGAATCTATAGAGTCATATGAATGAACGAATTTATAAACAGAAACAGACTCATGAAGAAAACCAGCTTATGACTATTAAAAAAAAAGTAGGGGAAGGGAGACATTAAGAGTTTGGGATTAACATATACACACGAGAAGTCCCAAAGGACCTATGGGATACCACAGTGTTTAGGAAGTGTCCTAAACACACTGAAATAAGCTATATGGGAAAAGACCCAGAAATACATCTACAGTTATTTCTATAGAATAGACATAAGTCTATGTATGAAACTGAAACAAGTTGCTAAAGTAAACCTAAAACAAACACAAGAACGGAAATCAACTGTATGCCAATAGAAAACAAAAATTAAATTTGTCCAAAAAAACAAAAAACATGGCGCGTGAAGAAATGCTGCCACCTTGTGGCCACTTTTGCTAACTACAACTGAAAAACCTGTGCTGGGGGGCATTTATTAATAATATTCCCCCGGGAAGCGGAAAAGAAAGGCAGTGCCAAAGAATGTTCAAATTACCAAACAATTGCACTCATCTCACACGCTAGCAAATTAATGCTCAAAATCCTCCAACCTAGGCTTCAACAGTCCGTGAACTGAGAACTTCCAGGTGTTCAAGTTGGATTTAGAAAACACAGAGGAACCAGAGTTCAAATCGCCAACATCTGCTGGATCATAGAAAAAGCAAGAGAATTCCCAAAACATCTACTTCTTATTCACTGACTACACCAAAGCCTTTGACTATGTGGATCAAAACAAACTGTGGAAAATTCTTCAAGAGATGGGACTACCAGACCACCTGACCTGCCTCCTGAGAAACCTGTATGCAGGTCAAGAAGCAATAGTTAGAACTGGACATGGAACAATGGACTGGTTCTAAACTGGGAAAGGAGTACGTCAAGGCTGTATATTGTCACCCTGCTTATTTGACTTATATGCAGAGTACATCATGAGAAATGCAGTGCTGGATGAAGCACAAGCTGGAATCAAGATTGCTGGAAGAAATATCAATAACCTCAGATATGCAGATACCACCACCCCTTATGGCACAAAGTGAAGAGGAATTGAAGAGCCTCCTGATGAAAGTGCAAGGGGAGAGTGAAAAAGCTGGCTTAAAGCTCAACAATCAAAAAACTAAGATCATGGCATCCAGTTTCATCACTTCATGGCCAATAGATGGGGAAACAATGGAAACAGTGACACACTTTACTTTCTTGGGCTCCAAAATCACTGCAGATGGTGACTGCAGCCATGAAATTAAGAGACACTTGCTCCTTGGAAGAAAAGCTATGACAAACCTAGACAGCATATTAAAAAGCATAGACATTACTTTGCCAGCAAAGGTCCATCTTAATCAAAGCGATGGTTTATCCAGAGTCATGTATGGATGTGAGAGCTGGACTGAAAAGAAAGCTGAGTGCTGAAGAATTGATGCTTTCAAACTATGGTGTTGGAGAAGACTCTTGAGAATCTCTTGGACAGCAAGGAGATCAAACCACTCAAACCTAAAGGAAGTCAACCCTGAATATTCATTCAGAAGACTGATGCTGAAATTGAAGTTCCAGTACTTTGGCCACACACTGGGAAGAACCGACTCATTGGAAAAGATCGTGATGCTCTAAAAGATTGAGGGCAGGAGGAGAAAGGGACGACAGAGGATGAGATGGCTGGATGACATTACTGACTCGATGGACATGAGTTTGAGCAAACTCCAGGAGTTGGTGATGGACAGGGAAGCCTGGCGAGCTGCAGTCCACGGGGTCGCAAAGAGTCAGACAGGACTGAGTGACTGATCTGAACTGAAGGGGATATAAGGAAATGTACCTGTCCTCAACAAATATCCTTGGATAGGTCCTGGAAAAAGAATTCAAAACAGAGCAGACAATCAAGAGGCCAATCTCCTGAGGTCAGTTTTACTCACATTGATTTTTTTTTTAATCACATGAAAAGGTTTCAGCATCATGAAATCTTAAAGAAATGCAAATCAAAATTACTATGCTGTATCAGCTCACACAGGTCAGAATAGCCTTTGTCAAAAAGTCTACAAACAGTAAATCCTGAAGAGGTTATGAAGAATAGGAAATCTTCCTCCTATGATGATGCTGGGAATGTAAATTGTTAATTGCCAGGATGGCAGACAGGGTGGAGGTCTTTAAATGGTGAAAAGAAAATGCAATTACGTCACTCCCTCACCTCACACAGAAAAAGAAACTCCAAATGGATTAAAGAGCTAAGGGGAGGGGTGATTCCTCTAAACCTCTTGAGGAAAATACAGGCGGAACAAGCTTTGACATAAGTCACAGGAAATTCTTTTTGGATCAACTGTTACAATAAGGAAAAAAAAAAAAAAAAACTCAAAAGGGACCTTGTTCACCTCAAAAGCTTTTGCACAGCAAGGAAAACACTAAGCAAAGGAAAAAGAGAACCCTCAAAATGAAGAAAAAATATTTGCCACCAAATTTAAAAACAAGGAATTCATCTCCAAAACACACAAACAGTTCATGCAACTCAATAGCAAAAGCCAATCAACCCAACAGAAAACAGGCTAGAGATCTAAATGGACATTACTTGTTCAAAGAAGGCATCCACATGGCCACAAAGCACATGAAAAGATGCTCAGCATCACTGTTAGAGAAATGCTGATGGAAACTGCAACACGGCCTCAGCTTACTCACTCAGAATGACCATCCTCCAAAAGACCTACAAAGATTAAACTGCTGCCTAGGGCAAGGGGAACAAGGAATCCTCCTACAGGGTAGGCGCGGATGCAAATGGGTGGGTACACCCACAAAGGGAGACACTCCGGAGATTCCTTCAAACTCCATAATATAGAGTTACCGCCTGATTCAGCCAGCCCACTCTTGCCTTAGATCCCAAGAAAATGATCATTTAAAATGACACTTGCACCCCTGTTTTCAGGGCAGCACTGCTGACAACATCCAATCAGAGCATCAGCCCACTTTAGCCGAAAATGACACCTAAAAGTTGAAGAATCAAAAATCTCTATCTCCAGACCACGCACTCCACGTGGTGTGGTTTTTCCAAATTTAACTGGTTCCTTAGGCTTCCCTACTGGCTCAGATGGTAAAGAATCTGCCTGCAATACAGGAGACCAGGGTTTGATCCCTTGGTTGGGAAGATCCCCTGGAAAGAAATAACAGCCCACTCTAGCATTCTTGCCTGGAGAATTCCAAGGCAGGCTACATACAGTCCACGAGGTCACAAATATTCGGACATGACTGAGCGACTAACACTTTCACTTTCTTAGACTCTCAGAATTTTTTCACTAAGGAGTCCCCCAAGCCTAATTCACTCCACCTAAAACTCAAACCAGCTTTGATTCTTCTGTCATCTTCATTTCAATAGGTAAACATTGTTTTTATCAGGTTAATGTGGAAATTATCTGTAACTTCCCTTAGCATCTACCGCCAACCACAACCAATTACTTCCCAAGGCTTATAGATTACAAGCCCTTCAGTGTCTGACTCTTTGCGACCCCATGAATTGCAGCACGCCAGGCCTCCCTGTCCATCACCAACTCCCAGAATTCACTCAGACTCACGTCCGTTGAGTCAGTGATGCCATCCAGCCATCTCATCCTCTGTCGTCCCCTTCTCCTCCTGCCCCCAATCTCTCCCAGCATCAGAGTCTTTTCCAATGAGTCAACTCTTCGCATGAGGTTGCCAAAGTACTGGAGTTTGAGCCTTAGCATCATTCCTTCCAGAGAAATCCCAGGACTGATCTCCTTCAGAATGGACTGGTTGGATCTCCTTGCCGTCTGAGGGACTCTCAAGAGTCTTCTCCAACACCACAGTTCAAAAGCATCAATTCTTCGGTGCTCAGCCTTCTTCACAGTCCAACTCTCACATCCATACATGACCACTGGAAAAACCATAGCCTTGACTAGATGGACTTTTGTTGGCAAAGTAATGTCTCTGCTTTTGAATATGCTATCTAGGTTGGTCATAACTTTCCTTCCAAGGAGTAAGCGTCTTTTAATTTCATGGCTGCAGTCACCATCTGCAGTGATTTTGGAGCCCAAAAAAATAAAGTCTGACACTGTTTCCACTGTTTCCCCATCTATTTCCCATGAAGTGATGGGACCAGATGCCATGATCTTCATTTTCTGAATGTTGAGTTTTAAGCCAACTTTTTCACTCTCCTCTTTCACCTCCATCAAGAGGCTTTTTAGTTCCTCTTCACATTCTGCTATAAGGGTGGTGTCATCTGCATATCTGAGGTTATTGATATTTCTCCCAGCAATCTTGATTCCAGCTTGTGCTTCTTCAAGCCCAGTGTTTCTTATGATGTACTCTGCCTATAAGTTAAATAAGCAGGGTGACAATACACAGCCTTGAAGTACTCCTTTTCCTATTTGGAACCAGTCTGTTGTTCCATGTCCAGTTCTAACTGTTGCTTCCTGACCTGCATACAAATTTCTCAAGAGGCAGGTCAGGTGGTCTGGTATGCCCATCTCTTGAAGAATTTTCCACAGTTTATTGTGATCCACACAGTCAAAGGCTTTGGCATAGTCAATAAAGCAGAAATAGATGTTTTTCTGGAACTCTCTTGCTTTTTCCATGATCCAGTGGATGTTGGCAATTTGATCTCTGGTTCCTCTGCCTTTTCTAAAACCAGCTTGAACATCTGGAAGTTCACAGTTCATGTATTGCTGAAGCCTGGCTTGAAGAATTTAGAGCATTACTTTACTAGCGTGTGAGATGAGTGCAATTGTGTGATAGTTTGAGCAGTCTTTGGCATTGCCTTTCTTTGGGACTGGAATGAAAACTGACCTTTTCCAGTCCTCAGCAGTGTGGCCACTTCTGAGTTTTCCAAATTTGCTGGCATATTGAGTGCAGCACTTTCACAGCATCATCTTTCAGGATTTGAAAGAGCTCAACTGGAATTCCATCACCTCCAATAGCTTTGTTCATAGTGATGCTTCCTAAGGCCCACTTGACTTCACATTCCAGGATGTCTGGCTCTAGGTGAGTGATCACACCATCATGATTATCTGGGTCATGAAGCTCTTTTTTGTACAGTTCTTCTGTGTATTCTTGCCACCTCTTCTTAATATCTTCTGCATCTGTTAGGTCCATACCATTTCTGTCCTTTATCAAGCCCATCTTTGCATGAAATGTTCCCTTGGTATCTCTAATTTTCTTGAAGAGATCTCTAGTCTTTCCCATTCTGTTGTTTTCCTCTATTTCTTTGCATTGATTGCTGAGAAAGGCTTTCTTATCTCTTCTTGCTATTCTTTGGAACTCTGCATTCAGATGCTTATATCTTCCCTTTTCTCCTTTGCTTTTCGCTTCTCTTCTTTTCACAGCTATTTGTAAGGCTTCCCCAGACAGCCATTTTGCTGTTTTGCATTTCTTTTCCATGGGGATGGTCTTGATCCCTGTCTCCTGTACAATGTCATGAACCTCAGTCCATAGTTCATCAGGCACTCTATCTATCAGATCTAGGCCCTTAAATCTATTTCTCACTTCCACTGTATAATCATAAGGGATTTGATTTATGTCATACCTGAATGGTCTAGTGGTTTTCCCTACTTTCTTCAATTTCAGTCTGAATTTGGCAATAAGGAGTTCATGATCTGAGCCACAGTCAGCTCCTGGTCTTGTTTTTGTTGACTGTATAAAGCTTCTCCATCTTTGGCTGCAAAGAACATAATCAATCTGATTTTGGTGTTGACCATCTGGTGATGTCCATGTGTAGAGTCTTCTCTTGTGTTGTTGGAAGAGGGTATTTGCTATGACCAGTGCGTTCTCTTGGCAGAACTCTATTAGTCTTTGCCCTGCTTCATTCCATATTCCAAGGCCAAATTTGCCTGTTACTCCAGGTATTTCTTGACTTCCTACTTTTGCATTCTAGTCCCCTATAATGAAACAGACATCTTTTTTGGGTGTTAGTTCTAAAAGGTCTCGTAGGTCTTCCTAGAACCGTTCAACTTCAGCTTCTTCAGCATTACTGGTTGGGGCATAGACTTGGATTACCGCGATATTGAATGGTTTGCCTTGGAAACGAACAGAGATCATTCTGTCGTTTTTGAGATTGCATCCAAGTACAGCATTTCGAACTCTTTTGTTGACCATGATGGCTACTCCATTTCTTCTGAGGGATTCCTGCCCGCAGTAGTAGATATAATGGTCATCTGAGTTAAATTCACCCATTCCAGTCCATTTGAGTTCGCTGATTCCTAGAATGTCGACATTCACTCTTGCCATCTCTTGTTTGACCACTTCCAATTTGCCTTGATTCATGGACCTGACATTCCAGGTTCCTATGCAATATTGCTCTTTACAGCATCGGACCTTGCTTCTATCACTAGTCACATCCACAACTGGGTATTGTTTTTGCTTTGGCTCCATCCCTTCATTCTTTCTGGAGTTATTTCTCCACTGATCTCCAGTAGCATACTGGGCACCTACTGACCCGGGGAGTTCCTCTTTCAGTATCCTATCATTTTGCCTTTTCATACTGTTCATGGGGTTCTCAAGGCAAAAATACTGAAGTAGTTTGGCATTCCCTTCTCCAGTGGACCACATTGTGTCAGATCTCTCCACCATGACCTGCCCGTCTTGGGTGGCCCCACGGGCATGGCTTAGTTTCACTGAGTTAGACAAGGCTGTGGTTCTAGTGTGATTAGATTGACTAGTTTTCTGTGAGTATGGTTTCAGTCTGTCTGCCCTCTGATGCCCTCTTGCAACACCTACCGTCTTACTTGGGTTTCTCTTACCTTGGACGTGGGGTATCTCTTCACGGCTGCTCTAGCAAAGCGCAGCCACTGCTCCTACACATGTCTCAAATCAATCATCTTTTCCTGTTTAATCTATCCCTTCATTTCTATTCTGAATATTAGAAAAAAATTAATATGGCACAGGTCCTGTCTTTGAAGGTCTGATTTTCATAGCAGGAGAAATAATTATTTCATTCTTTCTCCATACACCTTCCATGGGTGCCATACCTACTTTTATTGAGTTGATTATTAATTCAATATTGGGATTCCCTGGTGGCCCACTGGTAAAGAATCTGCCTGCCGATGCAGGAGACTCGGATTAGATCCCTGGGTCAGGAAGATCCCCTGGAGAAGAGCATGGCAACCCACTTCAGTATTCTTGCCTGGGAAATCCCATGGATAGAAGAGCCTGGTGGGCTACAGTCCATGGGGTTGCAAAAAGTCAGACACGACTTGGCAACTAAAACAGCAATTAATTCAATAACCAGACAAAGAGGGCATTGCTACTGTAATTTAAGGGGTGGAAGGCAGGAGTGATCATCAACAACTTATAGTACATACCTGACCACAGACATCTATCTAGTCTCAAATGTCAGCAGTGCCACCAGGAAACACTGACCTGGGCCCCACAGTTAACAACTGACACCTGTTCATAACAAGTTTCTGGACCTGTCCTCCAACCCTCTTCCCAGATCCGGAATACACAATAGCAAAGGTTTTTTTTGTTGTTGGTTTTTTTTTTGTTTTGTTTTGTTTTTTGCCAGTGAGAATGCTATGGTCTGAATGAACCAGAATATCTAGAAGTTAAGCAAGGGGCTTTGCAGAAAGACTGCCTCTGTTGGCTAGGACTTTAAAGCCCTAAGAACAGTGCCTGGTATAGATTTCTCAACAGGAAAGAGAGAGCAAAGCAGTCAATCCTAAACAAAATCAACCCTGAATATTCATTGGAAGGACTGATGATGAAGCTGAAGCACCAATACTTTGGCCACCTGATGCTAAGAGCTGATTCACTGGAAAAGACCCTGATGCTGGAAAAGACTGAACAGAGGATGAAATGGGTGGATGGCATCACCAACTCAATGAACATGGATTTGAGCAAACTCAGGGAGACAGTGAAGGTCAGGGAGGCCCGGCGTGCTGCAGTCCATGGGACCTCAAAGATTCAGACATGACTGAGCAACCAAACAACAGGGTCAGGGCTTGGCTTTCTCAGTACGAGTCAGGGTGGAACCTCGCCCTCACCCTGGATGCAGACTCGGAACTTTCACCGGCACTGACACCCAGTTCAAACCTGCCATCAGTCCACATGCAGTATAAACGCTCCCTAGAAAGATTTTCATTGGCAGAGATGGCAGGCTAATCTCAGATCTATGGTTTGGAAATCTTCCCCTAGGGCACAAGGTAGGACTTCTGGGGGTTGTGAAAAGATTTTTTTTCTACTGCTGTCATTCTTGAAAAATATTCACATTAACTTACTAAGCTATCTATTTGTGGGAAACTCAGAAGTAATATATTCTTTTCCAGGTATCCATGGCTTTGAAGCTCCAATACTTTGGCCACCTTATGCTAAGAGCTGATTCATCGGAAAAGACCCTGATGCTGGGAAAGATTGAAGGCAGGAGGAGAAGGGGACGACAGAGGATGAGAGGGTTGGAAGGCATCACTGACTAAATGGATATGGGTTTCAGCAGGCTCCAGGAGTTGGTGATGGACAGGGAAGCCTGGTGTGCTGCAGTCCATGGGGTTTCAAAGAGTCGGACATGACTGAGTGACTGAACTGAACTGAATTTGATATTAAGATATTAAAACTAATTTTACCTGTTACTTTTTTTTCCCCAAATGTGGCTACTCAAAGATGTTAAATTATCTTTCTGACTTGCTTAATATTTCCATCAGACAGGGTGCTTAGGGCTGGTGCACTGGGATGACCCTGAGGGATGGGATGGGGAGGGAGGTGGGAGGGAGGTTCAGGATGGGGAACGCATGTACACCCGTGGCTGATTCATGTGAATGTATGACAAAAACCACTACAATATTGTAAAGTAACTAGCCTCCCATTGAAATAAATAAATATTAAAAAATTTCCACCAGGCAAACTCTAAGGATGTTTTTTAAGTTTTTAAATTTTTATTTTATATTGGAGTATAGTTGATTTATAATGCTCTGTTTCAGGTATGTACCAAAATGATTCAGTTATACATATAAATATAACTGTTCTTTTCCCATATAGGTTATTACAGAATATTGAGTAGAGTTCCCTGTGCTATAGAGTAGGTTCTTATTGATTATCTACTTTATATATAGGCAGGTTCTAAGGTAGTTTTTTTTTTCTTTATTATTTCTTTATTTATTTTTCTATGTTTGGCCACAAAATAGAAAAGCAGGACCTCAGTTCCCCAACCAGGGATCAAACTCGTGCCTGCTACAGTGGAAGCGTGGAGTCCCAGCCACTGAACCTCCAGGGAAGCCCCAGGCCCTAAGGTTTGACCAGGGTGTTCTATGCCTGAGAATGGGCAGAGGGACAAGAATGATTAGAGACATACAGGTCAAAGAAGTGAGAAGCCAAGTTATAGAAGAGATCATCCATGTACAACTAGCGGGAAGCTGTTGTACAATACAAGAAGCCCAGCCTGGTGCTCTGGGATGACCCAGAAGGGATGCGTGCGAGGGAGGCTCAGAGGGAGGGGGCAAATGCGTACTTACGGCTAATTCACGATGATGTATGGTAGACACCAAGGCAACACTGTAAGGCAGTTATCCTCCAGTTAAAAAGAAAAAAGAAAAATCATCCATGTAGAAATCAAAACCTTCCAAAATGACAGGGATAAATGTTGGGAGAGACACAAGCCGTGTGCTTAAAAAATTTAAGGAATGAGAGGCATCCAGGAGAAATATCAGGTGGTATGATCTAGGGGGGGGGCTTCCCTGGCGGCTCAGATGGTAAAGAATCCACCTGCCAATGCAGGAGACATGGATTTGATCTCTGGGTTGGGAAGATCCCCTGGAGAAGGACATGGCAACCCACCCCAGTATTCTTGCCTGGAGAGCCCCATGGACAGAGGAGCCCAGAAGGTAGAGTCCACGGGGTTGCAAAGAGCTGGATGCAACTGAGCGACTGAATGACAAATAAGAATGATCGAAAGGGTACCTGTGCCCGCCAACGTCCGGCCATCCCCCTCCTGCAGACAGTGAGCACCCAACAGGGAATAACTCACCTCAGGTGCTGTGTATGCTATGAACCAGGTTCTCCAAGGCCTCACCCAAAGGTGAGACCATCTCTAGGGAATGCGGTACACGGTCCAGGCTCAGGGACATCAGATTCTGGTTATGAACAATAGACTTGAACACGTCTTCAAACCGGGTACCCACCGAGACATAGGTCAACCTGCAGAAAGACAAAACAGCGGGAGAGTTGCAGCCTCCGTCCCACACAGAGTATGCACCTCTTCTCTGTGTCATTCTTCCTGCCCTCCCTCTTCAGGCCAAAACAGATTCTCAGCATTTATCCCATGTTGCTCTCCACCTCAGACTCCCAGCCAGGTCAGGGGATGTCTGTTAATTTCAAAGTCAGGTTGTCCAAGGACCTACTGTAGAGCACAGGGAACTCTGTTCAATATTATGCATTACCTTAAATGGGAAAAAAGAATTTGAAAAGGAATAGATATGTATTTCTTGGACTATAAGGAGATCAAATCAGTTAATCCTAAAGGAAATCAATCCTGAATATTCATTGGAAGGACTGATGCTGAAGCCTGAAGCTCCAATACTTTGATTATCTGATGCACAGAGTTGACTTATTGGAAAAGACCCTGATGCTGGGAAAGAGTAAAGGCAGGAGGAGAAGGGGATGAGAGAGGATGAGATGGTTGGATACCATCACTGATTCAATGGACATGAACTCGGGCAAACTCCAGGAGATGGTGAGAGACAGGGAAGCCTGGTGTGCTGTAGTCCATGCGGTTGCAAAGAGCCGGACATGACTGAATGACTGAACAATGACAACAGGGGAAAAGAACTTCTCCGCTGATCATCTCAATGTCAGATAACCATTTGTAACATAAGCTATGTATGAAGAATATTCTATTCGATCTATACCAGGCTCTGATAGGAAGCCTTTCAAATATGGGGAGATGGGGACTTCCCTGGTGGTCCAGTGGCTAAGACTCTGCACTCCCAATACAGGGGGCCCAGATTCAATCCCCAGTCAGGGAACTAGGAACCACATGCCATCAGTAAGAGCTCGCATGCCGCAACTAAGGCTTGGTGCAGATAAATAGATGCATGCATGCTCAGTCAGTCCTGTCCAACTCTTTGTGACTTCACGGACTACAGCCCACAAGGCTCCTCTGACCATGGGATTTCCCAGGCAAGAATTCTGGAGTGGACTGCCATTTCCTTCTCCAGGGGATCATCCAGACCCAGGGATGGAACCCACATCTTCCTGCATTGGCAGGCGGATTCTTTACCATTGAGCCACCTGGGAAACCCAGAGATGGAAGGGGGTAACTATTATTCCCGGGGGAACATCTGAGGTGGGGTAAACCAGCACCTACCAGAGTATCTGAAGGCGACAGCAGGGATGTTTCAGAGCTTTCACAGGATCCGTTCTGACACGTCATCAAGGTCACTGTTACGGATTTCCAGCTCCCAGAGGCTCTCCTTAGTGTGCAGTAGGTTGCAGAGGTCTCTCCAACAGGCAAGGGTCCTCATTGTACTACTTGGAGGAAAAACATCATTCTCTAGAGGAACAAATTCAACTCCAGCCATTTCAAAGATAACACATACTCTAAAGTATCTTCTCAGGGAATTCTCTGGAGGGCCAGTGGTCAGGACTCTGCACTTTCACTGCCGAGGGTGTGAGTTAGAGTCTTTGTTGGGGAACTAAGATCCCACAAGTTGTGTGGCTTGCAGACAGGCAAATAAGTAAGTAAATGAATAAGGGGCCTTCCCTGGTGGTCCAGTGGTTAATAATCCTCCTTGCAATGCAAGAGTGACATCGGTTCAATCTCTGGTCCGGGAAGATCCCACGTACTGCAGAGCAACTAAACCCGTGCACCACAACTATTGAGCCTGCACTCTAGAGCCCGGGAGCCACAGCTACTGAGCCCAAGTGCTGCAACCACTGAAGCCTGAGCGCCCGAGAGCCTGCGCTCCGAAACAAGAGAAGCCACCACAATGAGGAGCCCATGCACTGCAGCTGGAGGGGAGCTCCCACTCGCCACAGTGAGAAAAGCCCGCACAGCAATGAACACCCAGCACAGCCAAAAACAAAATAAATAAATAAATCTTTAAAAAGTAAATAAATAAGTACATAAGTAAGTAAATAAAATATCTTTGGAGAGTGCCTGTTACCTGACTCAGACTTAATACTTGGAAGAAATAAAGTATGGTGAAGTGTGAAAGACGATAGACCCACAAAAGCATCAGTAGTCACTGCGTCTGTAGGCAGGCGAGATACAACTTATGGAGGGCAGCGTCTTTGAGTGTGAGGATGCTCATTATTAAGAAACATCAATATGAATGACACACGTTGCACGTTACCTACAACTATGAACATCTCTAAGAAATTCGCAAGCATGACTCGTACAACTATGAACATCTCTAAGAAATTCATGAGCGTGACTTCAGTTCCTCTGCACAACTGAAAAGCAGAGGTCAAACCAGTGATTCTTAAAGAAGGGACGTTTTGGACACTTGGCAATGTCTGAAGATATGTTTTATCATCACCACTGGAGAGAGGGAATAAGTTCTAGTGTTTTCTTGTGGGTAGAGGTCAGTATTACTACTGAACAGGGCAGTCCCTGACCACAAAGAATTATCTGGCTCAAAATGTCATTAATATTGACATTTAACCCAGAAACCCTGAGTTAAACAGAAATAGAGAGATTTTAAAAATCATTGGTTCAATAAGAGACTAGATCAATTTCTTCATGGCCTTCAGTCTCTTGTTATAGTCAACAAGCAGTAGAATTATGGGCAGGCCTTAGGAATACAGGAATGAGCAACTTTTTTTAGAGGACTCCACCTGTGCCCAGACACACAGACACATGTATCCCAGTGTTCATCGCAGCATTATTCTAGGACATGGAAGCAACCTATATGTCCATTGACAGGTGACTGGATAAAGAAGTTGCAGTACATATATACAATGGAATATTACTCAGCCATAAAAAGGAAAGCATTTGAGTCGGTTCTAATGAGGTGGATGAACCTAGAGCTATTATACAGAGTGAAGTAAGTCAGAAAGAAAAACAAAATATCATATATTAACACATATATATGGATCTAGAAAGATGTTACTGATGAACCGATTTGCAGAGCAGGAGAGAGATGCAGACACAGAGAACAGACTTGTGAGCACAGCAGGGGAAGAAGAGGGTGGGACGAACTGAGAGAATAGCATGGAAACATACGTTACCATGTGGAAAATCAGATAGCCAGTGGGAATCTGCTGTATGACACAGGGAGCTCAAATCCAATGCTCTGTGATGACCAAGAGGGGCGGGATGGGGTAGGAGGTGGGGGGGAGGTTCAAGAGAGAGGAGACATATACGTATCTACGGCTGATGCGTGTTGCTATACGGCAGAAACCAACAGAACGTTGTAAAGCAATTATCCCCCAATTAAAATAAATTTAAAATATTTAAGTAATAATTCATTTGAGTTCAGTCACTCAGTTGTGTCCAACTCTTTGCGACCCCATGAACCGCAGCACGCCAGGCCTCCCTGTCCATCACCAACTCCAGGAGTCCACCCAAACCCATGTCCATTGAGCCGGTGATGCCATCTAGCCATCTCATCCTCTGTCGTCCCCTTCTCCTCCTGCCCTCAATTTTTCCCAGCATCAGGGGCTTTTCCAATGAGTCAGTTCTTGGCATCAGGTGGCCAAAGTAATAATTTAAATCCTTAAAATTTTTTTTAAAAAAGAAAGAAAAGAAAACTCACCTGGAAGTTAGCCTTTTTGGCTGTGTGTCTTTAAAGATGTATTGAATACTCAACTCAGTTTTCTGTAGAAAATGGCAATGCTCCAGACAATATAATGAAACCAAGAGATCTTTGTGTTTTTGAATATAAGTGGTAACTTCTAAAATAGAGCCCGTTATCCGTTTTACAAATTCTTCATCCTGATTCTCAACGAGACAACAGAACAGAGGCATGTGGTGCTCCACTGCTTTTGGATTATCACCCAAATTATTTCATTTTCTCTAGGAAGTACTGATTAAATTCTCCTGTCAACAGGTGATAGTCAAAGGCTGTCTCAAAAATTTTTCTCATTAAGAAGACCGAAAACAGAAGTAATTACCGGGCTAAAGTCATTGTGTCTTTCTCTTCTCTCTTTATACAATTCACAGATGGAAGGAATCAGACACTCAGTTAATATCAGCATATATGCTATGGATGTACGACTCCTGGATTTTCAAGTGTACGAACATGTGATGGTCTTTATGGTTGCTGCTTGGCAAAAGAATCTTCAGGGCCTTCAACTCAGGAACATGAGCAGCAGTAAACCCAGCACTCCCGAGGTCCCCATTACTAAAACACAGGATGACACAACCCTTCCAAGGCCAGCAAACACTGGCACTCCAGGAGGACTCGGCAGCACCGACGGGCGCTAACTGCAGACTTCCATGCCAGTGTGTTGGAAAGAAAGCAGGCATATAAGTCAGTAAGCATTTGGCATGAGAATTTCCCATCATCCCGTCTCCATCTGCCAACTTAGGGCCATGCAAGTGACCCAGCATAAGCTGGGCACGTGGCACAGGTCCACAAACGCATCCTTCTCTTGCACCAGCTGAGGGCAGTCAGGGCCTTCCATCTGTCCTTGAAGAATAAGGTGAAGTACTTCCTCCTCTTTTCATTGGGGAACTTCAGGGTCACGGAGTAGTTGTTCTCCTTTGTGAATGCTCTCCTGGCAGCCTCATGTTCAGGCCGGGAGGGGACAAGGAATGAGGAGCCTGGCACCATCTTTCTTTTCACCAAACAGGACAGGAGCAGCGTCAGCGACACCTGCTTTCTGCTCTCGCCGCACACGGCGGATTCATGATCGACAGTCAGATCAGTCTCCACGTTGTCCATGTCCTTGAGGACGAAGAGGAGCTTTCTGGGATTGGACAGAATGGGAAAGCAAGAGAAGCAAAGATCAGAATCCAACGGGAGCCTGGCCACTGGGTCAGTCCTTGGCAATCAGCTCAACCAAGCTGCACGCAGCCATCAGATCTATGTTGTGAGAAGGGAGATGAACTGTGTACAAGAGGACGCCTTCCCAGATGTCCCCGTGTGTCCACTGTAACAGCATTACTTTACAATCATCACTTTGCCAGCAGCCTTCTCTCCCACCAGGAACACGTTCCAGCCCTTTCAATGTCGTTACTAGGATTATACACAGCATTAAGTATGCTGAGACCACCGACTATCATTTCTTGGTAGAATTTATTGTGAACTTTTTCAAAAAGGCATTTTTTCCCACTAGGGGAGGGTTTTTTCCCTTGAGGAGGACTTCATAGCTTTCTTTGATACCTAAGTCAACGAGCACAGGGCAGAAGAAATATAGAACAGATTAAAAATTCAATGTACAAATATTATATATATATATATATATATATATATATATATATATATATGTCCTTTCTTTGACACCTGGAGCCTCCCCCACCTCAGGTTCTCATACTGCCCAACCCAGTGTCAGGCTGACTGAAGCCCTCCTCTTGGCTCCTATGGGCAAAGTGTGGAGGCCTCCTTCACTGATGCTCCAAAAGCAAAGATCAACAGGTGTCCAGGTGTGTGTTAAAGATGTATCCTCCATCAATACATTTAGCTCCTGGGGGTCCCCACCGAATCCAAAGGCCTGAGACAGAGAAGCCACTCCAAGCTCACAAAGAGGGCTGCAGCACCCAGCCCCCAAGCCCTGACGGAAGACTAGCGCTCTGAATAAAGAGGGCCTGGTCACCAATACTTCACTGACAGCCTTGTGAATGTGGGTAATACGGGGAAGATAGAAAACAATTCAGAGTCCAGCCTGAATCATTCTCCTGCTGGCCAGCTCCACGTCCCAGGGCTTCAGATGCCTGAGACTGCTCAGAGGGCTCCCATCCAGGTGGAGCAGCCCCAGGGACAGAGGGCACATGGAGGACCTTTCCCAGGACCTGAGTCCTCTAGCACCAGGTTACACGAGAGCTGAAATAAGAGTCCCCAGGACTCCTTCAAGCAAAACACAAGGGTCTAGAGAAACCTCGGGGCTTACACGAGACAAATGTTTATCAGATGATTTAAAAAGAAGGGTGAATGTGGAACATATTCTCAGTAGTTATGAAAATGTTAAGTTTGAACACGCAAGCAACTGCAATATTGCTCCATCACAGGGAACATGGAAAGTGTTTTCTTCAGCTCCGAATTCCCACATCTCTGCTGAAATTCCTCATCTTTACACCCATTTTCCCCCTTCTTTTCCTCTAAGCTATTTGATGTATTTGTAATAGTATTCCATTTTATTTCTTTATTATTTCTTTGGTCGTGCTGGGTTGTTGTTGCTGTGCATGGGCTTTCCCTAGTTCCAGAGACAGGGGCTACTCTTCATGCAGTGCGTGGCTTTTCACTGTGGTGGCTTCTCTTGCTGCTGAGCACAGGCTCGGCTCTAGGTGCACGGGCTTCGATAGTTGCAGCACGCGGGCTCGGCAGGTGTGGCTCGTGGGCCGAGTGCACAGGCTTCAGTAGCTGAAGCTCACAAGCTTAGTTGCTCCGCAGCATGTGGAAACTTCCCCAGATCAGGGATAAAACCTGTGTCCCCTGCTCTGGCAAGTGGATTCTTATCCACTGTCCCAACAGGCAAGTCCTATAATAGTTTTTAAAGGCTGTGTCTTTCAATTCAAACATCTGGGTCATCTACAGTTCTAGTAGTGGCCATTCTTTTCTCTTGATTATGGTCACAGTTCCCATGTCCTATATACCATGTTTTTTGTTTGTTTTGTTTTTTTTTTTTTTTTTTTTTTACATCTTAAGCTGTATGTCCCATCACTTCATGGGAAATAGATGGGGAAACAGTGGAAACAGTGTCAGACTTTATTTTTGGAGGCTCCAAAATCACTGCAGATGGTGACTGCAGCCATGAAATTAAAAGACGCTTACTCCTTGGAAGAAAAGTTATGACCAACCTAGATAGCATATTCAAAAGCAGAGACATTACTTTGCCAACAAAGGTCGGTCTAGTCAAGGCTTTGGTTTTTCCAGTAGTCATGTATGGATGTGAGAGTTGGACTGTGAAGAAAGCTGAGCGCCAAAGAATTGATGCTTTTGAAGTGTGGTGTTGGAGAAGACTCTTGAGAGTCCCTTGGACTGCAAGGAGATCCAACCAGTCCATTCTAAAGGAGATCAGCCCTGGGTGTTCTTTGGAAGGAATGATGCTAAAGCTGAAGCTCCAGTACTTTGGCCACCTCATGCAAAGAGTTGACTCATTGGAAAAGACTCTGATGCTGGGAAGGATTAAGGGCAGGAGGAGAAGGGGACGACAGAAGATGGGATGAATGGATGGCATTACTGACTCAATGGACGTGAGTTTGAGTGAACTCTAGGAGTTGGTGATGGACAGGGAGGCCTGGCGTGCTGCAATTTACGGGGTCGTAAAGAGTTGGACACGACTGAGTGACTGAACTGAAGCTGTATGGTGTATATTAAAGAACAGAAGAGAAGGGAGAAGACCACCCCTACTTCCCATAGGGCTTTGAGACTCAATACAAAAAACAGGGGTCTCTTCACTTTCCAGTCCATCCCAATTCATTTGAGGTGATGTTATATCAGCTCCTTCTCCTTCCCAGTTCCCCACATTTTGAACTAGCCTGGACACACACATATGTAAACACACAGCTCTTCAGCCAGGAGCCAATGACAACTCCCCCAAAGTTAAGCACAAGTAAGGAGAAATAGGAGCTGCATGCACACACGCCCATGAAGCCCACAGAGGTTTCCCTATAAATCCTTCAAGTGCCTCAAGATCTACCCCACACATCCACCGAAGGAGACCTCTTAAGACCCCAAAGAGCCTCCTGTGTGTTCAGATGTTGTTGTTTAGTTGCTCAATCGTGTCTCTTTTGTGATCCCATGGACTGTAGCCCTCCAGGCTCCTCTTTCTGTGGGTTTCCCAGGCACGAGTACTGGAGTGGGTTGCCATTTCCTTCTCCAGGGGATCTTCCTGACCCAGAGACCAAACCTGGGTCTCCAGCATTGCAGGTAGAAATCTTTACCACTGAGCCACCAGGGAATCCCATGTAGATACTGCATCATGAAAACCAAAACCAAGCATTTCCCAGGGGGTTCAGCTCAGCATGAAATTTCTTCAGGGAACTGGGCAGATCTATAAAAGTTGCATTTTAGACCTGTGGGATCAAGGTAGCCTTGAAGTGTGACATCTGGATGTTGACTGAGTGATCTGGCTTTCAGACACTGCAATTTGACCACACATGACATGTATTATAGTCCTTGCTATTCAAAAACCTAAATGGCTGATCTGAAATTGATTTAGAGCGTGGCACTGCCTCTTGACCAGAGAGATTGACATGGCATCCTCCTTTACACGCCAGTTCTTTGCTTCTTGTAGCTAAAACACCCAGTTACCCAGCAGGAGAGGGTTTGCCTGAAAGAAACGTCCAGTGTCCACGCTAGGACCTTACTGCCTAGTCTCTTCAATCTCCCAGAGTGGGCAGTGACACGAGTAAGCCTAAAGAATGATCGCTGGGGCCGCTGTGTCCAGGTCACCCTGACACCACCATCATTCCCAGCTCCTCTTGTCCATGTGCCACATCTGGACCAGTTTACAGACCAGAGGCAAAGCAGGGCCAGGGATGTTCATAACCTTGAGCCTGAGGGACTTTCAGCTTTGTAGGGAGGAAGATAATAACCCTCATTTCTCAAACTGTGCTATCTATGCCACGCCACTGAACATGGGCATCATCTCACTGGGTGCTCACAGGCACCCTAGGAAGCAGGTACTGCTGCCAACCCATTGCAGACAAGGCCTTCCTGTTGTAGAAAAGCAGCACAGACAGGCCTTATCCCTCTTTAATCATTTAAAGGAAACACAGAATAAAAATTTACAAATATGTGTATGAATGTGTATATACATATGTGTATCTATGTATATACACATATATAAGTATGTACAATATATAAAATAACATGCTGACTTTTTTGAACTTTGAGGATTGCAACTTTCATTGAAATGAAAGCTTTCCATGCTCTCACTGCAGGTGTGCTGGTGTTTCTTCAGGATCATTACCTTTTCTTACATTTAAAGGAATGGCAGAAACTCTACTAGTAACGATGTCTTTCTTTAATCCAAAAGTGGAGGAAAAGGAATGCAGAAAAAAAATTTTTTTCCACTGTATTGTCAGAGGCTGTTAGATAAATTATTTCTATTGATTTAGTTGTGTTTATTTACAAGAAGTGTCCTAATTTTCATGGATATGCACTTATTTAATAGCTGAGGCTTAATCTTTTTGACTTTGCATATGAAATTTTCTTTGAGTGCTCAATCTAATAGCCTGAGTGTCTTAAAGCAGCAATCAAAAGAAACTTGTACAAATATAACAAAATGTTAACTGTATAATCTAAGAGCATAAGAATAGTCACTATAGACTTCTTTCCATTTTTCTGCATATTTGAAGTTCTTTACAATAAGTTGTTCAGGGATAGGGGAAAGTCACCTGCATGATACTAACAAAGCTTGACTTCCCATGGATCGCTTGCAAGGCTGCTAGTGGGAAAAACGGGTATCCGTGTTTCAAAGCTATAAAGAAAAAATTTAAGGAAGTCTTATTTTCACTGAGTAAAATTTAGAAAAGGGACAAAAAAAGAATCTCTCACAAGTTCACTTACACAGGTATAGAAACTTTCAGTATATTATTATAGTTCTTTTCAATCCTTTTTGTGTATATACTATTTGTACTATTTGGTTATATACTTTAATATTTTGAACACTTTTTAAAAAATAGAACGTCATTTGATTAATGGCTGCATGGTATTCCATGATATAAGTTATATAAAGATACCATACTATAGTTTCCAAACTTATTCAACAAAATCACCTGGGAAAATTCTTTGCTGCTGTTAAGTCGCTTCAGTCGTGTCTGACTCTGTGTGACCCCATAGACGGCAGCCCACCAGGCTCCCCCGTCCCTGGGATTCTCTAGGCAAGAACACTGGAGTGGGTTGCCATTTCCTTCTCCAATGCATGAAAGTGAAAAGTGAAAGGGAAGTCGCTCAGTCGTGTCCGACTCCTAGCGACCCCATGGACTGCAGCCTACCAGGCTCCTCCGTCCATGGGATTTTACAGGCAAGAGTACTGGAGTGGGGTGCCATTGCCTTCTCCCCACCAACTAAATAAGAATCTCCAGGGATGGCAAAGAATATGAATTTTTGAAGCTTATCCTGTGATTATAATGCATTTAATTAACCTAATTAATTAGCACATACTTCATTTGTTTAATCCCTTATTTTCAAAAGTTTTCAAATTTCTGCTAAACAACAATCACAATAACATACCTGTAAGGACAGGTATCTCTCTGCATACATATACAATTATTTCCTAAGGACAATTAAGTAGTTTGTTTGCTTTTTAAAAAGAATTTAGTAATCAGGGACTATGGAATAACTGCAGTTCAGGGAGTGCTCACGCCACCACAATCATAGAATTCTACAGGAGACTCATCTAGGGTCAACTTGGAAGTTAAAACTCCTAACAACCCTTGAAAAAGTCCTAAAAAACTGAGGTTTGCCTTCTCCCTTATCTCCATAATCACAAAGGTCCTGCTCAAAAGGGCCTGCTTGCGTATAGCTCTGAAATTGGCTCTTGCTATCTTCTGCTGTTGTATGCTGTTTTAAAATACAGATATGTTAGTTCACTTTGTGTGGATCACAACAAACTGTAGAAAATTCTTAAAGTGATGGGAGTACCAGACCACCTTATTTGTCTCCTGAGAAACTTGTATGCAGATCAAGAAGCAACTGTTAGAACTGGACATGAACAAGGGACTGGTTCCAAATTGGGAAAGGGGTTTGTCAAGGCTGCATATTGTCACCCTGCTTATTTAACTTATAGGCAGAGTATGTCATGTGAAATGCTGGGCTGGATGAATCACAAGCTGGAATCAAGATTGATGAGAAAAATGCCAACAACCTCAGATAAGCAGATGATACCAATCTAATGGCAGAAAGTGAAAAGGAACTAAAGAGCCTCTTGATGAGGGTGAAAGAGGAAAGTAAAAAGCTGGCTTAAAACTCAGCATTCAAAAAATCAAGATCATGGCATCTGGTCCCATCACTTCATGGCAAATAGATGGGGAAAAAGTGGAAGCAGTGACAGATTTTATTTTCTTGGGCTTCAAAATCACTGCAGACAGTGACTGCAACTATGAAATTAAAAGATGCTTGCTCCTTAGAAGGAAAGTCATGACAAATCTAGACAGTGTATTCAAAAGCAGAGACATCACTTTGTCAACAAAGGTCTGTATAGTCAAAGCTATAGTTTCTCCAGTAGTCATGTATGGAAGTGATAGTTGGACCATAAAGGAGGCTGAGCAAAGAAGAATTAATTCTTTCAAACTGTGGTGCTGGAGAAGACTCTTGAGAGTCCCTTGGACTGCAAGGAGATCCAACCAGTCCATCCTAAAGGAAATCAACCCTGAATATGCATTGGAAGAACTGATGCTAAAGCTGAAGCTCCAATACTTTGGCCACCTGATGGGAAGAGCCAACTCACTGGAAAAGACCCTGATGCTGGGAAAGACTGAAGGCAAGAGGAGAAGGGGGTGGCAGAAGATGAAATGGTTAGAGAGCATCACCAACACAAAGGACATGAATTTGACCAAACTCCAAGAGATAGTGAAGGACAGAGGAGCCTGATGTGCTAAAGGTCGAAAAGAATCAGACCCGACTTAGCAACTGAACAACAAGGAATGATAGTTCACATAACTAACCCCAAGAGCAGTTTCTTAAACTTAGTCCCAGAGATTCCTAGGTATTTTCAGGGGTCTGCAAGTGCAACACATTTTGGTTTCAATGCTGTTTCCATTTTGGTGGCAATATACATATAAGGTAAATGCTAGACAAGTCACCCAATATCAGGGCCTGCAGTCTAATGTTTAATATCAAATGACGCAAGGTCACCACTCAAAGAAACTTAAGCCAATGTTTCTAAAACTAGAATGTATGGACATACTCCCAGGGTTCCTTGAGAAAACTTTTCCTTTAAAGGGAGCAATGGCACCCCACTCCAGTACTCTTGCCTGTAAAATCCCATGGACGGAGGAGCCTGGTAGGCTGCATTCCATGGGGTCGCTAAGAGTCAGACACGACTGAGCGACTTCACTTGCACTTTTCACTTTCATGCATTGGAGAAGGAAGTGGCAACCCACTCCAGTGTTCTTGCCTGGAGAATCCCAGGGACGGGGGAGCCTGGTGGAATCCCGTCTTTGGGGTCGCAGAGTTGGACACGACTGAAGCAACTTAGCAGCAGCAGCAGCATACCGTACTGAAAACTGAGAACCACCTGCTTAGAAGAAAAGTGTCATACTGCTTTTCCTTCCAGAGCAGCACCCAGCCCAGGCTCAGCACTGGGCAAAAGTTCAGGCTGCATGATTCTGTGCACCATCGGATCACTTGTAAGAGATCTCCACCAGGCCTTCCAGCCACATTTCTTGAACCCATCTCCAGGGCAATAATAATCCATTCCTTGCCTTTTACCTTATTGACAGAACCTAGTATTTCAGAGACCATCAAGCCCAACCCCACTCACAGTACACGGGAAAAGTGAGGCCCCGAGGTGGAAAGTGCCTTAAGCGAGATCACACAGCTAGCTAGCAGTAGAGACAAACAAGAACTTCCTACCCCAACTTCCGTGCCTCCGCTGACCCTGTAGAGAGCAATGATTAGGGATCGTACAGAACTCATTTCCTCCACCACCACCACCATCCCCAAACCCATTTCCACCCTCCTCGCGTCCCCAACCTCCCTGCGTCCTCTCCAAGTCGACTCGTCTCGCTCTATTCCAGGACTTCACAAACTCCACACTCCCCAACTCCAACCCTATTGCTTCTGGCAGTCCCTCGCCTACAAAACACACAAACTGAGACAGAGCCATTAGACAGCGACTCGGTCGTTCCGCAGTACTCCGCGCGCGGGGGTCCGCCCCGACGCGCAGGCGTCATCCTAAATCGGCGCGCGTCGGTGACGTCACTGGCGGCGCCACCCCTGAGCTAGGAACCCGAGACTCCAGCTCCGAGTAGCAGGTCGTTCGCCTGACAACCTGCTTCCCGCGCGACTTCGGGCACAAGGAACGTCTGCGCCACAAACTTGGACGAGAGAGGCTCTAGTGGTCGAGGGCTGCTGAAGAAAGTAGAGACGGGTGAAGAGTGAGCGACGCCTGAAGGAGACGTCAGCAGAGCGCCCCGGAAGCGGTCCGAGAATGACGAGTAAGCCGGGTTGAGGGCCACGAAACTGGAGAGGGGTGGGGTGTTAGAGAGCCGGAGAGTAGGCCTCGGTATTGGTGGGTGACAGGGTTGCAGGGGAGTCTGGACGGAACTGCCGTGGGCATTGTCCCGCCTTCTAGAAGTGTAACTGTGGCCCGGAGTCCCGATTGGCCTGGCGCAGCCTCTGAACTAGAAACTGATGTCGGGTTCTCTGGGCCGGAGGAGGGGGAGGGGGGCTCCCTGCTCCCTGGTGAGTGGTGCTAGAGGAGGGCCCAAGGCCTTGGTCTGACTTGGCTGCTGTCTCCCATAGTGGCGTGGTCCCTTTTCCTCTCTACAACCCGGTTTCCCCTTTTGTAACGGTTGGTGGCATCACCGACTCAATGGACATGAGTTTGAGCAAGCTCCGGGAGTTGGTGATGGACAGGGAACCCTGTTGTGCTGCAGTCCATGGGGTCGCAAAGACTCGGACAGGACTGAGCGACTGATCTGAACTGAAGGTACTGATAATGGTGTCTGACCAGCCAGCGGTTCTGTGAACGACCCTTTTCTGGTGTAAAGCGCAGAGAGCGCGCTGGGGAACAATACCACTAACCCAAGGCTTTGAGAGTTTGAGCATAGCGGAGGTGAGCAAGCACCCTAGGCAATTTATATAGGCAGGGGAGTGACACCGTTAAACTGGATGTTAAGTTCCGCTTCTGCCTCTCGATCTACGTGATCGAGTTAAGTGTCTCAGCATATTTGAACTTCCAATTTTCTCAGAGCATAATAGGAATGTGTGTGTGTGCTTAGTCATCTCCGACTCTTTGCAACCCCATGGACTGTAGCCCACCAGGTTCCTCTGTCCATGGGATTTTCCAGGCGAGAATACTGGGGTGGGTTGCCTCCTCCAGGGTATCTTCCCAACCCAGGGATTGAACCCATTTCTCTTGTGTCTCCTGCATTGGCAGGCGAATTCTTTACCACTGGCGCGTCCTGGGACTATATAATAGGAATAATAACGCCTTTAAAATGGTCACTCAGAAAGTATGAGATAAAATATACATAGCTTTTAATTGGTCATGGTAAGTATTGAGGGCTCAATAACTGTTAGATGTCTGATATAGGAGAAAAAAAAAAGGCTTCTTGGTTTAATGCTAGTCACCTGTGACAGTTGCAGTCATTCATGGGGTTCCATACCCTGCAAGTTACTTTCTACAAACAGATTTCAATCCCTGTCTTCTTCAGAAGAAGAAATTAAGAAACAAGAGTGTGAAAATTTTTGAAGGTTGAAACCATGTTGAGCAATATGTATTTTGAGCCTAAAGAAAGCTCTATGGTATTTTATCAATTTAGGACACCATCAGTTGTATGATACATCTCAGCTTCATTGATAATAAAACGTGAAAAGTCTTTTCTTTTTTTTTTTTTTTTTCAACACACCCCAAACTCCCTTCTTTCTTGAGAGCAGCCAGGTTTTGAGACGAGGTACTTTCTTGAAGTAGGCACAGGTGCAAACAAACAGCAAACCAAACACCAGAATCCCATCCAAGGAGTACACGTTCGTCATGGCGGCTGGGCCCGGTCCTGGATAGGGAGTCCGGGGGAGGGGTCAGTGGCGGTAGCGGCGAAGACCGGGGGAACCCAGCTCCCACCTGACACTTCCCGATCCGGGCCGCGGCAACGGGCAGGAGCCGAAAAGTCTTTTTTTAAACATCAAACAGTAAACAAAATGTAATAGTTTCAACTGTCCTCATCCTGAAAAGCCCTGTCACATAACTGTTAAATGAGATACATTCTTAGAGTTCTAGAGCAACAGATTCCAGAGACTCTGACACACATTCAAGTTTGAGAAGCACTGAAGCACACCGCTGGGACTGCTAGGGTGGATGGATGTGGCTGGAGGGTAGGACCTTAGACATCTGAGAAAGCTGTGGTGCTGTGCTCTTTGTACCACCCATCTTCTGTCTCTTGATAAGCAAAGTGCTTTTCCTGGTTAGAAAAGTCTTGGATTTTACAGCCATAGCCAACAGGATTGATCTTTCCATGTTTGTGTGTGTTTTTTTTACCCCCTAGGTGTGGTCTACCATGCCTTTTCTCAGAAAGAGGCAAAAGAGCTCGACGTTCAGGTACGGTGCTTGGGCAGGGGGTCTGGGAGCAACAGAGGTGATGGCAAAGATGGCTCAGCGGCTTCTTAACTTTCCCACAGTTTACTCCTCACGTCTCCAGCAGACATGTTAGGT
The DNA here is from genome assembly GCF_029378745.1 of Bos indicus. Lineage (NCBI taxonomy): Eukaryota > Metazoa > Chordata > Mammalia > Artiodactyla > Bovidae > Bos > Bos indicus. The sequence continues at coordinate 40,805,992 of NC_091777.1, forward strand.
TTAATCAAGGTCTGTTGTTCTGCTGGCCTGCTTTCCCAGAGTCAGGTTTGGTAAACTGGGACTTCTTGAGGTGTGTCACCTCACCATGTGGGGGACACCAGCCTGTGCTCCCCTGAAGCCTGTCATGGTGAGCACTGTCATTTGACCTTGTTACTCTGCCCGCTTCACTCCTGACGAGGGAAGACAGATCATATTTCAGAAGTATAATTTATGGGTCATATCTGGGTACTACAGACATACTTTGTCAGTTGGGCAGAAGCTTCACTGGTGACTCATAATGAGGGAGTTACTTAGGGAATCAAGATTTTGAAAAACTGATACACCTTTATTTGGCTTCTGCATGAAAGGTGGGCCACTTAGGTGTTTAAAGAATCAGATGTCCTCTCACAATAATAATAGCGATGATAGTGAATTTTTACTTAGCATTTAAAAGCACAGAGCTGAAGCTGACTGCCCTCCTTACTATGGGGAACCTTGAAGATTGTGTGTATCACATTTATCCCCATCTCCCACCCATCCCCAAGCCCATGTCTGCTCCATGAAATGAGAGCTTGATTACTATCAACACATGAGCTCCAAGGTGTTTGCAGCCCAGTTAGTGCAACAGAAGTCCAGGAAAGGCCCTGCCAAGAGGGCGAGCCTCAGTAGAACCTCAGTGCTCCCTGGGGCTGTGGCACACATCTGGGCAAAGGCACTGGAATGAGGAAGAGACTGGTGGAACTTCAACCTGAGAGACAGCAGTGCATGTTCTTTCAAGAATTACATGCAGTCATGACAGTTACTTGCCCAGAAGCTCTCTCTAAGCGCAGGTGTTCAGTCACAGCCACATGATGCTCTGCTCTGTGTGGAGAAGCGTGAACGTGCAGGGCTGACAGTTTCTTCCTTCATGCAATGCCAGAACCAACTAGGAGAGTACCAAGCCACGTCTGCAAGGCTGAAGACTCAATATAGAGTATTAATGATATGGCCAGTGTCAAAATTGCTGCAGCTGGGCCCAACCTGGAGTTCTTGATGATGCTGTTTTTTCCTAGTGTTAGGATCATTTCCTTCGAGGCCATCACTTGCCTTCATTTGATCATGATTGATTAAATACTGTTGCCTTATTGTTTCTCAAGCTTTCCTCCCTTCCAAGGATGAGAGAAGTCTTTTCTTCCAAATAACAATGTTTTTGTCCATTTGGGTTTTTGCTGTGGCTTTTGTTTTTGTTCTTAACTAACCTCAAAGAAGTAGAATAGGAAGTTGGAGTCTGAGGTGATTGATCTGTGTGGCAGTCACAAATTGACATTTAAATGTGGCTTTCACTTCTGGCCAGCTGGTTTGGTGGACACTCGGCCAACAAGAGGCTGTGTGGGCCTCAGTGGGTAGATAGGTGGGTTGGCAAAGGTGGCCACCTGCTGTTGCGGTGGTGTGTGGGAGGGCCCAGGGCCCTGGGTGGCCCCAGCCAGAGCAGCACCGCCCCGTCTTGTTCCCAAGCAGCACTCGGGAGCGCAGCGGGCCGAGGCCTTTGTGAGGGCCTTCCTGAAGCGGAGCATGCCCCGCATGAGCCAGCAAGCCCTAGAGGACCACCTGCAACGCAAGGCCGTTGTCCTGGAGTACTTCACTCACCGGAAGCAAAAGGAGAAGAGAAAGAAATCTAAAGGCCTTTCTGCCAAGCAGAGGAGGGAGCTGCGGCTCTTTGACATTAAACCAGAGCAGCAGAGGTATGGCGAGCTTTTCCTACCTTTCCATGCCAGCAGCGTAATCTTCCTAGTACTGAGTACGGATTTGGAAAGCTAGGGGATTCCCTGGTGGCTCAGACCGTAAAGAGTCTGCCTGCAACACGGGAGGCCCGGATTCGATCCATGGGTCGGGAAGATCCCCTGGAGAAGGAAATGGCAACCCACTCCAGTATTCTCGCTGGAAAATCCTACGGACGGAGGAGCCTGGTGGGCTACAGTCCGTAGGGTTGCAGAGTCTGGCACAGCTGAGCAACTTCACTTTGGGAAGCTAGGCAGCCCCTGCTCCGCCTAAGCTAAGAGAGCCTTTCCCATTTCTGCCACAAGGGGGCAGCCTTCCTTTACCAATTCAGACCTTTTTGAATTTCGCTTCTGTCCTATCCTTAACTAATAAGGCCAGTGCCAAAAGTGAGTCTGTCGCCCATGACAACAGGGCGACAGTTTTCTTAGAACAAAAGGAACTGATACTTCTTAACATGTATCTCTCTGTAGCTTTTAATAGCACTAGACAGTCACCCATTGGGGTTTTATTGCCAAAGAACGTGCTGCCCATGTGTTTCAGAAGTTTCTGAGAGAGACATCACTCTCTGTGGGAGGACACGTTCCTCCCTCCAGCTGACACTCCATCCCTCCTTGGCTACAGTTCTGCATTTGCATGTCTTAAGACTGTTCATATGCTTTGGTTCCAAGATCTGTAGCCAAATAGCCTCCCACATCCCACAAGACAGAATCTGTCGCTTTGTTCATGGCCCCCTCACAAAATCAGCTGGGTTTGGGGAGGAGGAAGGGACTGCTGCCTGCCCCTGGTGTGCCTCGCCCGTGTCCCTACCGATGGAGTCCACTTTGGGTTTCAGCCTGAGGTTCTCATTTGCTCTAACCAGTGGCTTCGTTAAGCGGATTCCTCGTGAAGCATCAGGAAGGCCCATTCGGGGTCCCCTCACCTGCTTCCTCCCCGGCACCCCACCACTTCTCACCCTCCAGGCAGACCCTATCACCTTGCACATGGACTTATGACAACCAGCCACTCCTGTTTACTGAGGACTTATTGGGGTCAGCTTCCTATAACAGAAAACCTCAAAACAACAGTTACTTAAATAATAAGCCAGTAGTAAGTAAGACTTTTCTCTTGTGAAAAGTCCAGTTGAATACCGTCCTGGGCTGGTGCAGCAGGCAGTTCCACAGCCATCAGACACCCCAGAGTGCAGCCTTGGGTGCATCCTTGCTGCTGCACCAGCTTTATCTAAGGTGTCTGCTTGAGTGCCAGCCGTCACGGCTGCATCTAATCAGCAGGAAAGATGAAGGGGCAAAGGAAGGCAACGTCTTTCTCTTCTCATTAGCAAAAACTTAGCCTTGAGAGTGTTCTACTGGAGAGGAAACTAAGATTTGAGAGGTGAAAGTACTGGATTTCAGTGCGGTTATAGGAAGTAGAACTAGGATTTGCACCCAGGCCCCAATGATGCAGGTCATTGTCCTTGGCATCAAGCCAAGCTCTGTGCTCTTGGGATGTTATATTGTCATATATTATAAATGTCACATGGCCTAACTTTTTACCTCTATCTGAATTTGCCACAGATACAGTCTTTTTCTCCCTCTACATGAACTCTGGAAACAGTACATCCGGGATCTATGCAACGGCCTCAAACCAGACACGTGAGTCACAATTCTGAAGCCTTGCCCTTTGAAGCAGAACCTAAGGGACCCTGCTATTAGCATCGCCTGGCTGCAGAAGTCTGGAGACTGCCGGTGCCAGCCGGCAAAGTCGATCAGGTCCCGAGAACGTGCATGGCGCGGCTGAGAAGGAAAACTACAGCAAAAGAATTCTACAACAAAGATGGGGTTGAGAGGTTCAGACACGTCTCCACAAAGGGAAGCGGTCTGACCACGACTTTATTCAGCATCTTATATTGATACAGGAGAGCGTGAGAAAGACAAGACAGTTAACATTTTTTCTTGGTTGACCTATACATCTTACAAAAAGTCACAAGAAATCTTGAGAACATGGGAATGGCACCCTGTTATTATTTCTTACACCAGATAACATTTCCCTGTGCGTGAGAAGTTTGCCCAGAACTCCAGGTGTCTGCAGTAAATAATCACCTAATCTCTGGGGTGGCGGGACAGAGAGCTATGTTTGCAAGCAAACCCTCAAGGACTGAGGCAGCTCCCAGAGCTGTGTCCTTCAGACAAAGGACCCCGTTCTCACGGGCAGCTCCCTGCAGTAGACCTGTTTACTTCTCTCAGAATTTATCATTATGGTATACATTGAAGGCTTCTGTTTACCTCTTAGGCAGCCACAGATGATCCAGGCCAAGCTTCTAAAGGCAGACCTTCACGGCGCTATTGTTTCAGGTAATTTGCCCAACAAACACATCATCCGGGTGCCCAAGATCCTTCAGTGCCATTTCTTTCACTGCTGAGACCCCCACATCACCAGCACTTAGGACAGGAGATGACTATAGCCGTCTTAGTCCATTCTGGCCACTTGTTGGATGCTCTTAAATGGTCTCTGTGTGCCTTCTCCACACACAGACCCCTGCTGGTATCCGCACACAGCCTGCTACCTTGAACGGTCCCATGGTTTTAAATGTCAGCTCTGGGCCAGCAGTCCCCAAGTTGTCATCTCCAACACAGACCTTACCATTGAACTCTTTGAATTCAACTGTCTGCTGGATATAGCCACCCAGCTGGGCAGTAGTCACTGTAAACTTTACACATCTGAAACATAACCCTGGGTCTCTCCTCAGATCAGCCCTTCCCCTGGTCTTTGTCGTCTCAGTTGCCACTGAGATCAGTGTCAGTGATACCACTGAGTACTGCTGAGGGCCACAGTTAATAGTGCACTGTTCACTCTGGTGGTTCAGGCCGAAAGCCTAGGAGGCATCCACATCTCCTTCCTCATCCCCACCTCCAAGGCATGAGCACACCCTAACATCCAAATCTAAGCCACTGCTCCTCCCCTGGATTATTGCAAAGCCGCCTAACCCTCTTCCTACCAGCACACTGCTCCTCCCCTGACCAGGCAGCCAGAGGGAGGATTTTTTTAACTGAAAAAGTTCTGTCCCTTCGGCCTCTTTACTGTGGTCCAAACAGCCTGTCCAGTCTCCTTGGGCAGCAGGTCTAACCACACTGGCCAGCTTTCTGCTTCTCACCAGGCCTGGCCCTGCCTCAGGGTCTTAGCATTTGCTTCTTCCCTCTGCCCAGGAGTTCTTTGTGCTCACAGACTGATTCTTTCTCGTTATTTGGGTCTCTGTTCAGATCTCACTTCCCAGGGGTCTACCATTACTAAAGGTGACCCCTCTCCCCCATTACCCGGCCCTTGTTTTTTTTTTCGTAGCACTTACCACTTCAGAAAATACAGTTGTCTGTATTCGTTACCCCTCCCGCATTAGAACAACAGCTCCCTGAGAGCAGGACCCAGGCCTGCCCTTTTCACTACTGTGCCCAGCACCTGCCTAGGACAGTGCCAGACACAGCAGGTGTTCCGTGACCATGTGCTGGCTACACGGGAGATGGGTTGCAGGAGGTGAGGGGCCTGCTGCTGTGGTGGCAGCTCACTGCTGGGTGACCTGTAGAGGCTGCCCATTCTGGCCAGAGTGTAGGAGGTTACAGGAAGACCATGGTGAACAGGTGTTCATTCAGGTCCTGTAAGTGAGACTTGGCCTTGCCAGAGCAACCCAACTGTGGGTCTTGGTGGTATTGGATACATGTGTGACCTCTTGGCTCCAGAATCCTGCCTAGGACCCCTGTGGCAGCAGGCCCTCTGAAGGACACCTTATCAGAGCAGCACAGAGGCTGTAATGCCCCCAGTAAGGGACTGGGAAACCTGGGTTTGTCCATGCCCAGCAGAGTAGCCAGCACTTAGGACGGGAGTGCTGCCCCTCACCATGCCCCGCCTGGTGCCCTTTCTTCCTCTGCTGGCTCAAGGTTGAGAACAGAGCCCTCATCCCCGACAGGCCTGGCTGCCTGTGGCTCCGCTAATAGCACAGAGGCCTGAGCCCTGAACTGCCCTTTTCCTTTGCAGTTACAAAATCCAAGTGCCCCTCCTATGTGGGTGTTACAGGGATCCTTCTACAAGAAACAAAGCATGTTTTCAAAATCATCACTAAAGAAGACCGCCTGAAAGGTATGTGACTGGATGGCCGTGGCTAGGGCCACCACAGCCAACTCATCAGCCCTTTCCTAAGGGCTCTAAAGGTAGTTTGGCCTTTCGAGTCAGCAGATCCCTGCCTGTCTTACATCTCAAGCCTGGAGAGACCATCCTGGCACCCAAGGCTCTCCATGAGACACTTGTCAGCCCAGCCGTGGCCAGATATGATCAAGGGAAGGAAGGGTTGCTTGGCTTTGCCTCCAGACACCTGGGTCTGTTTCCAGGACTGGGACCCTCCACCTGCCCAAAGGCTGCTGCCTCCCAGAGGATTGTAGCCAGAGAGCTAGAAGGGAGGAAGCCAAGGCAGCGCCTGCCCCTGGAGTTCCCAGAGCCCGCGCCCTGGGATCCAGGGAAGTGAGTCCCTGCTCATCTGCCTGTTGTGCTCACCGCTCTGGCAGAGGAGCACCTGGTCTGTCAGGATTCCCACACCCCTGCCTTGCCCACGAATCCAGAGATTTCAAAACCACAGTGGGGGTTGTTCCTTTAATTTTTGACCCTTGGATTTCTTGCGGCTTGCTTCCATTTCCCTAAATCTTCCTCTGCTCTCATTTTAAACCTCAGAAAGTGGTGTACAGGTTTCCCCAGGAAGCATAAAGCCATGAGTCTGTCTGCAGGTTATGTGGTAAGACCTGTTTGTGGCAGTTTTTCTGGGAGTTTTTGATTCTGGGAGTTTGGTTCATAGCCTTTCACCCTGAAAACTAGGTGTTGAGTTATATTTAAAATGTGAGTAAATGGGCCTTCTGGTAGAATCATCACCTTCATCCTGGTATTGTTAACTTTGTGGGTTCCTCCATTTCCTAATGTCTTCCCTAGTAGCTTTGTTTATTTTCTAATACAAGCATCTTGGGAATGATAGTTTCTGTAAAAGTGAACTAACTGCCAGGATTTTTTCCTTATCCTTTTTCTCTTACTTTTTTTCAGTTATCCCCAAGCTAAACTGTGTGTTCACCGTGGAGATCGATGGCTTCATTTCCTACATTTACGGTAGCAAATTCCAGCTGCGGTCAAGTGAGCGGTCTGCAAAAAAGTTCAAAGCCAAGGGAACAATTGACCTGTGAGCTGTTGCTGCCTAAGGGGATTATTTATGCCAGCCAAAGACTGGAAACATCCACCTTTCAGGAAAGAGATGGTCAGGCCAGTTCTGGTTGTAGACCACTTCCAGCCAGTTTAAATCAGCGTTAAGGACACTTAGTCGTCTGGGAAGAAGCACACTGTACTGAGCACAGAATGCAGGGACCAGAGGGATGTGTCTTTGTAGATGCTCTTGTTTTTATATTACTCCCATGGAGAGAAGAGATCGGCAGAAAGCACCAGGATTAACACAAGTTGACCTAAATAGTTTATTTGGTTTTTCTTTTTCATACTTTTCTGTGTTTTCAGAATGTTGTTTGATAAATCAGTAGTTTGTGTGATAATAAAATACGCGTGTGGGCGGGAACAGGCCACAGGAGTGATTCCTGCAGCACAGCCGGGACGGAAGGGAAGAGAGGCCTGAGGCTCTCCCTGGCTTGTGCCTTTACTTTTGCTCTGGGTGCCATGAGGCCCCGGTCTCACTAGTTCAGAGGTGCCTGCATCTTCGATGCGTCACTTTAAATCATGCCTTCTGTGAAGCTCTGTGACCTAACCAAGGTTTACTTTGCTGTTTCTAGAAAGCAGAAGAAAGTTCCAGTACAGGGAGCTTAAGCCTATGGAATGTTCTCAATTCCTGAGTCTATTAGGCTCCAGAGGAAGGTGGACTGAAGGGAAAATAAGACTACAGCCTTTCCCAAGGTCTAACCTGCTAGGAAAGCCTGAGTCCCCAACGGTGCCGCCTTAGGTGACTTGGTTCCATTTCTGCTGCCAAAAAGCATGGCTCTCCAGGCTGACCCTAGGCCTGTGGGCAGTGTGCCCGTGGGCCAGTAGGTGGGGCCCTTCTATGCAGGCCTGAGTACAAACCCACCGAATGAGAACAGGGTGGGGACCAGCCTTCCAGGTCTGCTATTAAAAAAGCCATGTGGCTTAGCAGGCCCTATCACCCCTTTCCTTTGAGCAGCAGGTGTTTGCCAGTCAGCAAGGTGAAGGCAGAGCACTCCTGATGACAAACTGGTGGCAAATTCACGTGCTTTTTGCTTCCACACCAAGAGAAGCAGCAATGCCAGAGCTTTGCTTTCTCAGCATTTCCCACTCAGACTCTACACGGGACAAGAAACACGGCAAGGGGGGTGTAAACACTGATTTCACATCAGCTGGAGAACAGCGAGAAGGCCTAGCTGTGCCTCCTGAAGGCTGAGCCCACCGAGAGTCTCCCACGGTCATACCCGCCTGGCAGCTCGACCCCGCTTCCCTCTCTGCTGTCCCTCACTTAGCAGGAGGGTCTGGGTCTCCTGGGGTGTTCTCCGCAGTCTAGCCACCGTTGCCTGTGGTTTGGAGCACAGTTCCCAGCACCACCTCAGACAGGGCATCCTGACCCAGTGACAGCCATTGGGTGTGGCCACAAGGACATCAGAGTCAGAGCACTTTCTTGCCTGGGGCCTCACCACCTGAGAGGGGTCAAGCTGGGATTTGAACCCTATAGTCTAGCTCCAGAGTCACACGTTTTAGGATGGGAAGAGACTTCGAGAATGCATCCTTCATTACCTGGGTTCCCGCTTCCTGAGGGGATCTCTTGTCTTTCCCATAATACGGCTTCTGTTCTTCCGGCTGTCTGAAAGTGCCACACTGGTGACAGCATAGGTGCTATCACTTCTAAATCCCACTGCTCTTACCCACCCCTCTGCAATGTAAAAGGCGGCCAATGTTGTATAAATATACAGTTGCTTTCCAGAAAAGTTGTTGGAACCAATTGCCATGTGAAATCTGTTTTTCATTTGGCTCAGACTCAAGTTTCCATGTGAGTGGCTGTTTAGTTTGTAGACTTCTCTCCCCCTCCCCAAGGAGACTTGGTGAGAACGCTCACCTGCCACAAAGCCGCTGCTGGGCTGCCTGTTTCTGGGAGACCCTTTTGTCCCTAGGGGCCATGAGGCCCTGTGCCCCAAGGACCACGCCGTCCTCAAAGGCAGAGGAGGCGGTGAGGAGGGCCCAGGCCGGGCTGGGCGCTGACTGTGAGTGAGCGATCCCGATGAAACTGTTCTAAACACTGAGCAGGCAGGTGCATGGGGCTGGCCATGTCCCCATGGCTGCAGCACAGGGCTTGTCTTGGAGAGCGGTGTAGTACTTGCAGACCAGTCTCTCCCATCTCCACTGCCCAGGGAGCAGAGCGCCAGCAGAGCTGGGGCCTTGGACACGTAGGCTACTGTGAGACACAGTGAAATTTGCCTTGTGTATAAGCCTTCATGCAGGGGAGAACCCTGTGCCCCAAGAGAGGCCTGTGAAGCAACAGAAGAGTTAACACCATGGGACGAGACAGGAGATGTGGGTACAGTGACCCACTGTCCCCCCCAAGAGCGAGCGGGCCCCAGGCCCTTTATATCCCCTAGGGCCAGTTCTGAGAAAGACACAGCCACAGTGCAGGGCCTGCAGAGGACAGGCCAGCGCCTCTAGGGCAGGAAAAGGATGAAGCACCTGGAGGGTGAGAGGGGCAGCGTGGGCCATGCCTTATTAGCCCAGCCTGCCGTAACAGTACTGCAGGGAGTCAGCTTAATCAACAGACATTTCTTTTTCTCATTGTTCTGGAGGCTGGACATCCAAGATTAAGGGGCCATCAGGGTTGTTGTTTGGTAAGAGCTTGCTTCTTGGCCACATCACTGTGTCCTCAGATGACCACCTGTGTGCACTCGGGGAGAGGTGAGAGGAGATCGCTGATGTCTCTTCCTCTTATAAAGACACCAGTCTTATGGAATTAAAGCCCCACCTTCCTAAGCTTATTTAACTTTAATTACCTCCTTAAAGGCCCAGGGCTTCAACAGAGGAATCTGGAGGGAACATGATTCAGTCCATAACAGCCATGGAGGTGTCCCAGGTGGGACAGACTAGTTGTGCCCTGCACCCTGACCCACATCCTCAGATACTGGCCTGGCCAAGCCTTCCCACACCTGTCTATGGTGTGCTCAGACCATTAGCCAGTTCATCCAACCCACCTGCTGGACCCTGAGCTCCCATCACCACAGGATTCCAGAATTTGCTCATGGAACTTCAATTCAGCTGCTCTCTCCAATACCAGGAGCTCAGAAGGTTCCAGCTTCTCTTATATTTCTGCAAACAGCTCCTCTTCCCAAGCCCTCTTGTTGGGGCCAGGCAGAGTCTGGTTGGGAAAGGAAATGAACACACAGGTGGGCAGGGTGGGCAAGGGAGGCTCCCTGGAGGTGGCTCTGGATCCAGGCAGTTGTGGGATGTTTAAGAGCGCGGTCACACAGGCTCGGTAGGGGCCTGCAGGGCCAACGTGGAGGACCCAGGAAATCACCTGCCCAGAGGGCCTGGGGCCAGCAGGGGAGAGACAGGAAAGGCTGTGGGGCTATGGCTACCAAACTCAGGAGATGCCCAGCGGGAGGGGAGAGATGGCGGGAGATGCTAGAAAGTTCTACCGCATTGGGGCAGGCTGTGGAATTGTACTGATCTGGTCACCCAGTTCTGGTCTTCCAAGGCCTCAGTGTCACCATCTGTCAAGTGTGGCCTTGAGACTAGATCAGGGCTTCCTGAAGTGGGATTCTGGCACTACCTGTGCGAGAATCTGCAGGATATGTGTTAAAAGCAGCCAGATCCTGGGCTGCGATCAGACTCCATGGGTGGAGCCCAGACAGCTTTCTGTTTCTCTAAGACCCCAGCTGGTTCCTCCGATCGTTGATGTTTGAGGAGGCTGGACTCCAGATGGTATCTGAAGTCTTTTCCAGCTCTGACATCTGGACTGTGATTTAAGATTTGGGCCTCTCGGGATGGTGCTTTCTGAATGCTGGAAAAGATTGTCAAATGACTGATCTCTCAGGTTCTGAAGAGTAAACATGAGCATTCCCCCCAAAAGCCATAAATTATGGTAAAAAGCTTGCTTTCTGGACAATGGCTTTAGTTCTAATTTAGTTTGCATTTCTTAACTATAATGTCTAATTAAGACATCTGTTAAATGTCTATAATATTAATTTAATAGAGGGGGTTCTAATAGAACTGTATTGGAATTGTCCATTTAATTAACCTCATGGGCCTTTAATGGATGTCTTAAATAGACATCATTAACAAGAGTGCTAGACAAATTAAAATTAGAGTCAGTAACATTCTTGGTAATTTTTCCTGAGCTGTGAAGGACAAGCACTGCTAAGTAGACAGACACAGAGATGGGAGTGTTGGTTCTGTTATCCCCAGCGGGGTCCGCAGTGGACAAGGCCCCAAGCACGGCTCAGCCATGCTGTGTCCTGGTCAGCTCTGCCCAAAGAGGGTCCAGCCATCGGAGGCAGTTCTCAGGAGCACAGTCCTGCTCTGCCCACTTTGTCTACCTTTCACAGAAAACATTTGCTGACCCGGTCCTTCAGACAGCTCCTGGCTGCGGGAAGGAAATGGAGGAAGGAAGGACTCAGCCAGAGATTCTCACTAGATACCATAGCTGCGTGGATCAGGAGACGTGGCACACTCTAGTGAGCAGGACTGGCTGCAAGGGGTGGGCGGAATAGGGTGAAATGGGATGAAAGGAAAACATTCTATCACTTTTGGCCCCACCACTCCACTAAACAGCTCCCACTCAAATGAACTATAGCCTTCCAAAATCAGTAGTCAGTTCTCTCTTAGTTCATCTCTCATCCACTTTTGTCATGACTAACCATTCCCTGCCTCTCGAAACACCTCCGAAGCCCCACACTCCCTGACTTTCCTCCTGCCTCTCTGGCCACACCTTCTCAAGTGTTCTTTCATGGTTTCTTGTCCTGTTCCAAATGTACAAATGTTTGTTAAGCCCTGAACTCCAGCTTTGGACTCTTCTGCATTTGCTCTGTAGCTGGTCTCATCCACAATTTCAAATACACTTGACTCTCAAAATCATATTGGCAGCCTAGCTGCCTCCTAACCCCAGACGCAAGTCTGTACCTGTATTGTCTGCCTCCCAGCCCTGCTCCAGTGTGAACTTCTGAAGGACAGCTTTGTACTGATCTCTGCTGTCCCCCCAGTGATGTAGAAGCACTGTCGGAACCCTAACAGGTGCTCCATGAGGGAATGAACGCACGTGCACGTTGAAAGCTCCACCTGCAGATCTCATGGCCCCCCAGCCCACCCCCGCCTGATATGGCAGTGAATGGCCTCATGGTTCTCCCATTACTTAAGCCAGAAACCCAGCATCATCCTCTCTCGCAATCATGCCCCCGAAACCAGTCTTCCATAAAGTGCTTCCATAAAGGGCCCTCCTTCCAGCCCTCCTTGCTATCTCCCTGCTTGCACCTGCTCTCATCTCAACCAACAGCCACAGCCCCTCCCTACCGCCACCCCCCGCCACCGCCTCCACATGGGGCCCCGCCACAGCCTACATGACCTTTGTGAAGCATGACTCAGATCTTATCGCCCTTCTGCTCAAAACCTGCAGGTAGACTTCCCAGTGCTCTTTGAATTAAAGCCAGCTTCTGACCAAGGTCATCGGGGCCCTCTCCAGCCCTGGCCTAGCCCACCTCCCCAGTGTCCCACCCCCATGCCTTCTCTGCATAGCCCTACTCTGTGTTGGCACCTGTCACTCAGCCTGGGACGCTCTTCGCCTGGACTTGCAACCACAGGCAGCCCCTCTGTACTCAGCTCTCCACAACTGGCCTTTGTCAGAGCGGCCTCCTCTGAGCAGCCCCACGCCAGCCCCTCTCGTATGATTCCATCTTATATTTTCTGTAGCATTTCTTAGTATCTAACAATCTTGCCATTATTTATTGTCATCTTCTTCCACTAGAATATGAGTCCCGTGAACACCTGGACTTTGCCTGTCTTGTTTGCCATTATAACCATTGTTTCCTCAGTGTAATCTAGAACATTAAGTTGCACGTAAGTGTTCAGTTAAGTAGTTCCTGTCTGACCAAAAAAAAAAAAAAGCCAAGAGTGTGGCTTGATGATGGATAAGGGTTGACACACAGCAGCTGTGACGCTGGCCATGACCCCCTCCGGCCCAGACAATACCCCACCAACCACTGCCACAGCTTGTCCACAGCAGAGCAGAACTGTGTCCTGCGACCCAGAGGCTCCACACCTTCCACGCTGGCAGGCATCCCAGGCAGCAGCGATGCCCCGTGTCATCGGGCCTGCCCTTCGTCTACTCGGCCAGATGCACTCAGCTGTGACATGCACTGTGTGTGACCAGCGCTCCTCTGCCCTTTCCAGCTTCACACGCTGGAGCCCCGGTGTGAGGGGGAGCAGGTGTGGCTTGGGCAGGTGACCCGGCCCGAGAGGGTGCTGAGCTCAAGAAGCTCAGTAATCAATCAGGAAACTCGAACTCAAGGTCCAACTTACTCTTGACTTGCAGGTTCAGCCACAAAGGATGTGGAAAAAACAGTGTGTTCATGGTAGTTTTATTTAATCTATACAGATTAACATGCATCCTCTGCCAGAAGAAAGGGGAGAGAAATGATGTTGCAGATGGAGCTGCCTATGGCCCTGCCCTCCCATTCAGTGGAAGCTTGCCCTGCAGTGCTGTGAGATGGAAAGCATCCTCAGTTGCCCTCTGCCTCCCCAGAAAGTGTGTGACTGTGGTGCTGTTCACAACAACACAGGCCCTAAGCCTGAGGTGTGCTGGAGGGGCTCCCCAGCCCGGGAGAGTTGACGTGTGCCTCTCTTCCAGCTTCACTATACCATTCAGGTCAGCAACTCGAGACCAGCCATGGTGTGAATATTTAGACCACACTACCAATCAGGGCTTGTTCACCATTTTCCAGCTTGCCACCTGAAACACCAGTCAGCTCCTCTGTGTGCAGGAGAGGCCATGATAAGTTCCGGCCCTGTGAGCATGACCTTCTGAGGGAGGAGGGCCTGTCCCTGCAGGAGATGTGACAACATGATTTGAGCCTAAAGTGTTGTTTGATGCCTAGCCCACAGAAGATGGGACACCATGGCCTGGGAACTGGAAACATGATTTGCATTTGCTGTCTGATAACTCGCAGGGCTATGAATTTAGGATCTGTGTCCTTTCTGTGTGTGAGTCTATTATGTGGGTGCTGCATATGTTTCTACAAGTTAAGCATCTCCCAGAAGTCTTGTTTTTTGATGGTAGCTGGGTTACCCTAACAGCTCTTGCTCAAGGATCATGGATTGAAAGTGAGGAAACTCAAAGTCCTGAGAAATGTGGTGTGTCACCAACTTTACAGTTTTAACACCTCCCTCTCAAAATATGTGCTCTTTCCCTCTGCCCTGGACCTCCACGACCAAGAAGTCAGCAGTGCTGTTACTAGGGTGTGATCACCACAGACGTCCTCGTCCCCACCCATGAGAAGCTCTAGCGGGTGTGACAGACAGCAAGTGGTGGGAACGGTTATTTTGGGGGCTGCAGAATGGGGTGGCAGGGGTGGGAAACAGCACCTACCAGGGGAAGCTGGTAGGTCTGGAGGTGGAGCAGGTTTCCCTGGGGACCTGACCTTAAGATAAGGCCAGAGGGCTGAGCTGGAGCCAGGCAGGCAAAGGGACCTCCTACAGAGGAACTGGAGCAGGCAGAGGGACGTGGGTAGGGGAAGAGTACTGACTGCAGCTGAAGGCTTTGGACACCGGGCAGGGCGGCGGGAAGCCAGGGTCAGGGGGAGGAGAGGAGACAAGGGTGAGCTGGAGCTGGCCAAGGCCAGGCCTGGAGGACCAGAAGGAGGCTGTCCCTGTGAGGGAGCAGAGTGCCAGCCTCAGGGATACACATAAGCAGGTTCGAAGGGTGCACACCACTCCCCACAGACAAAGCCTTGTGTTCACAAACCTCCCACATGAGCCGCCACCTGAGTCTCCATTCACAGCCTTGTGCCCTGTAAGGTGGAGCCTTACAGGTCAATAAGCAGAGGGTGGCCTCAGCCAGCCAGGCTGTAAGTGGAGGGGCTGGAGCACGGCCAGCAGGGCCAAGGAGGCGGGAGGAGGCTGCAGTTGAGCTGTCTCAGACAAGAAAGGGCCAGTGGGCTGGTGGGGAATGAAGGAGGAACCCCTGGGCAGCAGGAAATGAAGAGGAAGATGGGAAAGCTGGGCCAAGAACAGGGAGTGGTGTGGGCACACTTCTGAGATGTCCTCAGCTGCTTTGGCCCTGTCGCTTAGGCAAACCACCACCTCTGCAGTGCCTGTGTCCCCATCTGTAAAATAAGCATCACAAATAAAGCATAATGAGTAAGGTTTACTCTGTGGGACTTCCCTGGAGGTCCAGTGGTTAAGAATCAGCCTTCCAATGCAGGGGGATGCGGGTTTGATCTCTGGTTGGAGAACAGATTCATGTGCTGCAGGGCAATTAAGCCTCAATGCCACAACTGGAGAGAAGCCCACGCTTTGCATCAAAGAGACCATGTACTGCAACAAAGACCCAACACAGTCAAATAAATAATTTAAAGAAGATTTACTCTGTGTGTGTGTGTGTGTGTGTGTGTGTGTGTGTGCTCAGTGCGCTGAGTTGCTCAGTTGTGTCTGACTAACTTTGCAACCCCGTGGACTGTAGCCTGACAGACTCCTCTGTCCATGGCCTTTTCCAGGCAAGAATACTGCAGTGGGTTGCCATTTCCTACTCCATTTGCTGTGCATATTACCCCCAAATTTGGAGAGTTCCCACAATATATGGTCTCTTCTTTCACACACACAGGAGCTGTCACTTGTCCAAGCTGCCCCTCTGTGACTACACTCTTGGTGGAGCCTTGGCACTGGTCATCTGTTTGCTGGCCAAGGACACTCGAGATTAATCCACCCAGGATCGCACAATGGTAGCTGGGTCACGTGGGTAGGCCTTTCTCCCGACATCAGCTATTCTTCTGGAATTTGATAAAGACTCCCTTTCCCCCTGAATTTAAAGCCCTGGTGTTGCTTGCCAGGGTAAGAACAGGACTGATTTTTGCAAAGTAGGAGCCCCTGCCAGCTCCTGGCTCCTGGCGGCGTTTGCTGCAGAATTTACAGGCTGTAATAACTATTGAACATCCTATTATCCGGCTGCCTAATTAATGTAAATGATAGTTACCGTCCGCTCACTGAGGCTGATGTTTCTCGGAGGAGGCTCTGCCAGCCGCCCGGGCCCCATTCCAGGGACGTTTATAGTGGCAGCCCCAATTCTGACTTTGTGGAGTAACAGGTAAGTTATGGGCTTAAAAAATGAAGACAGAGAGCTAATGGGCCCCAAGAACTGAGGAAGCTTAGTCTTGAGGCCCCAGATCAGATGAGAGAGACACTCCCACCAAGGTTCTTTTTTCTCAGACCCAGAGGCTCAACTGTTCCCTGAAACCCAGTGGCAACATTTCCTAGGCCTTCCTGCAGGGAGACCAAGGAATGTTTCTCCCAGAAACACTGAACAGAGAATGAAATCCTAAAATTCCTGCCTCCCTCCAGCTTCACCTCTCCCTCACCTCCGGACTAGGGGACCAGCTTGTCCAGGTTTTGCCCAGACAGTGAGTTCAGTCGCTCAGTCATGTCCGACTCTTTGTGACCCCATGAATCGCAGCATGCCAGGCCTCCCTGTCCATCACCAACTCCCGGAGTTCACCCGGACTCACGTCCATCGAGTCAGTGATGCCATCCAGCCATCTCATCCTCTGTCGTCCCCTTCTCCTCCTGCCCCCAATCCCTCCCAGCATCAGAGTCTTTTCCAATGAGTCAACTCTTCGCATGAGGTGGCCAAAGTACTGGAGTTTCAGCTTTAGCATCATTCCTTCCAAAGAAATCCCAGGACTGATCTCCTTCAGAATGGTCTGGTTGGATCTCCTTGCAGTTCAAGGAACTCTCAAGAGTCTTCTCCAACACCACAGTTCAAAAGCATCAATTCTTTGGCGCTCAGCCTTCTTCACAGTCCAACTCTCACATCCATACATGACCACAGGAAAAACCATAGTCTTGACTAGACGGACCTTTGTTGGCAAAGTAATGTCTCTGCTTTTGAATATGCTATCTAGGTTGGTCATAACTTTCCTTCCAAGGAGTAAGCATCTTTTAATTTCATGGCTGCAGTCACTATCTGCAGTGATTTTGGAGCCCAAAAAAATAAAGTCTGACACTGTTTCCCCATCTATTTCCCATGAAGTGATGGGATGCCATGATCTTCGTTTTCTGAATGTTGAGCTTTAAGCCAACTTTTTCACTCTCCACTTTCACTTTCATCAAGAGGCTTTTTAGTTCCTCTTCACTTTCTGTCATAAGGGTGGTGTCATCTGCATATCTGAGATTATTGATATTTCTCCCAGCAATCTTGATTCCAGCTTGTGCTTCCTCCAGCCCAGCGTTTCTCGTGATGTACTCTGCATAGAAGTTAAATAAGCAGGGTGACAATATACAGCCTTGACGTACTCCTTTTCCTATTTGGAACCAGTCTGTTGTTCCATGTCCAGTTCTAACTGTTGCTTCCTGACCTGCATACAGATTTCTCAAGAGGCAGGTCAGGTGGTCTGGTATTCCCATCTCTTTCAGAATTTTCCACAGTTTATTGTGATCCACACAGTCAAAGGCTTTGGCATAGTCAATAAAGCAGAAATAGATGTTTTTCTGGAACTCTCTTGCTTTTTCCATGATCCAGCAGATGTTGGCCATTTGATCTCTGGTTCCTCTGCCTTTTCTAAAACCAGCTTGAACATCAGAAGTCCCAAGCAAATCTACAAGGATGGACTTTCCTGTTCACCGGCTCCTTTTAGCTCCTGGGGATAGGGAGCACTATAGATGCCGCCGTCTCAGGAAGGCCTTCTCAGACCACCTTGCCTCAGTTGATCCCCTCCGCCCAGTGCTAGGGAACAAAGCCCACAAGTCTGTCCCCACCCTGTAGTGATGGCTGGGCCTTGCAGTGGCTGCCCACACTTCCCTGCCCCAGTCATGGTTGGCACACAGGACAGGTCGGGGCTGGCCTCTCTTCAGAAGAACCTGTATCCAGGTCAGTGGCTGCTCGATCCTAGCTGCACATTTCAACCATCTAGGGAGCTTCCAGAACAGTTCCGAAGGCAAGACCTCACCTTCCCAAAATTAAGCCAGAATTCCTCAGGGGCAGGGCCCTGGCATCTGCATGTTTTTAATCAGTGGTAGAAAAATCTGGGTTCAGATACCACCTGAGACACTCCCCAATGGCGTGGCCTTGGGCAAGTCACTTGGCCTCTGAGAGTCGGGACTTCCTCTCTGCCCAGTAGCAATGTCTCCCCTGTGCTGTAAGAAGTGAAGAGGGCCAGGCACAGTAAGTCTCATTAAGATTTGCTCTGTCCTGGCTCTTTCTACTGCTGAGTGGATAGTTCGTGAGCATCAGGAACCAATCTGGAAAAAAAAAAAGAACCAGTCTAAGAGCTGGGGCTTTGGAATTAGCTGCACCTCGCCACTGCAGACATGTGGCCAAGGTCTCCAAGGTGACCACAGCTCCACCCAGGTCCGATAGACTGGGCTAGGTGCCCCTTAGTCCAGATACCAGGGGCCTGGATTTGTCACGACCCTTCTACAGGTGTTATAAACACACACCTGCCTCCTTGACTGTGAGCTCTGAGAAACCCACTCTGAGTCCCAGAGCTCAGCACAAAACAGGTTCCGAGCAGGTGCCCGGGGAGTGAATGGGGGCGGGTGTCAGCTAGGGCACAGACAGCTGGTTTAGCCAGGTGCTCATGGATCATCTCAAAGCCACCTCTGTGGCAGGACCGTGCTTCTGAAAAGCTTCCCTTGAACACTTCACCTAGTGACCCACCGGCAGGCCAGCACATGTCCAAGCATGCCTTGCAGAGGACACTTTGGGAAAATGTTTTTTAAAAAAGTCTATTCCAAAAACTTCAGTGAATCAATGTTAGCAGGTGGTGATGATCATTCTTTTTTTTTTTTTCTTTTTGAAAAGATAGAATAAACTATGGAATAAAATACCAAAGCAAATTGCACATTTTATTGTAATAAAGTCGGGAAACTTTATTTCTTCACATTTTGTTTAGTCCTATGTGAAAATGGAGGTCTCCAGGCACAAGGAACACTGAATTGGGTCCGTGTTAGGGAGCTCTGCGCCAACATCTGGCACAAGAGACAGTGAAGGCATGTAAACAGGAAAATAGCGTTCAGAAGAGTGAGGGAGCAAGCAAAGGGCACTGCAAATGATCAAGATTGGAGCTGGACTTCAGCTCCAGTTTCTTACTCCATTACCATTCTCCTAATTCATCCACACCTCTGTGGAACCCTGTGGTCTGCTCTGGCTCAGGAGCACTGAGGTGGGTGAGTCTTCTCCACTTCGGTCCCATGCATACAAGGTCTCTGAGCTGCAGTTCCAGGAATCACTGACTTTGGCCTTTGACCACTGAATGCATCAGCTGGGGCTGTTTTGGTTGAAAGTAACAGAAACCCAACTCAAACTGGTGAAACAAAAAGGGAATTTATTGTACCCCATAATTGAAAGGTCAGAGTAGAACTGCCTTCAAGAGTGGTTTGATCCAAATGTCTTCAGATCCCTTTCTCTCTTGTCATATCTTTGCTCTGTGCTGTCTCCTTGCTCAGACAGATTCTCCCTTCATAGCAGCAGCAATCTGCACATTCTCTCAGTCTAGCTGAGGTCTAGCTAGAAACAAAAGGAATGTTTCTTTCTGGTAGCCCTTCCTCCAGTCCTAGGACTCCTTCACCCTGATTTGACCATTTAGATCAGGTCTCTGTCTCCCTAATCTGTGGCTGGGGCATCCAAGGCAATGATTGGCCAGGCCTGGGTCACATGCTTCTGCCCTGGAAACACCTGAATGGATTATGGGACAAGGGATGGTCCTTGAAAGGCATCAAGGAGTTATTTTTAAAAAGAAAGGAGGATGGATGCTGGTGTCAATGATAATAGTAATAGATGCCCACTCCACTGAGCTCTTACAGGAGGAACCAGTTGCAGCACAATGAGGGGCTCTGGGATGGATTGGTAGCAACAATGCAGCTGAGCTGGAACTACATTTCCCAGCATTCCATTTCGGGCATGGTCTCAGTGTGAGAGGCCACAAGAGGCCTTCTGCCTGAGAGTTGGAGGTGGAAGTGCAGCGGCAGCATCTTTTTGGAGCTCTGAGGTTGGTGCTGGTCATGAGGTGCCACTGTCGCTGATGTTGTTGGCTCACAGGGCTGGTGCAGCTTACAACCAGGCCTATGGAGCTTCCAGCTCCTGCTGGGTCCTCCTCCAGCTTCTCTGGTCCTGAGCCTTTAAGAAGGATGCCAGCGCCTCTTGCAGAATACCCTCATGGGTGAAACTGGAGGTGGGGACACAGTGAGGGCCTGATGCAGCGCCAACCTCCCAGGGCCATTTCACCCTTACATCACCCACCCCAACACACACACACGTTATATGCATCGTCCCTTCCCAGTCACCTGCCCTGCAGGTTCTCAGTTCCAGGATCAGACACAGAAGTAATGGCCTCATGCCATCTGTTTAACCAACTCCCACAGGAGGATGAGGTCAAGGCTCTATAATAAATCTTCCTTTATGATATATAGTCTCACAGAGGTTCTGTTCCTCTGATGGACCCCTGACACAACAGTTTCTGAGCTTCTGGCTCTGAAATTATCCTGATGAGCTCATGAATGATACATAGGACCAAAACCAGGAGCAGCCTTCTCCCCGCTGCCTACAAGGATTCCTGGGTCACCCCACTTCAGTTAGACATGCAAGTCCTTGGAAGAAGCTTTGGCCCTGGTAGAAAACCTGGACTAGAGTCACCCCATCAGGACACAGGATCATCTGGGTGAAGAATATCTTCCGCACAGCCACTGCCACCTCCCTCCCCTGGCTTATGCCAATGAAAATGCCTTCACCGTGTGTATCTCACTACCTATAAATGTGGTCACAGATACATTTACAGAGGTATAGGTCTTTGCAGTTAACTAGCCAGAACCTCGGAGAAGGCAATGACACCCCACTCCAGTACTCTTGCCTGGAAAATCCCATGGACCAAGGAGCCTGGTTGGCTGCAGTCCATGGGGTCACGAAGAGTCAGACACGACTGAGCGACTTCACTTTCACTTTTCTTTTTCATGCATTGGATAAGGAAATGGCAACCCACTCCAGTGTTCTTGCCTGGAGAATCCCAGGGACAGGGGAGCCTGGTGGGCTGCCGTCTATGGGGTCACACAGAGTCAGACACGACTGAAGCGACTTAGCAGCAGCAGCAGCAGCAGCCAGAACCCAGTCCCTATCCAAACAAGGCTCTAAGTCAATCATAGTCATCCAACTCTCCTTGGCAGGGACTGGTTTATAAACAGCCCTATTCTGGCCAACGAGAGCAATTGTGACAATTGTTAGTGCTGTTTCTAGTTCTTCCCACTTCTGGCTGGGGAATATTTGTTTCCTGGTCTCCTTGTGGTCAAGTGGGTCGATAAAACTAACCCTGGCCAATGAGTCATGAGACAAAGCTCTGTGTGTCACTTCTGAGGCCCAGCATTTAACTGCTGGTGAGAGCCCTTTGCACAGCAACCAACAACATCCAAGATGGCGGCTACTCCCTCAGCCAGGAATCTGAAAGACTCCAGCGAGACAGCCCTCTGCAGATCTGCTCTGTCACGCAACATAAGTGAAAATAAAGCTTTGTAGTTTTAAGTCACTAGCACTTTGAGATTTTTTGTTACTGCTGTGTAATTTAATTTGTCTTGGCTGTTACAAAATTCTTCCAGGGGCTCAGGGACAGTGTCTCTTTCTAAGTATGAGGTACATATAGAAAGAAAGCCAATACTCCCTTTTTGTTCCTCTAGATGGTGCTATGTAGGGATGCTGCTGCTGCTAAGTCGCTTCAGTCGTGTCTGACTCTGTGCGATCCCATAGACGGCAGCCCACCAGGCTCCCCCGTCCCTGGGATTCTCCAGGCAAGAACACTGGAGTGGGTTGCCATTTCCTTCTCCAATGCAGGAAAGTGAAAAGTGAAAGGGAAGTCGCTCAGTTGTGAACGACTCCTAGCGACCCCATGGACTGCAGCCTACCAGGCTCCTCCGTCCGTGGGATTGAGAAGTCTGGAATTCAGCCTCCATCCTGACAGGGAGCCACCACCCTGAAGACTGCAGGGCCGAGAAACTGAGAGAAACCAGATCCTGAAGGATGTGGACAAATCACTGAGTCAAACAGCCCTGCAAACTCTCTTACCATTCAACTTCCTGTTATGAGAGGTAATAAAATCCCTTCTTGTTTAAACCAGTTGGAGTTGGAGTTTCTGCTACTTGCACCCAACAACACCCCAGGTGGAAGGCACAGTTAGGGTGTTTGGGATGGACATGTACACACTGCTATATTTAAAATGGATAAATAACAAGGATTTACTGTATAGCCCTCTACTGTATATGCAGAGTACATCATGAAAAATGTCAGGCTGGAGGAAGCACAAGCTGGAATCAAGATTGCTGGGAGAAATTTCAATAACCTCAGGTAGGCAGATGACACCACCCTTATGGCAGAAAGTGAAGAGGAACTAAAGAGCCTCTTGATGAAGATGACAGAGGAGAGTGAAAAGGCTGGCTTAAAACTCAACATTCAAAAAACTAAGATCATGGCATCCCATCCCATCACTTCATGGCAAATAGATGAGGAAACAATGAAAACAGTGACAGACTTTATTTTCTTGGGCTCCAAAATTACAGCAGATGGTGACTGCAGCCATGAAATTAAAAGACGCTTACTCCTTGAAAGAAAAGCTATGACCAACCTAGAGAGTGTATTAAAAAAAGCAGAGACATTACTTTGCCAACAAAGGTCCATCTAGTCAAAGCTATGGTTTTTCCAGTAGTCATGTATGAATGTGAGAGTTGAACCATAAAGAAAGCTGAGTGCCGAAGAATGGATGCTTTTGAGCTGTGGTGTTGGAGAAGACTCTTGAGAGTCCCTTGGACTGCAAGGAGATCCAACCAGTCAATCCTAAAGGAAATAAGTCCTGAATATTCACTGGAAGGACTGATGTTGAAGCTGAAGTTCCAATACTTTGGCCACATGATGTGACGAGCCAACTCATTAGAAAAGACCCTGATGCTGGGAAAGATTGAAGGCAGGAGGAGAAGATGACAGAGGATGAGATGGTTGGATGGCATCACCAACTCAATGGGCCTGAGTTTGAGCAAGCTCTAGGAGGTGGTGAAGGACATGGAAGCCTGGCGTGCTGCAGCCCATGGGGTTGCAAGGAGTCGGACACGACTGAGCGACGGAACAATTGCGTAGCACTTGGAACTCTCTCAATGGTGTGTGGCAGACTGGATGGGAAGGGAGTTTGGGGGAGAATGGATCCATATCTATGTATCACTGAGTCCCTTCACTGTTCACCTGAAACTATCACATCGTTAATCGGCTGTACCCCAATACAAAAATAGAAAGTTAAAAAATAAATAAACAAAAACACCCCAGCTGATAAATGGTGTGGACACACCTCTTCCTCAGGCAAATTTTGAAGGGATTAGTTTCAAACCAACTTTACCTGT
This sequence comes from Bos indicus, assembly GCF_029378745.1. Classification (NCBI taxonomy): domain Eukaryota; kingdom Metazoa; phylum Chordata; class Mammalia; order Artiodactyla; family Bovidae; genus Bos; species Bos indicus. Next base: position 40,829,281 of record NC_091777.1, read on the forward strand.
GAAGAATCTACACCCAGAAAGGAGAAAACTCTCAAAGCCACATGCCCTCTCCTCCCGATCTGAAAGCTAAGAAGGATGAAAGTATGTATTAGTCAGTTGGAAGTGTCAAAACCAAACTCAGAATTGGCCCCTGTGGAAAAAAAGTGTGGAGGGAAGAAAAAATTGGCTTATGTGACTGAAAAGGATGAGGGCATTGTAACTTCAGACACAGCTGGACTCAGGGCTCAAAGATTCTGTTAGGAATATGCTTTTCTCCATCTCTCAACCACGTTTTCCTCCATGTCAGCTTTACTCTCACTCGAGTCAACTGATCTTGGGGAACGTTGGTCATATCTGATTGGCCAAAGCTTCCCAGTGTCGGGACAGCTCTTTCCCAGGAGCATAGCAACGACTATGAGCGTAGCCTGGCTCAGATCGTGAGCACGTCGCTGAACCAATTGCAGGTGGAGGACATGGCTCTCTAGTCCAGCAGACTCACATCTCATAACTACCTCCAGGGCCAAGACTGGGGTCAACCCTCTCGGAATGAAAGGCATGATGGGAGAGAAAGGCTCAGTTTCCCCAAAGAAAACGGGTATTTCTGCCAGAAGGGAGAGAGGACACCATGCAGGAGAAAACAGTGAATAAAGATGTCTGTGTAGGCCTGGTGTACTTGGTTTTAATGTGGAGGCTGGGCTGGGCCAGGGATGTTAGTTGGTGTTCACCAGGAAAAAGCCAGAGACAGGGCTTTTAATGCAAGTAGTTTATTTGGGGGGTAAAGACAAACACTGGCAGGGGAGAGAGGAAGTGAGACGGTAAGAGAGGGCTGCCAGCAAAGGGTTTCCAGGCATGGTGGAGTTGTGAGCAACTGCAGGAGACCCCACCTGAGGCATCCTACCCGAAGTGTGAGGAAGCTGGGGTATTAACCCACCAAAGCTAGCGGTGAGGGCTGTCGCAGCAGGTTGATTCCTGGAATGCCTGTGGATTTTCTGTCCTGGAATTTACCAGGGAGCTCTGGTAAACAGATCCAGAGACTGGTTGTTGGCCTTCAATTTACAGGGTACATGTGGGCACCGAGTATCTGTTACAGAATTAATGTCGATTAGGCTATCACTGTCTGCTATACAAGTAACCACTTCAAATCCTACCAACAACTCAGAGGGGCAACTTTCAACATCCAAGTGCTCTGAAAAGCCTCAGGAAGTGGCCCTCAGCTGGTGAGATGAAAGGGTACATATTTGAATCCTGGACGTGTGGCTCTGAGATCAATGCTGTCCCCAAGAAGAAGAAAGAAGAAAGTGTAGTCAGTCATGTCCGACTCTCTGTGCTCCCGTGGATTGGAGCCCACCAGGCTCCTCTGTCCATGGGATTCTCCAGGCAAGAATACTGGCGTGGGTTTCCTTGCCCTTCTCCAGGAGATCTTCCTGACCTAGGGATCGAACCCAGGTCTCCCACATTGCAAGCAGATTCTTTACCATCTGAGTCACTAGGGAAGCTGTCCCCATAGACTCCACAGATTCATCAGGGTTATTTTAAGCCACCACCAGGCTCTGCCAACTTCTCAGAGAAGGAAAACTGAGCAGCCACTTCAGAGACCCTCAAAAGCCTGCTTTTACCAATAGTCACTTTCAAGGTTGATTCTGGGCTCTCTTTGCACCCACTGTGATCACAGTCAAGGCCTCCCCTTCTGTGATAGCCGCTCTTCCCAGAGTCTCTTTTCAGGAATGTTTTTCTGCAGATGCTAATGAATGACCCTTAAATTTCCCAGGAAAGGCTGCCTCTTTTTGAAGTGGTTGAAGATCTCCGCTCTTGATTGCAATCTTCCCAGAGCTGATTTTGGCCACTTGGCTCATTTCTGAAGTGATGATGGGGGTGGGAGGAGAGGAGAGTGAGGAGAAGACAAGCATTGGGGGCTCAGCTCTCCTACAGAACTGCAATTTCAGGACGCAGTTTTTCAGTCAATCAGAATTGTAAGATAGAGAAAAGAACTTTATTTTCAGTTTGGGGCTCAGTTTCTCCCTGGTTTGCACTCCAGTTTAAGCCATCCTATTCCTGTAAAAATCATGACTTGTAAAGATTTGCCACATTTTTGGTGATTTTATCATATGAACAAAATTATTTCTAGAAGTCTCATCCCTAATTTTTAAAATTAAAGACTACTGGGAAATGTGACTTAAGTTGGAGAAATTTGTATTACATGTAATTTTTACAAATCACATCCATACACTCATAGATGTTGGAACGCTTGTGAAGCACTTGCCAGGCAGTGTTGCTTGGATTAACAAATTTAAGCTTCACAACAACCCAAAGAGGTCAACGCCATCATTATTCCCATTTTGCAAATAGGAAAACTGAGGTTTAGAGAGGTTAAGTCACTAGCCCAAAGTAGGGCTGGGATTTGAATTGTGGCAGCTTGGCCTCAGAGTATGGGCCCTTTAATGGTATTCTGCATTCACAGATAGATCATAGGGAGGCACTTGGGCCTCTGCAGACACACTCTCGCCCACCACACACGTGCATACACGCCTCCAGCGCTTCGGTGCACCAGAGCACACACACGATCCCTTCTGCAGCCTCTCTCCCACACTGTGGTGAGTCCTGGCACAGACGACTGAGGGAAGGCTCTGCACTCACAGCCTCATCTGGGTGCTGGGACCCTCATCTCCTCGTTTAAAGCCCAGCCCCCACTCACACTGTCTTCTTCACACCCCACATGTGAGAGGGTGGCCCCAGCCTCTCCAGCACCGCCATCCACTCTGATCCCCTCATCACATTGTAAGGCAGGTGGGAAACTGTTCACTTGGGGAAACTGAGGCCCAGAGGAAAAAATCAAGTGGCCCAGAGGCATCCTAGGAGCTCCAGGTGCCAAGCCCCAACCACTGGGGTTCCCTGGGCAGGGCCTGAGCAGGGCTGGCAGCTCTTAGGGCTCCTCCAGCAGCCCTGGGCAGGCAAGTTAAGGCCCCAGCTGGGGTTGTGGCATTTTGGAGGGTCTGTCACAGCACAGGGCTATCATCCCAACACCAAGTCAAGCCTGAGGGTTGCTCTTGTTTTATAACCCACATGTCCCGCCCACGTGCCTCCCAGCCCGTCACCCTCCACAGCCCGCAGACCGGCCTCGCAGGATGTTCCTGTTTAGCCTCGACCCTGAATGCCAGCGGCCAGCACGGCAGCCAGAGCTATAAATCTCTGCTTCCTCTTCCAGCTCCTGGGCTCTCCCTCACCCTTTGTGCGGCTGGAGGTTTTATGGGAAGACAAAAAATAAAAAAATAATAAAAACCCCAAAAAATAAATTACTCGGGAATTTGTTTTTAATTAAGCAATAAGGCTCGATGGGGCCTGGCTGCTGCCTCATAAAGCTGCTCCCGGGGTGTGGGGAGGCATTCGGTCCAGATGAGTGCCTCAAATCAGCCTGGAATGTGATTAGATGATTACTCCCCGGAGTTAATACGAGATGATCTTCCCCAGAGTTGTCTTATTGCTATTATAAAAAGTCTGCAGGCAGGAGGGGAGAGGAGTGCCTTTGCTTCTTGGAAAAGATGAAAACGCCGATTCTAGCTGTCAGGGTGACTTCAGGGCCTGAGCTGCCTGCCCCTGCCTCCCCTCCTTCACCACACCTGCTCAAATGGCGGAACCCACCAAGCTGGATGAATGCGAACATCTTTCAAAACAAATGGGTCCCAATACATGGGAAATCGGATGTATCTCAGGGAAGTGGGCCAGGGGGATCGAGGGGAGATACAAGGAAATCTCACTTTAAGATACTTTCTCCTCTCCTGCCAAGAGCAGCAAGCTGTCCTCTCTCCTAGGGCAGCTCAGTGCATCTCACCAGTGCTACAGAGACTACAAGTGTTAATGTCTGTGAATTTTCAAACATCTATCCTCATCTCTCTCTGTCTCTCATTTCTCATCTCTAAGTGTTTTTTAAAATATATTTCATTTTGACAAGATATAAAATTCATCAAAAATATATATTTTATATATATATATAAAATAAACCAGTTAACAGTTGGAGAAAATCACTAGATTAGTAACAGGACAGTTACTTCAAAAGAAAATGATTTGAATGTCAATGGGTTAAGAAAATTGATAAAATAATTTAAGATATATATATATTTTTAAAAAATAATAATTAAAGAAGATATACATATATATATATATGTATATATATGAATTCCCTGGTGGCTCAGAGGATAAAGCATCTGCCTGCCATGCGGGAAACCAGGGTTCAATCCCTGGGTTGGGAAGATCCCCTGGAGAAGGAAATGGCAACCCACTCCAGTATTCTTGCCTGGAGAATCCCATGGACAGAGGAGCCTGGCCAGCTACAGTCCACAGGGTCGAAAAGAGTTGGACACGACTGAGCGAGTTCATCTCACTTCATATCAGCTCAGTTCAGTTCAGTTCAGTCGCTCAGTCGTGTCCGACTCTTTTCGACCCCATGAATTGCAGCACGCCAAGCCTCCCTGTCCATCACAAACTCCCAGAGTTCACTCAGACTCAAGTCCATCTAGTCAGTGATGCCATCCAGCCATCTCATCCTCTGGCATCCCTTTCTCCTCCTGACCCCAATCCCTCCCAGCATCAGAGTCTTTTCCAATGAGTTAGCTCTTCACATGAGGTGGCCAAAGTACTGGAGTTTCAGCTTCAGCATCATTCCCTCCAAAGAAATCTCAGGACTGATCTCCTTCAGAATGGACTGGTTGGATCTCCTTGCAGTCCAAGGAACTCTCAAGAGTCTTCTCCAACACCACACTTCAAAAGCATCAATTCTTCGGTGCTCAGCCTTCTTCACAGTCCAACTCTCACATCCATACATGACCACAGGAAAAGCCATAGCCTTGACCAGACGGACCTTTGTTGGCAAAGTAATGTCTCTGCTTTTGAATATGCTATCTAGGTTGGTCATAACTTTCCTTCCAAGGAGTAAGCGTCTTTTAATTTCATGGCTGCAATCACCATCTGCAGTGATTTTGGAGCCCAGAAAAATAAAGTCTGACACTGTTTCCACTGTTTCCCCATCTATTTCCCATGAAGTGATGGGACTGGATGCCATGATCTTCATTTTCTGAATGTTGAGCTTTAAGCCAACTTTTTCACTCTCCACTTTCACTTTCATCAAGAGGCTTTTTAGTTCCTCTTCACTTTCTGCCATAAGGGTGGTATCATCTGCATATCTGAGGTTATTGATATTTCTCCCAGCAATCTTGATTCCAGCTTGTGTTTCTTCCAGTCCAGCTTTTCTCATGATGTACTCTGCATAGAAGTTAAATAAGCAGGGTGACAATATACAGCCTTGACGTACTCCTTTTCCCATTTGGAACCAGTCTGTTGTTCCATGTCCAGTTCTAACTGTTGCTTCCTGACCTGCATATAGGTTTCTCAAGAGGCAGGTCAGGTGGTCTGGTATTCCCATCTCTTTCAGAATTTTCCACAGTTTGTTGTGATCCACACCGTCAAAGGCTTTGGCATAGTCAGTAAAGCAGAAATAGATGTTTTTCTGGAACTCTCTTGCTTTTTCTATGATCCAGCGGATGTTGGCAATTTGATCTCTGGTTTCTCTGCCTTTTCTAAAACCAGCTTGAATATCAGGAAGTTCACGGTTCACGTATTGCTGAAGCCTGGCTTGGAGAATTTTGAGTATTACTTCATATATATATATATACATATATAAATATATTTTCAAAACTGTGCCTTACAACCCACAAGGAAGAGTCAGAAGAGGGGCATGTCATATCAAGTGATCACATTTTATCTGAAGGTATCTCCTCCAAACCAACATGACTCAACCTTTGTTCATCCTAAGCATGTTTGGGTAGTTGCAAGCATAACCCACATTTTGTTAAATGGAAGCTAAATGTTTTCATAATTTTATTTCCTTTTTTTTTTTTTTAACACAAAGGCACTTTTTTCTTTTTAAATTTTCTTTCTTATTGTGTCCCCATTTGAGCTGACTCACTTTAAGGGGCTTTTCTCTGATAGTGGTTCTCCTCAGATAATGAGGACATGTGTAATGAAGAGAGGTACAGATGTATTCTAAGGTTAAATTTCATGCTCCATCAGAAAATTTCTAAGGGAAAGAGCACTCATAAATAGTAGACATATGCAAGCACTTTCAAAAGCAATTGTGATGCCAAAGTCAAGAGGGATCCCTCTTAAAGAAAACAAGTTATAAATGTAATGAGTCTGGCTGAAACTTCAAGCAGAGCTCAACACGTTGGCACCAGAACATTTCTAGTACATTCCCTAACTCTAGCCTGTGCTCCGACATGCCTGTGTGCATGCTAAGTCACTTCAGTTGGATCTAACTCTTTTATGACCCTCAGACTGTAGCCCACCAGGCTCCTCTGTCCATGGGATTTTTCAGGCAAGAATACTGGAGTGGGCTGCCATGCTCCTAAGGGAGACTTAAGTCTACCACAACAGGAACAGCGTTGCGTGTTATGTGTGTGCACATGGGGAGTGAACCCAAGTCACTTGTCCTCTGGTCTTAGTCTCCAAGGAAGCAGAATCACAGAAGATCACACTGCTGGGCAGCAGAGCAGTGAGGGGATTAGTGAGGATGCGGTGGAAGGAGGAATTGGAGCAGGAGTCCCAGGGAAGCCTCTGCAGTGGGAGGGACAGTTCACCTGAGGCCTGAAGGCTGGATCTCCCAGGCGAACCTCAGAGTGAAGGGGGTTTCAGGAGAGGAACAGCGGAGATTCAGAGATGTGAGAGGGCGACTGAGCACGTCTAGCTGGGCCGCTGACAGCCTGTACACTGGGGAAGAACCAAGCCTTGGGTATTAACTCTCATGAAGAAGAACTGCCCGATATCCAGTGTCAGATCTTTGGTCATCCAAGCCTCCGAGTGCTGAGGAAGAAGCAGCCCCAGAGGGCTGCCGGTATGTGTGGGAGCCACAGCTTTCTGTGGCCAGACCTGGATATCCAAGGTGATCCCCGGGGAGAAGCCCAGGAGAGGCGGCTGGGCCTTGCAGCTCCTGTCCACATGTCCCCCTCCCCAAGGGTCCTCACCACCTCCTGGCGGCCCTCTGTAAAAAGAAGCAGAGTCAAGAAGGGCCCTGGTCACCCACTGCACTCTGATCTGAGAATGGACACAGCCCAAGGCTCCCACACTGCAGTGAGACCTTCCTCAAAGCTGGGCAGGAGCAAGATAGAAATAAGCAAAGAAGCAGTCATCATGGCCGTGGCTACAGTCAATGGAGCTGGCGATAAGCTGGGTACTCAGAACTACAACAGGAAAACCTAACCCACTTTATTTGGTAGCTTTGTTCCATTCACTTTGGATAAGGTTTCTCTCCAGAGGCACTGCAGACATTGGGGCTGGATAATTCTTTGTTGTGGGGCTGCTCCGTGCATAGTAGGGTGTTTAGCAGCATCCCTGGCCTCTGTCTAGAAGCCAGAACTACTACCCTCCCGTTGTGGCAACCGGAAATGCTCACAGACCTTACCCAATGTCCTCCGGGGAGGAAAACCATCCACACTTGAACACCATTGGTTTTAAACATAAATCTTGTGAGGAACATCTTTAGGCCATTCAAGAGACCAAGGTGCCTGATCTGCTCATATAAGCCTGAAGGGTTGTTTTGCTCAATGAGAAGTCCTAGAAAATTCAAAGAGGATTGTGTTGTGGCAGTAGATTTTAAAAAATAACCTCCAAACTCCCCTTCTAGACTGACAACTGAAGAAAAGTGCCCTCTCTGGACTCACGTAGCCTATGGGGCACAGCGTGGCAAGTAAAGGTTGGATTTCAGCCTTCTCATCTCTGCTGGGCATCTTTGTGCGGAGAACAACCTCCCAACTGTATGCTATGACCATTAAGCCCCATCTGGGTTCAGAACTGGGGGATGCTCAAAACCAAAGGAAAGTGGAGAATAAATACATTCTGGATTTTTGTTAGATGCCATACTGCCGATTGGGAAATTCTATTTTTTGCTTTACACGATGAATTCAGGAAACTGTAAATTGAATAAGGAGGTTTGGACTCCAGAAATTCAAACAGGCTTTGGACAGGTGAAACCCTCTCTTGACACTGACTGTAGCCAGAGGCCCATGTGACTCTGATGCTCATGTTGGCAGGGAGGAAGGGAACAGAAGGTTCTGGGCAGTCATAATACCAGAGAATGAAAAGCAGAAGGGACCTACTTTCTCAAACAGGAAATAGATATTCCCAAATCACTCCCAGATCACAATGCAGAAAGCAGTCATAAAAATAGCTCATCCTTACACACAGCCTGTTATATGCCTGCCCTGCTGTAGACACTTCCTATGTATCAAATCACCCACTCTGAACTTGAATGACCTCCACCTTGAAGAAGCAGAAAATTCAGTCCTTAACTTCACGCTGCCTTAACTTCCCTGCCTCAAAGTGCTTATTGTTCAGTCGCTCAGTTGTGTCCGACTATTTGCAACCCCATGGAGTGCAAGACACAAGGCTTCTCTGTCCATAACAATCTCCCAGAGTTTGCTCAAACTCATGTCCATTGAATCGGTGATGCCATCCAACCATCTCATCCTCTGTTGCTCCCTTCTCCTCTGTCCCTCAATCTTTCCCAGCATTGGGGTCTTTTCTAATGAATTGTCTCTTCCCATCAGGTGGCCAAAGGATTGGAGTTTCAGCTTCAGCATCAGTCCTTCCAGTGAATGTTCAGGACTGATTTTCTTTAGGATGGACTGGTTGGATCTCCTTCAGTCCAAGGGACTCTAAAGAGTTTTCTCCAACATCACAGTTCAAAAGCATCAATTCTTCAGTGTTCAGCTTTCTTTATAGCCCAACTCTCACATCCATACATGACTACTGGAAAAACCATAGCTTTGACTAGATGGATCTTTGTTGGCAAAGTAATGTCTTTGCTTTTTAATATGCTGTCTAGGTTGGTCATAGCTTTTCTTTCAAGAAGTAAGCGTCTTTTAATTTCATGGCTGCAATCACCATCTGCAATGATTTTGGAGCCCCCCAAAATAAAGTCTGTCACTATTTCCATTGTTTCCTCATCTATTTGGCATGAAGTGATGGGACAGGATGCCATGATCTTAGTTTTTTAAATGTTGAGTTTTAAGCCAGCTTTGTCCACTGTCCTCTTTCACCTTCATCAAGAGACTCCTTAGTTCCTCTTCACTTTCTGCCATTAGGGTGGGGTCATCTGCACATCTGAGGTTGTTGATATTTCTCCTGGCAACCTTGATTCCAGTTTGAGCTTCATCCAGCCCAGCATTTCACATGATGTACTCTGCATAGAAGTTAATTAAGCAGGGTGACAATATACAGCTTTGACATACTCCTTTCCCACTTTTGAAACAGGTACTTGGAAGCCCTCAGTCCAGTCTGAGATTGACTATCAGTCAGTGTGTGCGCTCAGTGGTGTCTGTCTCTTTGTGACCCCATAGCTGGAGCCAGTCAGGCTCCTCTGTCCATGGGATTCTCCAGGCAAGAACACTGAGTGAGTTGCCATTTCCTTCTCCGGGGCCGGGGGTGGGGGGGGGGGGGGGGGGGGCGGGGGTGGGGGTGGGGGTGGGGGGTGTCTTCCCAACCCAGAGATCAAACCTGTGTCTCTTGTGTCTCCTGCATTGGCAGGCAGATTCTTTACCACTGTCCCACCTAGGAAGCATGAGACTGATTATAAAAGCTTTTTTAAGAAGCCTAGATGGCTGAGAGAAAATACCTAAATGAGATCAAAGTGGCTGAGTCGGGGGAGAGTAGGACACGTGAGAGAGGTACACCAAGATAAACTTTGGGTGCATTGCTGTTTACATTTTTAAACTTTGCAATTCAATTTGTTAAAACATTTAGATTGTGGATTACTCTTTTGTTGTTATTGTTGTTTGTTTTACAGTATTTTCATTTCAGAAAGACACACACTTTCAAGGATCTTTACGCAACACAAGGGCTTCCCTGGTCACTCAGGTGGTAAAGAATCAGCCTGCAAGGCAGGAGACTGGGTTTGATCCATGGGTCGGGAAGATCCCCTGGAGAAGGGAATCGCTACCCACTCCAGTATTCTTGTCTAGAGAATTCCACGGACAGAGGAGCCTGGGAGGCTACAGTTCTTGGGGTTGCAAAGAGTCCAACACAACGGAGGGACTAACTCTACTTTCACTAGGCAATGCAAAGGCTAATCCTGACGCTAGCCATGTCAAACTCTCTGTGTAATTTCTTATATTCATGCCAGGCTTTCAGGACTGCCCCATGAGCTGTTCCTGGGAGGGGGAATGAAGGGAGAGTTGGGTCAGTGTCTCTCCATTGGGTGGTTAAATCAACCTGTTGCCCATGGTTCCTACAGGCAAAGCTTTGAGGTCTGCTTCCTAGTCACCAAATAAACAATACTCAGTCTGGATGGCAAAGCAGTTGAGACGAGAGACCTTCAAGCACAGGTGGGCAGTGTCTTTACCTCATCAGTTCAGTTCAGTTCAGTCGCTCAGTCTTTGCAACCCCATGAATCGCAGCACGCCTGTCCATCACCAACTCCCGGAGTCCACTCAGACTCACGTCCATCGAGTCAGTGATGCCATCCAGCCATCTCATCCTCTGTCGTCCCCTTCTCCTCCTGTCCCCAATCTCTCCCAGCATCAGGGTCTTTTCCAATGAGTTTACTCTTCACATGAGGTGGCCAAAGTACTGGAGTTTCAGCTTTAGCATCATTCCCTCCAAAGAAATCCCAAGGCTGATCTCCTTCAGAATGGACTGGTTGGATCTCCTTGCAGTCCAAGGGACTCTCAAGAGTCTTCTCCAACACCACACTTCAAAAGCATCAATTCTTCGGCGCTCAGCCTTCTTCACAGTCCAACTCTCACATCCATACATGACCACAGGAAAAACCATAGCCTTGACTAGATGAACCTTTGTTGGCAAAGTAATGTCTCTGCTTTTGAATATGCTATCTAGGTTGGTCATAACTTTCCTTCCAGGGAGTAAGCGTCTTTTAATTTCATGGCTGCAGTCACCATCTGCAGTGATTTTGGAGCCCAGAAAAATAAAATCTGACACTGTTTCCCCATCTATTTCCCATGAAGTGATGGGACCAGATGCCATGATCTTCGTTTTCTGAATGTTGAGCTTTAAGCCAACTTTTTCACTCTCCACTTTCACTTTCATCAAGAGGCTTTTGAGTTCCTCTTCACTTTCTGTCATAAGGGTGGTATCATCTGCATATCTGAGGTTATTGATATTTCTCCTGGCAATCTTGATTCCAGCTTGTGTTTCTTCCAGTCCAGCATTTCTCATGATGTACTCTGTATAGAAGTTAAATAAACAGGGTGACAATATACAACCTTGACGTACTCCTTTCCCGATTTGGAACCAGTCTGTTGTTCCATGTCCAGTTCTAACTGTTGCTTCCTGACCTGCATATAGGTTTCTCAAGAGGCAGATCAGGTGGTCTGGTATGCCCATCTCTTGAAGAATTTTCCACAGTTTATTGTGATCCACACAGTCAAAGGCTTTGGCATAGTCAATAAAGCAGAAATAGATGTTTTTCTGGAACTCTCTTGCTTTCTTGATGATCCAGCAGATATTGGCCATTTGATCTCTGGTTCCTCTGCCTTTTCTAAAACCAGCTTGAACATCTGGAAGTTCACGGTTCATGTATTGCTGAAGCCTGGCTTGGAGAATTTTGAGCATTCCTTTACTAGCGTGTGAGTGCAATTGTGTGGTAGTTTGAGCATTCTTTGGCATTGCCTTTCTTTGGGATCGGAATGAAAAGTGACCTTTTCCAGTCCTGTGGCCACTGCTGAGTTTTCCAAATTTGCTGGCATATTGAGTGCAGCACTTTCACAGCATCATCTTTCAGGATTTGAAATAACTCAACTGGAATTCCATCACCTCCACTAGCTTTGTCCGCAGTGATGCTTTCTAAGGCCCACTTGACTTCACATTCCAGGATGTCTGGCTCTAGGTCAGTGATCACACCATTGTGATTATCTGGGTAGTGAAGATCTTTTTTTGTACAGTTCTTCTGTGTATTCTTGCCACCTCTTCTTAATATCTTCTGCTTCTGTTAGGTCCATACCATTTCTGTCCTTTATCAAACCCATCTCTGCATGAAATATTCCCTTGGTATCTCTAATTTTCTTGAAGAGATCTCTAGTCTTTCCCATTCTGTTGTTTTCCTCTATTTCTTTGCATTGATCACTGAGGAAGGCTTTCTTATCTCTTCTTGCTATTCTTTGGAACTCTGCATTCAGATGCTTATATCTTCCCTTTTCTCCTTTGCTTTTCGCTTCTCTTCTTTTCACAGCTATTTGTAAGGCCTCCCCAGACAGCCATTTTGCATTTTTACATTTCTTTTCCATGGGGATGGTCTTGATCCCTGTCTCCTGTACAATGTCATGAACCTCAGTCCATAGTTCATCAGGCACTCTATCTATCAGATCTAGTCCCTTAAATCTATTTCTCACTTCCACTGTATAATCATAAGGGATTTGATTTAGGTCATACCTGAATGGTCTAGTGGTTTTCCCTACTTTCTTCAATTTAATTCTTTACCTCATGGAGAGACACTAACCCAATCCTCCCTTCATTCCCCCTCCCAGGCTGGAACAGCTCATGGGTCTCGTGCAAAGCTTAGTACTGACTTAAATAGGAAATAGGGGCAGTTTTGCCCTGGGATCTAGATTTTTTTTTTTTTTTTCATTGCAATTAAAAGAAATCAAAGTACAGTGCAGTTCTAGGTGGGGAGATAGTTCTACATTTTTCTTCAGACAGCAGTCATCTATTTTCTGAATCCCTATAGAATCTGTAGCTGGAGAAAATTAGGGCAATGGCTACATGATTATTCTGTGGTCCATCTCTAACTGCACTGCCCCCCAGGAAAAGTCAAAACGAGGAGAGAAAGCAGGTGGCTTCCTACAGTGAGACCCAGGGGATGGCAGGGGTGTGGAAGACAGTCATAACTTCTGTGTCTCCTCCCAAAGTCATGCCTGCTGCTAATCTCAGTCTTGTTTTCTCCACTGGAAGGTATTACTCAGTAGTCCCTCTAGGATTTTGTCCTCTCGCTCTCTCTTCTCCCTTATAGCTCTGAGGTTTGGAGACCAGGAGTTAGGGAAGAGTTACGAACTAGGTTCATTTCTGAAATTTTGTTTCTCTTAAATCTGGTTGCTCCCCTCCTTTTTTTTTTTTTTTAAGATTGATTGATTGATTTTTAGCTACACTGGTGCTCGGTGGTTGTGCGCGGGTTGTCTCTAGTTACGGTGAGCAGGGGCTGCTCTCCAGTTGCAGTGCACTGGCTACTCATTGCAGTGGTCTCTCTAGTCACCCAGTAGGGGCTCCAGAGCGCCTGGGCAGGCTCAGCAGTTGTGGCACACAGGCTTAACTGCCCCATGGCATATGAGATCTTAGTTCCCAAGCCAGGATCAAGCCCATGTCCCCTGCATTGGCAGGTGGATTCCTAATCATAGGATCACCAGGGAAGTCCCTGGTTGCTCCTGTAGAAACATTTTTGGCAGGATATTGCAAATGGCCTTTGCAAGGCCATTTCTATTCTTAGGTTGCTGTTTGTTTTGTCTAGTGGTGCTTTATTTCATTTGATATGGGAGGTTTTTGCATTTTGTTATTGCTGTATGTCTTTGATTTTGATTTTGCTGATTTATCTTTATTTATTCAGTGTTCTGCTTGCTAAGATTCAAGGGAGGGAAATTCTGACTTCTTACCTGGGAAATTCTCTTCTGTGACTTTGGAAAAGAGAACGGAAGTTCTAACTCCTGGGCTCCTAGTCAGGAAACAGCTGAAGAATTCTTAGGAGAAGTCTTTTGTTTACAGAAAAATCTGTTAACAAATACTTGTAACAGGTTTATTAATAGAAACAAGAAACTGGAAATGATCTAAAAATCCTTTATGTGGTGGATGGTATATCAATACAATTGAATGAAAAGGAACTCAGTCAAAATAGGGAATAAACTATTGTAGACCCAGCAACAAGGATAAATCTCAAATGCATCATGCTAAAAAAAAAAAAATCCTAATATATGGAATTTAGAAAGATGGTAATAATAACCCTGTGTACGAGACAGCAAAAGAGATATTGATGTATAGATCAGTCTTATGGACTCTGTGGGAGAGGGAGAGGGTGGGGAGATTTGGGAGAATAGCAGTGAAACATGTATAATATCATGTATGAAACGAGTCGCCAGTCCAGGTTCGATGCACGATACTGGATACTTGGGGCTGGTGCACTGGGACAACCCAGAGGGAGGGTATGGGGAGGGAGGAGGGAGGAGGGTTCAGGATGGGGTACACAGGTATACCTGTGGCGGATTCATTTCGATATTTGGCAAAACTAATACAATATTGTAAAGTTTAAAAATAAAATAAAACTAAAAAAAAAATCCCAGACTCAAAGGCTCTTTGCTTCTCTTGAGTAAATATTTATGAATTAGGTTGCTGGGTCACAGGTGAGAGTATGTTTAACTTCTTAAGACATTGTCAAACTATTTCTCAAGCTTTTGCACTATTTTGCATTCTTAGGAGCAGTGTATGACAGTCCAGTTGATCTTCACTCTCACCATCACCCAGTATTACCATTTCTTTTTTTTTGGTTCTGGTTTGATTTTTAGAGACATTCAGATAGGTATGCAGTGATATCCAGTTGTGGTTTTAATTTGCGTTTCCCTAACATATAATGATGTTGAGCATTCTGTTGCTGTTTCTTAAGAAGAACTACAGCAGCATCTTCATAAATGCCCCATGAAAGCTCCCTGCTTAGACTCCTTAAAGAAACGAAGGAAGAAGGACTATGTTTTCAACAAATGATGCTGGAATAGCTAGCAAAGAAATGAACCTTGACCTATGTCTTATACAAATATTAACTCATAATAGATTGTTGACATTAATGTAAAATGTCAAATTATAAAACTTGGAGAAGAAAACAGAAAATCTTTGTGAGTTTGGGTTAAGCAAAGGATAAACATTGAAATCATGATCCACATAAGAAAAAATGATAAATTACACTTCTTCAAAATTAAACTTTTTCTCTGTGAAAGACACTTTTAAAATAAAAAGAAAAGCCACAGACAGGGGGTTCAGTTCAGTTCAGTTCAGTCACTCAGTCGTGTCCGAATCTTTGCGACCCCATAAATCGCAGCACATCAGGCCTCACTGTCCATCACCAACTCCCGGAGTTCACTCAGACTCACGTCCATTGAGTCAGTGATGCCATCCAGCCATCTCATCCTCTGTCGTCCCCTTCTCCTCCTGCCCCCAATCCCTCCCAGCATCAGAGTCTTTTCCAATGAGTCAACTCTTCACATGAGGTGGCCAAAGTACTGGAGTTTCAGCTTTAGCATCATTCCGTCCAAAGAAATCCCAGGGCTGATCTCCTTCAGAATGGACTGGTTGGATCTCCTTGCAGTCCAAGGGACTCTCAAGAGTCTTTTCCAGTACCACAGTTCAAAAGCATCAATTCTTCAGCGCTCAGCCTTCTTCACAGTCCAACTCTCACATCCATACATGGCCACAGGAAAAACCATAGCCTTGACTAGACGAACCTTTGTTGGCAAAGTAATGTCTCTGCTTTTGAATATACTATCTAGGTTGGTCATAACTTTTCTTCCAAGGAGTAAGCATCTTTTAATTTCATGGCTGCAGTTACCATCTGCAGTGATTTTGGAGCCCCAAAAAATAAAGTCTGACACTGTTTCCCCATCTATTTCCCATGAAGTGATGGGACTGGATGCCATGATCTTCGTTTTCTGAATGTTGAGCTTTAAGCCAACTTTTTCACTCTCCACTTTCAACTTTCATCAAGAGGCTTTTGAGTTCCTCTTCACTTTCTGCCTCTGCATATCTGAGGTTATTGATATTTCTCCCAGCAATCTTGATTCCAGCTTGTGCTTCTTCCAGTCCAGCGTATCTCATGATGTACTCTGCATAGAAGTTAAATAAGCAGGGTGACAATATACAGCCTTGACATACTCCTTTCCCGATTTGGAACCAGTCTGTTGTTCCATGTCCAGTTCTAACTGTTGCTTCCTGACCTGCATACAGATTTCTCAAGAGGCAGGTCAGGTGGTCTGGCATTCCCATCTCTTGAAGAATTTTCCACAGTTTATTGTGATCCACACCGTCAAAGGCTTTGTCGTAGTCAATAAAGCAGAAATAGATGTTTTTCTGGAACTCTCTTGCTTTTTTGATGATCCAGCGGATGTTGGCAATTTGATCTCTGGTTCCTCTGCCTTTTCGAAAATCAGCTTGAACATCAGGAAGTTCACGGTTCACGTATTGCTGAAGCTTGGCTTGAATAATTGGGTAAATACATGCAAATCACATACTTGACAAAGGGATATAGATCCAAAATACATAAAGAACTCTCAAAGCTCAACAAAAAAGGAAACAGCCCAATTAAAATATGGTCAAAATATTCCAGTAGATGCTTTACCAACGGATATATATGGATTGCAAATACACACATGAAAAATACTCGAACAAAGACTAAAAGCACTATAGGGAATTCCCTGGAGGTCCACTGATTAGGATTCTGTGTTTTCTCTGCCAAGGCCTGGGTTCAATCCCTGGTCAGGGAACCAAGATCCCACAAGTCATGGATTAAAAAAGAGAAAAAAAAGAAAAAACAAACAAAAAAACCCCCCACTGTAGCATTTGCGTAAAAACAGACACAAAGATTAGTGAATCAGGACTGAGAGTGCAAAAATAAACTGATGAATATATAATCAATTTAGGACAAAGGAGTCAAAAATATATAATGGGGAAAGGATAATCTCTGCAATAAAAGGTGTTGGGAAAACTGGACATACCATACACAAAATTTCTCAAACCATACACAAAAATGTACTCAAAATAGATTAAAGACTTGAATGCAAGGCCTGAAACCATAAAACTCCTAGAAGAAAACATAGGTAGTAAGCTCCTTGACATAGGCCTTGGTGATGATCTTTTTAATTTAAGATGGAAAGCAAAGGAGACAAAGGCAACAATAAATAAATGTGACTACATCTAACTAAAAAGCTTCTGCACAGCAAAGGAAACTATCCACAAAATGAAAAGGTTGAATGGGAGAAAGTATTTGCAGACCATGTTTCTGCCAAGGAGTTAATATCCAAAACATATAAAGAACTCATGCAACTCAATAGCAAACAATCAGTCTGATTTTAAAATAGACAGAGGATCTGAATAGACATGTTTCCAAAGAAGACATACAGATGGCCATGGATACATGAAAAGATGGTCAACATCACTAATTATCAGGGAAGTCCACGTCAAAGGCACAATGATTTATCACCTCATAACTGTCAAAATGGCTATTATCAAAAATATAAGAAATAACAAGTGTTGGTGAGGATGTGAAGAAAAGGAAACCCTTTTGCATTGTTGGTGGGAATGTAAATTGGTGCAGCCACTTTGGAAAACAGTATGAAGATTCCTCAAAATATTAAAAGTAGAATTACCATACGGTTTAGCCATTCTACTTCTGGATGTTTATTGAAAACAAATGAAAACACTACCTTGAAAAGATATATGCACCTTATGTTCACTGAAATAGTATTTATAATAGATAAGATGTGGAAGCGACTTAAGTGTCTATGGAGAGATGAATAATAAATATGTAGTATGTGCTAAGTCACCTTAGTCATGTCCGACTCTATGTAACCCTATGAAATACAGCCAGCCAGGCTCCTCTGTCCATGGGATTCTCCAGGCAAGAATACTGGAGTGGGTTGCCATCCCCTCCTCCAGGGGATCTTCCCCACCCAAGGATCGAACCCATGTCTCTTATGTCTCCTGCGTTGGAAGGCAGGTTCTTTACCACTAGCACCACCTGGTAAGCCCAAATACGTAGTATAAATGTAAGTTGAATATCATTGAGTTAGACAATACCGTGTCCAAGGTTAGGACAAAACCGCGTCCGAGGTTAGGACCTAGAGCCAGACATCCTGGAATGTGAAGTCAAGTGGGCCTTAGAAAGCATCACTACGAACAAAGCTAGTGGAGGTGGTGGAATTCCAGTTGAGTTATTTCAAATCCTGAAAGATGATACTGTGAAAGTGCTGCACTCAATATGCCAGCAAATTTGGAAAACTCAGCAGTGGCCACAGGACTGGAAAAGGTCACTTTTCATTCCAATCCCAAAGAAAGGCAATGCCAAAGAATGCTAAAACTACTGCTCAATTGAACTCATCTCACACGCTAGTAAAGGAATGCTCAAAATTCTCCAAGCCAGGCTTCAGCAATACGTGAACCGTGAACTTCCAGATGTTCAAGCTGATTTTAGAAAAGGCAGAGGAACCAGAGATCAAATTGCCAATATCCGCTGGATCATCAAAAAAGCAAGAGAGTTCCAGAAAAACATCTATTTCTGCTTTATTGACTATGCCAAAGCCTTTGACGGTGTGGATCACAATAAACTGTAGAAAATTCTTCAAGAGATGGGAATACCAGACCACCTGACCTGCCTCTTGAGAAATCTGTATGCAGGTCAGGAAGCAACAGTTAGAACTGGACATGGAACAACAGACTGGTTCCAAATAGGAAAAGGAGTACATCAAGGCTGTATATTGTCACCCTGCTTATTTAACTTCTATGCAGAGTACATCATGAGAAACGCTGGACTGGAAGAAGCAGAAGCACAAGCTGGAATCAAGATTGCTGGGAGAAATATCAATAACTTCAGATATGCAGATGACACCACCCTTATGACAGAAAGTGAAGAGGAACTCAAAAGCCTCTTGATGAAAGTGAAAGTGGAGAGTGAAAAAGTTGGCTTAAAGCTCAACATTCAGAAAACGAAGATCATGGCATCCAGTCCCATCACTTCATGGGAAATAGATGGGGAAACAGTGGAAACAGTGTCAGACTTAATTTTTTTGGGCTCCAAAATCACTGCAGATGGTGACTGCAGCCATGAAATTAAAAGACGCTTACTCCTTGGAAGGAAAGTTATGACCAACCTAGATAGCATATTCAAAAACAGAGACATTACTTTGCCAACAAAGGTCCATCTAGTCAAGGCTATGGTTTTTCCTGTGGTCATGTATGGATGTGAAAGTTAGACTGTGAAGAAGGCTGAGTGCCAAAAAATTGATGCTTTTGAACTGTGGTACTGGAGAAGACTCTTGAGAGTCCCTTGGACTGCAAGGAGATCCAACCAGTCCATTCTGAAGGAGATCAACCCTGGGATTTCTTTGGACGGAATGATGCTAAAGCTGAAACTCCAGTACTTTGGCCACCTCATGCGAAGAGTTGACTCATTGGAAAAGACTCTGATGCTGGGAGGGATTGGGGGCAGGAGGAGAAGGGGATGACAGAGGATGAGATGGCTGGATGGCATCACTGACTCAATGGATGTGAGTCTGTGTGAACTCCGGGAGTTGGTGATGGACAGTGAGGCCTGATGTGCTGTGATTCATGGGGTCGCAGAGTCAGACACGACTGAGCGACTGAACTGAACTGAATTGAAGTTGAATATATTATACTCCCATAGAAAAGGAAAAAAATCTTGCTATTTGTGACAATATTAATGGACCGAGAGGGCATTAAACCAAGTGAATTAAGTCAAAGAAAGACAAATACTGTATGATCTCACTTTTATGTGGCATTAAAAAAAAAATATCTCCTAGATACAGAGTACAGTGGTTGCCAGAGGCGTAAGTGAAAGCAATTGGTTCTCTCAGCAACCTGCCCCCACACCTAGGTGCATCCCAAAGGTCACCTCATTAACATAACAAGAGACATTTTTATAGCTCTGGACACTTAGGAAACACCAAAAGTTTTAGGAGCTCTGTACCAGAAACAGGGGACTGATCAAATGTATATTTTTTATAAATCACCATATCACATGTCACATGCATTTTCATTCAGCTTTCACTGTCTGGGCACAGCGTAGGGAAGAAAACTGCAGTTAGATTGCTTGCTCTCTCCTGTCCCTAGTTGGCTGCCCCGCACAGACTCCAGGGCCGCTCCGGGAGAGGCACCAGGAAACACCAGTAGTCCTGTGAGAACCACACTCAGTCCTCAGAGTCCAAACACTGGCAGGGAGCTGGACTGTGGGATGCATGCCCTCAAATAGCACTCAGAGCAGATTTTTTAAAGCTACATCGATTCTACTTTATTGAGGTATAGCATATACATAATACAGAGGATAACTCTTAAGATTTATGTTCAAACTTCAGTGGATTGTTCTATAAATGTTTATATACACGTGTGTTTGCGTGTGTCCGTCACTCAGTCGTGTCTGACTCTTGGCGACCTCATGGACTACAGCCCTCCAGGTTCCTCTCTCCACGGAATTCTCCAGGCAAGAGTATTGGAGTGGGTTGCCATTCCCTTCTTCAGGGTATCTTCCTGACCCAGGGATTGAACCCAGGTCTCTGCCTTGCAGGCAGATTCTTTACCATCTGAAGCACCAGGGAAGCCCCTCTGTGTGTGTACACATGCGGAATCATCACCAAAATCCAGATAGTGTCTGGGACACTCATCCCTATGAGATACATATTTTCTTTTGTATAGCAGTAATTTTATTCCTTGGAGGAGGACATGGCAACCCACTCCAGTATTCTTACCTGGAGAATTCCATGGATAGAGGAGTCTGGCAGGCTACAGTCCATGGGGTCTCAAAGATTCAGACATGACTGAGCAACTAACACACACACACACACACACACACACATTCTTCTTACTGTTGAAGAGTATCCAATTATATGAATACACTACTGTCTATTACCCATTTACTGTTGGTGGACATGAGTCGTATTCATTATGGAGCTATTACGAATAATGTTCTTATAATATTCTGTCAACCACAAGTTGGCACTTGCCATGGGCACTTGCCATCTACCTCTCCAAGGATTAAATTATGTGCTGCTGCAACTCCTAACCTTTAACACCTTCAAGGTGGAGAGCAGAAATGAGGCTTGGGAAAAAAAAAAAGGCAAGACAAGTGTTCAGATGTAGATATTTTCAGGAGCAGATTTTATGAGCCCAATTCTTGTATCTCCCATATCTAGAAAAGCACTAAATTCCTTTATGGTGACGATTATTCCTCTTGACTAGCAAAAGCTTCACTAGTAGAAAGCTTTTGGAAAAATATGTGCTTGGTTGCATGCATTCCTCCTTCACCAAAATCACGTATATACTGAATTTTCCCCCTTGACTCTTTGGAGGAGTTTCTCAGAGCTATCTGAGGTGCTGTCTCCTGGGCTGCAGTCCTCATTTTGTGCCAAATAAAAACCTCACTCACAGCTCTCACATTGTGCACTTTTTTTTTTTAAGTTGACAATTCTTTCCTTTAATCAGTCGATTATTTATTGCTTCATTTTTGGCTGTGCTGGGTCTTCACTGCTGCACGCATGTTTTCTCTAGCTGCAGTGAGTGAGGGCTACTCTTCATTCCCATGTGAGGACTTATTGTGGTGGCTTCTCTTGCTGTGGAGCGTGGGCTCTGGGGCACACGGACTTCAGAAGTTTGGCACAAGGGATTACTTGCTCCATGGCATGCAGACTTCCCTGATCCTGCAAGCCACAACTACCGAGCCTGTGCTCTGCCACAAGCCACTGCAATGAGAATCCAGAGCACCGCAACCTAGAGAATAACCCCTTGCTGTTGTTCAGTCGAAAAGCTGTGTCTGACTCTTTGCGGCCCCATGCACTATAGCACACCAGGCTCCTCTATCCTCCACTATCTCCCAGAGTTTACTCAAATTCAGGTGCATTGAGTCAGTGATGCTATCTAACCATCTCATCCTCTGCTGCCCCCTTCTCTTTTTGCCTTCAATCTTTCTCAGCATCATAGTCTTTTCCAGTGAATCGGCTCTTTGCATCAGGTGGCCAAGGTACTGGAACTTCAGCTTCATCAACAGTTCTTTCAAGGAATATTCAGGGTTAGTTTCCTTTAGGATTGATAGGTTTGATCTCCTTGCAATCCAAGGGACTCTCAAAAGTCTCCTGCACCACAATTAAAAAGCATCAGTTCTTCAGCACTCAGACTTCTTTATGGTCGAACTCTAATATCCATACATGACTACTGGAAAAATCATAGCTTTGACTATATGGACCTTTGTCCCTTTGTTGGCAAAGTAATGTCTCTGCTTTTAAATACGCTGTCTAGGTTTTGTCATAGCTTTCCTTCCAAAGAGCAAGCGTCTTTTAATTTCATGGTTGCAGTCATTCTCTGCAGTGACTTTGGAGCCCAAGAAAATAAAATCTGTTATTGCTTCCACTTTTTCCCTTCTTATTTGCCATAAAGTGATGGGACCAAATACCATGATCTTAGTTTTTTTAATGTTGAGTTTCAAGCCAGCCTTTTCACTCTCTTCTTTCACTCTCATCAAAAGGTTCGTTAGTTCCTCTTCACTTTCTGCCATTTCTCTAATGGCAGAGAGTAGGCCTACCCACCACAACTAGAGAAAGCCTGTACACAGCAACGAAGACCCAGTGCAGCCAAAAATAAATATTTTTTTCTTTAATTTAAAAAGACAAAATCCAATGTTCTAGCCAAGCAAAAAGGGTCTGTGAGCCTGCAGGCAGCTAGTATGCAACCTCTGCCCCAAAGGGCTCTCCATTGCCCCACCCCTTACACACACCTGGAAGCCAGGTTCTCCGAGCATCCAGGTGGAGTCCCTTTGTAGTCCAGGGATCATCACCCAAGCAGTGGTTCCCATCTCTCCACCCCAAATCTACCCAACAGTAATATCCTTGAATTATTGCCCACAAAGTCCATGGTGTATAGGTTGTTAATATGATTATGATTATTGTCATCATCACCACCACCATTATTTGGACATGGACAAATGTAAAAGGTACAGATTTCAAAAGACCTATTAGTTATCTAGTACTACACCACAAATTATCTCAAAATTCATTGGCTTGAAACAATAAACGTTTATTATACCACATGACTTCTGTGGGTCAGGAATTAGGAAGTGGCTCAGCTGAAAGGTCCTGCCTCAAGGTCTCTCAGGAGGTTGCAGTTAAGATAAGAGCCTGGGCTGCAGCCACCTCAGGGCTTCTTTGGGGCTGGACGCTCTCCTTCCAGGCTGGCTTGCTCACACACTTGCAAGCTGGTGCTGGCTGTCGGCAGGAGGGCTCTGTTTCTCACCCCAGGGTTCCTTGCGCAGGGCTGCTCACCATCCTCATGACTAAGCAGCTGCCTTTCCCCAGAGCCAGTGATCCAAGACAGCATGGCAGAAGACACTATGTCTTCTGTGACATATTTTGGAAAAGTCACACACTGTCATTCCCTACTGGTTACACAGGCTCATAGGTTCACACCATCCAATGTGGACTGTGAACATCACAAGGGTATAAAATGTGAGTCTCCCTCTCATGGGTTTGAGTCACTAATTCTCTCTTCCACAGTCAACCATGGGGACCAGTTTTTTTTGTGAATTCTGCCAGCAATATTTTTCATACATACTCACACAGGAAATCACACTTATTCTTGCACCTTACTTTTTTCGCTCGCTATATCTTGGAAATCCTTCCACATCAGGACATAATGACTTGCCTCTTTCCCTTTAAGTGTGACAAGCCATTCTATGGCATGCATAATTTATTTAACCATTCTCCTATTGATTATCATCTGGGTTATCCTCACTGCTTCTCCACTGAAATCAAAGCTGCAATGGATAAATGAGCACAAGTCCTTCTGCACTAGAATAAGTATCTAGAATTTATTAGACATACATATCTATACTGGATTAGCTGGACAGAAGGGTCCTGACCTCTTTCGTGTGGTAGCTGCTGCTGCATTGCTGTCCATGGAGGCTGGATAGAACAACTAACCTTCCCACCAGCAAAAGTGTCGGTTTTATGAAGCACTGAGGGGTGATGGCCAAAAATGTGGAATCTCTTGGGCAGCTGAGTAAGTAACTAAAATGGAATATCACGCGGAATCTAAAAAGAAATGATACAAACGAACTTACTTGCAAAATAGAAAGAGACTCACAGACTTAGAGAACAAACTTCTGGTTGCTGGGCAGGGGGGAGGTGAAAAAGGCAGGGAAGGGAAGGTTAGGGAACTTGGGGTGGTCATGTACACACTGCTTTATTTAAAATGGATAATCAACAAGGACCTACTGTATAGCACAGGGAACTCTGCTCAATGTTCTGTGGCAGCCTGGATGGGAGGGGACTTTGGGGGAGAATGGATACATGTATATGTGGCTGAGTCCCTTCCCTGTTCACCTGAAACTGTCACAACATTGTTAATTGGCTGTACTCCAATATACAGTAAAAAGTTAAAAAAAAAAAAAAAACAAGTGAAGGGAAAAAAATGGAATATCACCCATCCTTGCCGTTTGAAACTTTGTCTGGTCGCACCTCTCAGACGGCTTCCCCTGGCCCTCTCTTGCACCTTGAGCTGGGCCTTTTTCTCTCTCTAGCTTTCTTGCTCCTGACCCTCAAAATTCCTCTTCTTGCCTCAAATGCTTCTGATGAAGTATTCTTTGCCAGCCAGTCCCCCAAAGCTGAATTTTTTAATGCCAAAATAATGATCCAAGATGTGTTATCCAACCAAGACCATTCTCACCAGAGATGACCTCTGCCCTCTGCTCGAGGCGAGCAGTTCTCACTCCTCAAGGATAAGCCTGTGTTCACAAGTCTGCCTTGCTCCGCTGTGAGTGCCTCAAGGGCAGAAACAGTGCCTCATTCATCATGGAATCTGCTGCTTGGGGTGACAAAAAAGAGTGTCCAATAACTATTTGTTGAATGAATGGATGATGCAGATAGAACCTTGTTAAACCAGTCCTGGCAGAAGCCTCTTAGCTTTCCTCCATTTGAGAAGCTAGGTGTGTCTAAATCACTGTGAAGAATATATTGAGGTGAACGCGTATATTTCTGTCACCCGAAGCATTTTTCAAAGGGCATTGTTTCTTTTCGTCTCTCTTGTTTTCCCGTTTGGCTCAGTCAGAGCCTCATGGAGACACCCATGATGAGAAACAGGAACAAAAATGCCCACAAACATGAAAAGGATGCGCAGGTTGGGAATGACAAACACGAGGCAAATTTACACACGGAACAGAATAAATATTGACACTGCAGAGGGGGAGGGGAGAGGAAACCGCTGCAGTTCCAGTTCCCTGGTTTAGCAGAGTATAGATGTCGTTGTGGTTTCAAATCCAATAATTCAGCAATCCAAAATCCAAACGTTTTGAAATATTTTCCTTTGAAATCATAGTTTCCTAATATCTCAGGTGTCCTTCCTTAAAACCAATCTTCATAACCATTTGAACAGAAATTTTCCCCCAATGTCCACATTTCCATAGCCTTGAGACTCAGTCTCAGCTGTGTAACTGACAAAGAAGGCAGCATGGAGAATCATGAAAACTTGACTAATTCCAAATCTGCCCGTTATAAGCAGGATGGCCCCTGTTTCCCTTTTTTCTTTGTTTTCCCCCACTTTCTGTTTTGAATATTTTCAAACCAATGGAAGAGCTGCAGGTTAAGTATGATGAACAGCTGTAAGTCAGGGGTCGGCAAACTCCAGCCTGTTGCTTGTTTTATATCTTTAGATGGTTGGAAAAAACTCAGAAGAAACTTTCAAGACTCGTGAAAATGACATGACAATCAGACAAGTGAAGTCTACCGAGGGCTTGTGCACAATGTCCTGTCCTCTGGACAAAGGCAGAGGAGAGTAGTTGCCACAGGGATCCTGGCTCCCAAAGCTCAGAACATTTACCATTTGACTCTTCACTGACTTCTGACCTAAGGTCATCAATTGTTACTATTTCCCCCTTCTGTTTTCTCTCCCTCTTGCTGAGGAGACATTTGCACCTTCGTCTCAGTAATTCACCCTTCGAAGCTTTGGCCTCTGTCTCACTTTCTCTAGCCCAAAGCTGGGAATGACAGGTCCAGCCTGGGGAAAGATAGGATGTGAAGTGTTTAGCCCACCCTGCTTGACACTTACACAGAACTTAAGAACTGCTCCAATAAAAAAATTCCTGGCATTTTCCACATAAGTGATTACTAGAACCCCTAAACTGAGCCTGGTGCTCTCCTGAAAGCCTAGTTCCTGAAGTCTGGAAGCCAGCCTTCCCTGAGAAAGGGCTTCTTACCCGAGGTGCAGGAAAAAGCTTCAGGCGGACTTCATTTTTTCCACATCTTGTGGCTTGGCTGACTCAGCCTCTGCCTTTCCCTGAGTCACGAGTTTTTCCTCTTATTTGGAGGAGTCGGCCCTCCACCCGGTCTTCTCCACCCACAGCCCGTCCCTGGTGAGAAGCAGTAGACAGCCAGAGGATCGGAGTCCATGCTGCCTCCTGGGGTTTCCCCCCAGTTCTGTAGAATGTCAGCACTGGAAAGAAGGGGCCCTGGACCAGCAGTGAGAAAGGCTAATTGGGCTCTCCTGACTCCAGAACCAACAGCTGTGCATATTATCTCTGGTTTTCCAGAATCATGTAAGGGCCTCTCTTTCCTGGACACTTGCTCTGTGCCAAGCACACAGTCAGATGCCAGAGACCTGTTCACAGGGCTTTCCAGCTCCATTCCTACAGCCACCCCACCCTAGGCAGGGCCCACCTTCCTGGAGAAGCTCCCCCCAGTTAGGGAGGTGGTAGATCTAGCACTGAGGAAGTCACCAACATGGCCTTGAAAACCAACCTCCAGGTCCCCCCATCCCTGCCCCCTGGGTGACAAGCATGTGTACACTTGGCATGGCCTTTCCTAGTGTCTCAATGTCCCAAATGACCTTCCTGGTTCTCACTCAGTTTCTGGGATCTTGGGGCCTTGTCTCTCCCTCCTCTGTCCGGTGCAGAGGCTTAACTTTACCACCAGAAGTCATAAACTCAAATGTTATTCAATTGCAGGTACATAAGCGGGTAAAGTGGGGTGAGAGGGAAGCCATGGAGAATGGTGGGGACAGAGGTGAGTGGGAGAACACGTGCCCCATTTAAAGGGGGCAGCCCTGAGTGGAGAGAGGGGACCAGCTCTTTCAAATCCTGATTTAAGAGGAGCTGAAAATCCTGATATTTCTGTGTAATCTCTCAAGATGAAGTGCTGGCAATACATTTTATAAGTGTTTACATACTTTTGTGAGGCTGTGGCTTCAGTTGGGTGAGGGTAATAGCTGGGAAGGTGGTGGAGTTGGGGATGCTGCGGTGGGGTACGTGGACTCTCCAAGGTCACAGGTGGTGGCCCTCTTACTTGCCCATCCATCGCCTCCACTCCTCCTCTTTCTCTTAGCCTCTCCCTGTTCTCTCCTCCCTTACTCCAACCCCTTCCCCTGTGGGAATGTGCCCATGTCCTGGCCCCACTCCACTCTGGCTGGGAAAGGCAGATCCCCAGCACTGGGCCCCACCTCACAGCCTCTGCCCACACCACCCAGGAGAGCAGGTCACCCTCCTACTCAGCTCATGCCTCCCAGCACCAGCCCTCCAGGCCCCAGCCCTGGGCAGAGTCTGAGGTCTGGACCCAGGTGCTTCCTCCTGCGTTGGTCCTGGCCCAGCGTGCACTGCCCTGGCCTGAGCCAGCCCCTCTTCTCAGTTACTGGGCTCTGCCCTATTTGGCAAGGCAAACTCATCCGTGCCACAGACATTTACTAAAGGCTGAACTCCACTCTCAGCACTGGAGAAAGGGAGGAATGAACAAGATGGGTACAGTCGAGCCCACAGGGCTCACAATCTAGGTGGGGCAGACAAGCCATGAACATGTAAACAAGCGATCTAATTGGATGACTTCAGGTTGAGAGATGTGGTTTACAAAATAACAAAATGGGAGTGAGGCAGATGAGGGTGACCTCAGAGATCAGGGAAGCCTCTGAGGAGGTGACAGTTTGAGTTGGATCTCAATCCCAAAAATGCAGCCATGAGAAGATCTGGCGGCAAAAGGGAAGTGCAAAGGCCCAGAGGTGAGAACAACCTTGGGGTTTTGAGGAACAGGAAGAAGAAGCTAGTGTGAAATAAAGTGTTGAGAGGAGGCCAGAAGGAGGTTAAGAGAACCCTCCAGGAGTGATGACTCTGACGCTTGGACTTTCATTTCAGCTCAGTGTTGCGGGGTGGGTGGGGGAGGGTGGAGAAAGAGGACAAAACCGGTTGATAATGTTGGAGCTAGGTGATGGATACATGGAGTCCATTAGTCTCTTTCCTTCAGTGTATGTTTGAAAGTTTCCACTATACAAGTTTAAAGTATAAAATATAAAATGCTGAAGAATTTTAATATTATGATTATCAATCTCTCAATTGCTGAGACAGGACTATACCAGCCAGCAGCAGGGAGTCCCACCAGCGACGGCGGAAGGCACAGTAATGCCACCGCCTCCCTCCCCAACACCTTCCCTGGCCCAAAGGCCCCAGTTCGGTGAGTTCGAAGTCTCCTGGGGGTCGGAGTGTGGAGCGCGGTGGCGGAAAGGGAGACTGAGGGGCTTAAGTCTGGGTTGCCAGTCCCGGGAGAGAGCGACAAGGAAGCCCCACGCCCGCACCGCCTAAAGCGCCAACCTACTCAAACGCACCCGAAGTCTGGCCGCTCGGCACGCGCACATTTCTCTGGAACTCCGACTCCGAGAGTTGGCGTCCAGGCTCCGCCCCCGCCTCGCGCCCAGGCTCCGATAGGCGGAGCCGCCGGGGCGGGGGGCGTGTCGAGGAGAGTTGGAAGGCTGGGGCTTGGGCGGAGGGGGTTGGCCCCCTCCGGCAAGCGGAACGCGGCAGCCGAGTGCGATCTGTCTGGCCGGCTGCCTGGTGGGGCGCGAGACGCCAGGGGCCCCGGCTGAGGAGGTAAGGGTCACCAGCCAGGCCGGGGCGCCCGGAGCAAGCGGGCTTTCGGCCGACTGCCTCCCAGCTCCCCCGGGCTCCTCGTCTAGGTGGCCCCTGGACTCGGGCGGGGCGGTCGCGCGCCCGGTGCCATCTCGGATTCTGGCCCCGAGCAAAGGCACGGACCAAGGCGCTTATTGCTGGCTGGTGGGGCTGGAGGCTGGGCGGGGGCTGCCAGGAGCTCCAAGGACAGAGGGGTGAAAACGGGTAAGGGGGTCTCCGACGTCGAGGCAGGGTGCCCGGGGGATGCAAGAAGTGAGAGCAGAAACGGTCTGGAGACGCCTGTGGGCGTTGAGGCCCGGGGCAGCAAGGATCTCAGCGCTCCTGCTGTCTGGGGAGAGTTCGGGGATTCCTGACTCACGCCATCGTGGGGGCGGCCACTCTTGGTCCCAGTCTGCAGGGTATGGAGCAGTGGGCAGGGATAGTTTGGCCCAGGGAAGCGGGGAGGAGAGGCAGGGTGGTAGCGCTTTCCGGGTGGCCTGGGTGCTCGCTGGCCCTTGAAGCATCTGAGTTTGTGACTTTCGGTGGGAGTTGTCAAAGGAAACAAGGCCAGGCTTAATCTCCAATTTCACAGAGGAAGTACTGAGGCTGACCCAGAGAGAGGTGGCAGTTCCTTCCCAGCCTGGAATCACCCGGAATCTCCTTCCCTTTCTCTCTCCCTGAACACTTTTAAGAGCTGTGCAGGGGAGAGTTGTCATCCAGCCACTTTTTCAGATGGGAAAGTGGATGCCCTGAGTCACTTTGTAACTTGATCAGGGATATATTCGTTTGGAATTTGAACAGCATTGTTATCTCACCACCAGGGAGGTCAGAAGCCAGGGAAGAGGGGAGGATGATTGCTGGTGAATTTCCACTTAATGTTGGCATGTTCCTGGGCATGCAATTTCCACTGGGGTTGTCTCTGACTTCAGTCTGTGTCCCTGCACACATCAGCCCCCTAGGGCTGCCAGGATGGGCAATTGAGGCAGCCCAGCTGAGCTAAGGGACTTGTGCAACCAAGCCCACTACAAGGAAGGAAGGGGCTGGGCAGCTCAGCCAAGCTAATGGACCTGCCCAGGCCACCCCTTGACCTGAGTGGAGAGGGTTGGGGGTTGGAGATCAGGCATTTGGAGAGGGGCCCTGCCCTCTGAACTTGAGGATTTCAGATTCTGTCTTCAGCAGCTCATGGTTGTCTTGGAGCTGGGACTTTGGGCAGTGACTTTGATGATGGAGGTGGCACCTTCCCCAGTGGGGCTTTTGTGAAGAATCAGCATGATAATACTTGCAGTGTGCTTACCGTTGTGTCTGGTGAGCTGTAAGCTCTCAGTTAATGGCACCCCTGGTTTATTTTCCGTATTACTATTCTTTTTATGGAGGAGGGCTTTCCAGGAAGCATAGAACTGGACAAGCCTAAGGGGTGGCCCCTCTGGAAGGAAAGGACACTTGGATTGTACTTGGAGAAAAACTCAGATCCTCATCTTGGCCTGTGGACCTGCAAGACTGGCTTCTACAGCACCTTTAACCTTACTTGTTACACCTCCTGCCTCCATAGTCATGTCATTGAGCTGTTCCCTCAGGCCTTTGCATGGCTAAAATCCTTCACATTCAGGCTGGTGCAGGGTCACCTCCTCACCAGGCCTTTCCTGACCACCACCCTCACCCTAGCCTTGCTCAGCACATCAGCCCTTTTCTTTGTGGCACTCACAATCAGAAATCACCTTGTTGATTTATTGATACTTTCTAGTCTGGCTGTCGCCCCAGGCTGTCTGATACTGAAAGGTCTGGTCCCTAGGTCCCGGCTGTAACCTGGTGCCTAGTCCTGCCTAGTAGAGCTGTGCCAGGCACATAGTAGGACTTTAGTCAATATTTAGAAGGTAAAGTCAGGTAGGCATGAAGACAATGTGGTCCGGGTTGGGACTGGAGGGAATGAGGGTCAGGTGATACATCAGCCCTGCCCTAATCTGGGGAAGCCAAGGGACAGTCCAAAGGGCCAACACCCTGACTCCCTCTGTGACCTTGGCCAGGTAACTCCCTCTCTGATAAGCAATGTCCCCAACTGTAACTCTTAATGGAAGGATGGACCTGAGTGCCCCTCCCAGGTCCTACTATACAGGGTTCCCAGGTTGGGGCCCCAGACAGCTCTTCGAATCTCAAAATCTGTGTCCAAGTGGAGGAGACTAGCTCCATCAGGACATGGCCCCATGTCAGGTGCGTCCCTGGAGCAGGCACATTATGCATTTGACAGTATGTGGTGGTATAGATCAGGGGTCTGCAGACTTTTTCTGTGAAGGGCCAAATGGTAAATATTCTAGGTTTTGCAGGCCAATCTCTGTTGCATGTGGGTATGTTCCAATAAATTGTTTTTAGAAAAGCTGGCAGTGGTTTGGACCTCGTGTAGATTTGCTACCTCTGGTGTAGATCATGTGTGACACCTCAACTGTCAGGCATAGAACCCTGGCCACCCAGTGACACTTGGAGCATGGCTTACTCACTGAGAGAGCCGTTGGCCTAATTCAGATGGTGGGATCACTGGTGTTCAGGAAGGCCAGCCCTGGAGCCTGCCCCACTTCAAAAACATGCAAGAAAGAGCTGGCCTGTTTACTTCTCTGCTCCCAGACACTGGCCCTTCATGAGTGTCCACCTTCTGTCAGCACTTGGGGTACCACACAGGGGTCAGCACAGGTTGTCCTGAGGCAGGCAGCCACAAAAGGAATGGGCACAGGCTCAGCTCTCCCTCCGCCCTGTCCTAAGGGAGGGCAGTTCACTTCTTTAGTGAGAAAAATAAAAAGAGGATTTCTCATCTGCTGGGAGGGGTGGGGGATGGGGAGGTGGGGTTGCTGCCACATTTACCAAGAAAATCTCCTGGGGTTTTCCCTGGGGGTCCAGTGGCTAAGACTCCACACTTCCCTGGCAGGGGGGTGCAGGTTGGAAATAAGCTGTTGACATGGCCAAGAAAAAAAATCTCCAGGCCATGTTAAACCAGGTGTGAAGTGAAGTTCTGGTTGTGGTGGCAGCTGTGGTGGGCGGATGTCGGGGAGCTCCCCAGGAGGATGCCGTCTGCTGGCCCCTGCTGGCCTCACCCCAGCTGCTACTTGCTGAAGGCCCCCGGAGGAGGAGACACGAAAGCCTTCCCACTACCCCGTCAGTATGTGGACTCAGCTCAGAGACCAGACCCCTTTCATGGTCACCAGGTACTCCCCATTCTTCCTGGGCCATGTTTTGCTGCCAACAGCTGAACGGGGTCTACCAGGGCCTGGAGGGGGTCTGTAAACCACTGACGAGGGACCCAGCAGCGTGGGGCATCCTGGGGCCTCCTACAAGGGACAGAGAGACAGTGTTACAGGCCCTCCCCTGCCCAAAGCTCTCCCCTTCATGGGCGCTGCCCCTCACTTCCTCCATGCTGCCCACCTGGGTAACATCTAGTCAGAGGTGGATTCTGGGCAAGTGTGCCTCCAGAGCTCACCCAACCCCACCAGGCCAGGGTTGCAGGGAGGTGGAGGGGAGGGGGGGGGACGCCTGCTCTTCTCTCCATAAAAAGTCCATCTGCCTCGGTGCTGCGTGTTAGGCCTCGGTGTGTGGCTATAAGATTGGGGTTTCACCCACTTCTGCTAGCTGGCGACCCCCAGGAGTTTTGGAGGGAACAAGTGGTGTTCCATCCTGAGATGTTCATCCTAGCATGTCCTGCAGCCTGGGCCCTGCTGCTGTGTGCTCAGGGGAGGCCCAGGCAGGTCACCTACTGCGAGGCCAGTAGAGCTTACAGCTGTTGACCCAGACATTATACTGTAATTCTTTTCTTTTTGAAGACCTTATATTTAGAAAGAGAGAAAGAAAAAGCTCATGTTCCCACTTCCCAGAATTGATTGCTACTGGAACTTTATCACATATGCTGCTGCCTTTTTTTTTTTTTTTAAATGAAAGAAATAAAATATTGTAGATAAAGCTGAAATCTTTGATCCAACATGCCTAATGATATTCAGATGTCCTCCCCCAGGCCATTTTTCTCCTGATCTTGCTTTGTGTCCATCTCTTTTTGTAAACCATCTTAACCATTTTTAAGCTTACAGTTCAGGAGTATTACGTATATTCCTATTGGTGTGAAATATCTCCAGAATTCTTTCCATCTTGCAAAACTGAAACTCTAAACGCATTAAATAACAACTCTCCTCTCCCTCTCACCCCTCCTCCCCTGCTCTTCCTCCTTCTCCACCCCTGGCCCCGGTAACCACCTTGCTACTTTCTGTTTCTATGAGTTTGACTACTATAGATATATCATATTAGTGGAATCATGCGGTATTTGTCTTTTTGTGACTAGCTTATTTTAGTTGGCATAATGTCTTCAAGATCCATCTATATTGTAGCAAGTGACAGGATTTCTTTTTAAGGCTGAATAATATTCCATTGCGTGTCCATACCACATTTTGTTTATCCATTCATCCATCAAGGC
Source organism: Bos indicus (assembly GCF_029378745.1). NCBI lineage: Eukaryota > Metazoa > Chordata > Mammalia > Artiodactyla > Bovidae > Bos > Bos indicus. The sequence goes on from NC_091777.1 coordinate 40,862,358, forward strand.
ACACTTGGGTTGCTTCCACTGCTTGACTGTTGTGAATAATGCTGCTATGATCATGGGTGTGCAAATGCCATTTGGAGATCCTGCTTTCAATTCTTTGGATAAATAATCAGAAGTGGATTGCTGAATCATATGGTAGTTCTATTTTTAATTTTTAGAGGGGCCTCCATACTTTTTTCCCCAGTGACTGCACCAATTTACATTCCCACCCACAGTGCATGAAAGGTTCCAACTTTTCCACATTCCCCTGCCAACACTTATTTCCTGTTTTTGTTTTTTTTTTTTTTTTTTGGTAGCAGCCATCCTCATGGGTGCAAGGCTCCATCCTGTTCACTTTTATTTACAGATATAGTTTGTGAACACTTCTTAAATGCATAATTTCTGCATACACAGGGTCAGATCGTTCTGCAGGGTGCTTTTTCCACTCAGCATTTGGTGTCTATTGTCGCTCCATGTTGACCCACGTGGACTGGGTGCTGACAGTAGCCCATTGTGTGAATGCACCCAGCTCACCCTTTGTTCTGCCCTTTCCCCTCTGCCAAGAATCTCTGTTGTCGCTGCCACGGGTCCCAAAGTCACTGCTGTTGGTGCCTCTCCCTCTGCTCTGCTCTGAGCTTCTCCAACGGAACCCTCATCTAGCCTGTCCCAGGGGTCCTGGGGGTGGCCTCTGGAATGTTGCCAGACTGTCCACAACAGGGACGTGGTGACTGGTCCTAATAGAATGGCCCAGGGCTGTCACTGATAATCAGCTGGGTTTGCAACATGCAGCCCAGTTCAGTAGCCTAAAAATAGTGGTTCTTACATCAGGTGGTGTGGACAGCGCTTCTCAGGACAGCTTGTGGTCTGACAGCAGCAAGCGATACGCACCGCGGGGCTGAGCACCCGTGTTGTGTAATGCATCCAGCCCCCACACTGGCCCCACTTCAGCCTCCCACAGGTGGCCAGACTTACGGAACTGCAGTGTGGTGACCTAGAAACTCTGTGAGTGTGATCGGTTTGGTCAGGGGCGTGCTCTCTGCTTGTATGCACGTGGTGGTGGCGGCGGTGGCGGCGGCTGTGGGGTCTGCTCTCTTCTGCTTCCTCTTCAGAGACAGGAGGCGGTGGCTCATTCCTCCCACAGTGGGCCTGAGAGAACTTTGGTTCATTCATTCACTAGCCGCTCAGGAAGCACCTACTGTGTGCTTAGCACTGTTCCAGGTACTGGGGATACAGTGAATAAGAAAAGAATCCTGATGGAATTTAGAAGTGGGTGAGGGAAATAGGAAGCATGCAAGCAAATGATGGATAGACAAGAAAATATCAGGTCCTGATAAATCCTGTGAAGAAAAAGCAAAATAGGGTAACATCCTACAGAAGGGGTTGGCAAACTTTCTCTGTAAAGACAGTAAATTTTAGGTTCTATGACCATGTGGTCTCTATCACAGCTCTCAGTTCTGTTGTTGCAGCAGGAAAGCGGCACAGACCACTGTAAATGAATGACATGGCTCTGTTCCAATAAAGCTTTATTCACAAAACCAGGCTGTGGGCCAGATTTGACCCTCAGGCCATGATCTGCCAACCCTTTCCTGGGTTGCGGGAGATGTTGCCTGAGTTGGGGTTGTCAGAGAGACTCTTTCAGAAAGGGAGATAGCCTTGCTGGAGGTGTGTGGTGAGAAGTGGGGCAACTAGGACCAAGTGGAAGCGAGAAAAATGATGGAGCTTGCTCATTGGTTGAATGATGGGAGTACAGGAAAGAGGAGATTCAAGGATGAGTCCTAGATTTCGGGCTTCCACAACTAGGTGAATGGTGGTTTGTTTCTGAAAAGAAGAGGAGCTGGTGGGAGGGCACGGGGGCAGCTCAGGGGAGAGCTGGGACTACAGGCTTGACCTGGGTCAGCAGTGTTTGGGTGTCTTCAACGCTGTGAGTCTGGTGAGTCAAAGGGACAGAGCAGAGGAGGCCCAGGTGAGATCTGGGGCTACCACGTGGAGTGCTTGGCAGAGGAGGATAGAGGCCTCTTGCTCCTTGTGGGAGGGCTCTGGGCAGTGTGGTCTCCAGCGGTGCAGGCTCTGGGCTGCCTGATTCCTAACAGAGCCTCGGTTTCCTTCTGTCAATGGTAATTCTACGAGCTAGGGTTGGTGTGAGGACAAGTTGAGACAGTCATGATTGACATGGAAGCACTCTGCAGTGGTGCCTGGGATGCTGGTGTTGGTGGTGTTTATCAGAACAGGAGCCTTCTCTTATTCACTGCATCCCCAGTGCTGGAATGGTGCTAAGCACATAGTAGTTGCTTCCTGAGTGGCTCGTGAATGGGTCCACAGGCTGAGTGAGTGGGTTGCAGGGTCTGTGATGCTTTGGCTTGGTAGATAGGGGAGCCACTGACCTTTGGGTTTGCAGCATTCCATTGTCTGGCGTTCCCCAGCTGGTACAGGCTCCTCCTTCTGCCTGAGACAGGCCCAAAGCACTGGGTAGTTAGTGCTCCCGCGAGCCCCTGATGGGAGTTGGTGCTCAGTCAACTTGTCCCTTGGGCGGTGGATGGTGTTGAGGCTTGTTCTACCCTGTCTTCCAAGGCTCCCCAAGGGTTGAGCCTCCGCCCCTCCGCCCTCACTCAGTCACACATCTTTACTACTGCTTTCCCATCGTGGACCGGCTTCCACACACCCCTCACCTCCCAGGAACTCCATGTCTAAGGGGTGGCTCTGGAGCAGCCAGTTTCCTTGGTTGAGTGCCACATCTGGGCCTCCTGGGTTGCATAGGGGGTAATTAGTGGGTTGTCTGACCTATGGGTTGGGGAACTGGGGGTTGGGGGTGGTCTTGACCCCAAGCTATGTCAGAGCAAGCTGACACCTCCTCTGCCGCTCCTCCCACAGCCGAGTGGCCCAAGATGGTGGACCACCTGGCAAACACGGAGATCAACAGCCAGCGCATCGCAGCTGTCGAGAGCTGCTTCGGGGCATCGGGGCAGCCACTGGCCCTGCCGGGCCGAGTGCTGCTGGGTGAGGGCGTACTGACCAAGGAGTGCCGCAAGAAGGCCAAACCGCGCATCTTCTTCCTCTTCAACGACATCCTGGTGTACGGCAGCATCGTGCTGAACAAGCGCAAGTACCGCAGCCAGCACATCATTCCGCTGGAGGAGGTGACACTGGAGACGCTGCCGGAGACTCTGCAGGCCAAGAACCGCTGGATGATCAAGACGGCCAAGAAGTCCTTCGTGGTGTCGGCTGCCTCCGCAACGGAACGCCAGGAGTGGATCAGCCACATTGAGGAGTGCGTGCGGCGGCAGCTGCTGGCCACGGGCCTGCAGCCCAGCACGGAGCACGCGGCGCCCTGGATCCCCGACAAGGCCACGGACATCTGCATGCGCTGCACGCAGACGCGCTTCTCGGCGCTCACTCGGCGGCACCACTGCCGCAAATGCGGCTTCGTGGTCTGCGCCGAGTGCTCCCGCGAGCGCTTCCTCCTGCCGCGCCTCTCGTCCAAGCCCCTGCGCGTCTGCAGCCTCTGCTTCCGCGAGCTGGCCGCCCAGAAGCGGAAGGAGGACGTGGAGGAGCAGGGCCTCGGGTCCCCCGGGCCGTCGGCCCACCTGGCTGGGGCCGTCTGCGGGGCATCCAGTGGAGACGATGATGACTCAGACGAGGACAGGGAGGGCAGTGGGGATGGGGACTGGCCCAGCCACGTGGAGTTCTATGCCTCGGGCGTGTCCTGGTCATCCTTCCACAGCTGACCCCAGGTCTGCAGCCATGAGGGAGGGCTTCCCTGGTCACTTCGGTCCAAGCAGATGCCTCTACCCAGACCCCTGAGAGGGCAGAGTTCCCCAAGCTACCCAGACCCCCGAAGGGCCCTCCCTACCCCAGGGGACCCTACCCCATGGGTAGTGGGCACGGCGGATGTGGCTCCTTTTCTCCGAACCCCCAGTGCCTCTTTTTGGATATTGGCATCCTTCTAGTTCCACTTAAGGTAATTACCTTTTCATTTAGCAAGCCCCAAATACCTAGGCCTCTTGGGAACAAATGTCCTTTCTCAGCCCTTTGAGCTGTAGCTCCAGAATTAGACGATCCCAGGCACCTTTAGGGACAAGAGAGAAGGTAGGACTGGAGTGAGGTCCCTGTTTTCTGAGGCCTTCAACCACCACACCTGGCCCTGCCCCCTTGCAGGGAAGACTGTGGGTCCAGAGAGGCTTCCAGGAAACCAGCACCTACCCACCCACTCTGCTGATGCCCACCTGTCTGGCTGGGCCTTGTCAGGCCAGGCTTGTGAGCTCACCCAGAGCAAGGCAGGAGACTGCCATGCTGTGGGTGCCCGCCAGCCCCAGGGACTGTAGTCTGAGCTCTCCATGGTCCAGGGCGGCCTGCCCAGGCCTCTGGTCCAGTCTGAGCTCTCTCTAGGTATCTGATGCCTCTCAGTCCTGTCTTTCTCCCTCCCTCTGCTGGGGAAAGCAGTGTTTTCTGTTAGGACTCTTATTGCAAGTGACAGAAACCCTATCCATATGACTTAATAATAAAAAGAAAGTTTATTCACTCATGTGGTTGAAAAGTCCAGGAGTATTCTTAACTTCAGACGCAACTCTGTGATCAAGGAATGAAACCATGCTAGGTGGCCAATTCAACAACTGTCCACCATGCTGGGCATTCCTGAGAACGCTGGCAGTTCCAGTGGGCTCATATGTTCGCACCTCACCATGGCTGGTTCCCAGGAATGGAGCCCTGGCCATCCAGGCATTGTGACTATGGCCTAGCACCTGCAGCCCTGTTCACCTGGTGTGAGTTATCTAAACAGGCAGCAAGTAAGGAAAAGGAGCCAGCTATGTATGAGCCTTCCAGGTTTAAAGCTCTCCCATGTGGTCTCCTGCCCAGGCCTGCCCCTGGGTATGGTGCCATCGAGTGGGGAAATCCCAAGTGCAGCAAGCTGCCTTGCTCAGCAAATGTGTGTTGGGGCTAGAGCTTGAATGGCAGCCTCCTGATGCCTGGCCCGCACCCAGCCATGGAATTGTGGTCCTTCAAGACAGTCTCCTGTACGAGCCCCTCCCCCCATAGCCTGGCTGGCCTTAACCACTGTGGCAGAGAGGGGGTCACTGTCAGCTAGAAGTGGTGACTTTGGGGCCAGGAAAGCTCCCCCAGCCCACACGGTGCAGTGCCTGAAACCCCACCATCGGCTCCAGTCCCTGGGTGAGCAGTTGTCCTCCCGGCCCAGTTCTCAGTCATTCACTTGGAGACAGAACCCTGAAGATCTCCTTCGAGTGCTAGCTCTGATTCAGCAGGCCAGGCCCACTGCCAGGGGTGGCAACACTCCAGCCGGCTCTTGAGTGGAGCCACTGCCATGAGGGAGAGCGAGAAAGGCAAAGTGTGAGGCACCCAGGGCCTGCCTATGGTCTGACCCGCAGGGCAGAGGGACCGTGTAGGAAGGGTCAGACATGCTTCCAAGAATTTACAAGCCCTTGGCCTCCCTGAGCCTCACAAACTGGTTCAGGCAGTTCTGCCTGGACAGAGGGCTCAGGGCAGGTTCAGGGTGCAGGGCAACTTGCTAAAGCTGGATCAGCTGGAAGGCCTGGCCAGGCAGTTCTGTCCCTTCACCCAGAGTCGGTGCCCAGGCAGGGAGTGTCCAGATCTGGCCACCAGTCTCTTGGGCACTGCCCCACTCCCTGAGAACCTCTCTTGCCTGGTAAACAGGGAATAGAAGCACCAGGACAGCGTTCCTTTGGACAGGAGAGGATTTCCACAGCTGATTCCAGGTGCCAGCGGCCTTCTCATAGCTGCCTGCCAGAGGGGTACAGGGCACTGGGGCAGGTGAGGCTGTGCCCTATTCACCAAGCTGGGCAGGGGCTGGCTCTGCCCTCAGCCTTCCACCCTCAAGTCTGCTTCCCTTGTGACCCCAGCCACCAGACTGTGGCTTCCCTGAGCCCTGAGGTGTTAGGTCCTGGAAGGAGTCAAGGGCTCGGGTGGCCAGTAATAGCCTTTAGAGGCCCTTCATTCACGCAGACTCACTCATGGCCGTATGCTGTACCAGGGACTGGAGACAGCCTGAGTGAAAGGCTCAAGTTCTCAGCTCTCAAGGAACGTGCAGCCTGGCAGGGGAGACCGAGAGGTCCAGAAGCAGGTGGTATTGGTTCTGGTGTGAGCTGTGAGTGGGGCATGGACTGGGGCAAGCAGCATGCGGGAGGAGGGCAGTAATCGCAGGGGTGAGCTCACCCCTCACCCGAATGGTGAGATGAGTGACTGAGGCCAGGGGGCTAGGGTGGCATTCCAGACTCCACTGGGGGGAACAGCAAGTGCAGAGGCCGTGAGGAGGGGAGGAGCCTATGTGTTCTGGAGCAGCTTGGCCAGACTGAAGCCGGGGGTGGGGTGGGGGGGTGGTGATGCACTGGAAGCTGCGGGAGCCTTCAGCAGGGTGGCAGGTCTGCTCTTTGCTTTCAGGAGCTTGCCCTGGTGCCTACGTACAGATGACTGAGTTGGGAGAGTGGCCAGGAAGCCTCCTGCTCCCCCTGAGGTCCCCAACGGGTGGCCTTGGCTTCTCTAAGGCCACATCGGCCTACCACAGTAGATGGCAGAAGGCATGCCTTGGCTGCCCTCAACTTATCCCAAAGGGCTGGCCCATGCCCTGTTCTGCAAGATGCTCTGATGATAACAGATGGTACCCTTGGAAGCAAAGTAAAAGCCCTGGGCAGAACGCTTGCCCTGGGTCAACACGTGAGGTGGAGCAGTGATCGGCTGCAGCCACTGAAGCTCGGAGTGGAATGTGCCTGAGGAGTCAGGACCTCCGGAAAGGGAAGACGTGGCTCCAGGTAGGGAAGGCACCGCCTTGGGAAACTCCATCTCTGACTCCTTTCGGTTTTGTTTCCCTTCAGAGACAACCTCATCAGCCTGACTTGGGTCAAGGGCCAGGCCAGGTCCTGGCTCCACCCTGCTTCACACCCCATCTGTCACCTCCCATCCCCCACCACTGTTCTTAGAAGGGGCTGCAGTACTCTTGCCTGGAGAATCCCATGGACAGGGGAGCCTGGTGGGCTGCCGTCTATGGGGTCGCACAGAGTCGGACATGACTGAAGTGACTTAGCAGCAGCATCAGCAGCTGCGAGCCAGGCCATAGGGGTCTGAGCCTTCCTCACCCATCTCCCCAGCAGCAGGTGTCATCCAAGACTCGAGCTGCCTTCAGTCGGGGTCACACAGCTGACCCTTGCCCTTGGCCAACAGTGGAGGAAGAGGTCAGGAGCTCTCAGGCTGAATCAGTATCTGCTGCTCGTGGATGTTCTCTCCCCAGGATGATGCCTTAGGTCTGGCTGCAGGGCTGGGTCTGCTGGACCTCATCCAGGCCTTCACACTCTCTCCTGGGGCTTCACTTGCAGGCCTGGCAAGGGCACAAGAGCCAACTGTCCTGCCAGCCAAGTGCTCCAGTTCATCACCCAGGAATCTTTCCCCTCAGCTGGGCATGGACTCCATGTCCTTGCCAGCAGCTAAGGATGTTAACATTGCTTTGAGCCCTGGGAGGGCCTGCCTTGCCCCTCCTCCTCAGAGACGCAAGCTGGACGAGGGTCTGAGGGCCAGGCCCATGCATTTGAGAGGGCATGGAGCCCCCACCACCTTAGTGTTTCCTGGAGCGCCCTTGCTGGAAGCAGCCCAGATGGAAGTTGCTCCAGGTGGAAAGTGAACTTGCAGTGGTGACCTCAGGCCATTTTGGGACTGACACCCCTAGGCAGGGGTGCCATGTTGCTGCAGTACTCAGCTATTAGGGGAGGCCTCCTCAGGGAGTGAGCCCGTGGCCTCTACCTGTAAGTTTTGGCTGTTGGGATTTTTAGAGCTGAGTTTTCTTGAATAGGACCCACTGCATGTGTGCTAATAACATTTGGGTGCTCTCTGCCACAGGCAGGCAAGGGATTGACAGGACCCAAGGAATATTATCTCTCGTTGATGATGATGATGGTGGGTACTGGTGCTGATGGGAGCTGTGGCTGCCACTTACTGAGACCCACCTGTGCACTGGTTCCAGGGAAGCAGACCCAATCACACAAGGCTATCCTAAGGTCCCAGGACAGCTGTGTGGTCATGGAAGGCTTCCTGGAGGAGGTGGTGTTTGGTTGAACCTCAGAGAAAGGCAGGACTTTATTAGAGAGGGTGGTAGTCCCCATGAGGTCTAGGAGTCTGGGTCTTTTTGTTAACCATACCCTCGTCCCTGGCATTAAACATTTGTTGATTGAATAAATGAATCAACTAAGAAATGGGCTAGGGCGTTGGGGCAGAGGGGATGACAAGGAAATGGGAATTGGGTCTCACTCCTGGAGCCTCCAGTCAAGCTCTGGGTGAGAACCTTGGCCTCTTTCTGGAGGGTTGAGGACTAGCCCCTCCTCCAAGACACTGACTGTTGACCTCTCAGGCAGGGCAGGAAGTGCTCACCCACCCCTACCCAGGCAGAACTTTCTGGAAAGCTGTCATCACACCTGTTTGTAGAGGCCCAGTGGCGCCACTGGGGGTGTCATCCAGGTTGGCATCAGAGGATTTCTGGCAGCCTGGTCTTTCTCCTGCCCTAACCTGTTCCCTGGGACACGGACAGAAAGAGGCTGCAGGGGAGGCCAGGGCCTCTCTTGGCTTCAGCCGCTGGGCAGGGTGGGAGTGAGTGGGAGGTTGACCCAGTTCTCAGCCAGAACCTAGGGTCTCTCAGGCCACGCTCACAGAGCAAAGCAGTCACTTCCGCTGGCCCGCCTCTATCCCAGGCCTGCAGGAAGTGGCCTTTCTGAGGGCTGCACGCAGGGCAGGGACCTGGCTGTATCTGGGGCTTTTCCCACCTGATCAGCAGGCTCTCTGGGTTCCCCGAAGCCTCCCTCCTCAGAACCTGTAGGCTGGCCCATGCCTTTCCTGGTACCCAGGCCCTCATCTGTGAAGGACCTCCACTCTCCCCATGCCCGCCCTGCCTCAGCCCTGAGCAGATTCAGTGAGACCTGTGCTCGGAGGGCAGAACATAGGGCCAGAGGTGAGGGAGAGGGGTCTCTCTCACCAAGCCCAAAAGAGCCAGGCTCTGGGCTTCTCGAGCTGCTTGCTAGCTCTGTGCCCACCATTCCCTCTGCCCATGGACTTAGCTCCCCTGTGAACCCCAGTGCAGCTGCACCTCCACTCTGCTGCCTTCCTGGGATGCCCTGGGTCAGCACGGCTGTCGCATTTGTGCTCCCAGAGCACCTGCAGCCCTGCTCCAGCTTCCCAACCCTCCAGGAGATGCCTGTGTGGGCCTGTGCCCATCAGAGCCAGCCCTCAAGCCTGAGCCACTCAGGGCAGGGGCAGCTCAGTCCTCATTCATCTGTGGCCATCATCCCCCTACAGTTCCCAGCCCAGGCCCTGTGCCACTGCCCATTCCATAGATGCTTCTCTTCTAGGAGGAGATGGCCTTGACTTCTAGCTCCTGGGGGCCGTTGGCAGGATGCTGGGTTTGCAGGGGCAGCCCCTGTGGCCACAGCTGACCCTGTTGGCTTTGGGTAACCTGCTTGTCTGACCTCCATTGGCACCTGCACTCAGGCCTTCTAGACACCGAGGTGTCTCCTGGTCCTTCCCTTGCCTGTCTCCCACCCTCCTACGCCCATCCAGGCAACCCAGGTCCAAACTGAGGGGTGGGGGGCAGCCTTTGATTATCTGAGGCACTGAAGGTGCTTCCTTAGGGCCATGGAGGTGAGTGTGGGCCACGCTGTGCCCCTCTTTCCCACACCCACCCATCCCTTGTCCTGCCTCCCACTTCCCCCTTCCTGGGCTCCCTATCTCAAAACCTCAGCCTGGCTTTGGATCAATCTAGAAGGGAGGAACAGGCAGTGAGGACCCAGGAAGGAGAGGAGAGTGAAGCCCACAGGAGGCTCTCAGAGCTCTTCTCTCTCCCTTCTCGGGCCCTGGGGGCAGGTGTATCCCCAGCCCTCGGGAGTCAGGGTCAACGCCTCGAGAGAAGCCATGGCCAGGCAGTGTCCTCAGTCCTCCAGATCCTATCTCCTGCTGGCTGCCCCACACCACAGAGCCCAGCTCTGACTAGAATGTTCTAATGCTAAAGACAGAAAGGCAGGCTGGTAGGCGAGGGCAGGGGGGCGGGGGCGGGGAGGACAGAGCGAGGGCAGACCAAGCCAGACGTTTCTGGGCAAAAACAAGAGGAAATTTCAGTCCTTGGAACGTCAACTTAGGGATCCTGCCAGATGTTCTGACCCTGAAGAAGAGGCTTCCCAGAGACTAGTTCCTGCCCACTGTGGCTCCCAAGCGGGGTGACGGGGGGTTGGGGGGCAGTGGGAGTCAGAGGCCACCCATCCTTGCTGCCCATTCTTTCTCAGTACCGGGGGTCCTCTGGATGCCCACAGCAATGCCCAGGGCTGTGGAAATCAGCGGTTCCAGGATTCTTTAACACATACACAGATTTTATGCAGTTTGCAAATTACCAACATTCTAAAATGCCAACATGCCTTTCTTGGTATCCCAACCAAGCCTCTTGGAGTTCCCAGCCCGCACCCAGGAAGGGGAGGAACGAGTCAGCCTTGGGCCAGGACCAGCCATTAGCTGACATGTTCTTTCCCAAGACCTGAGCTGGAATAGAAGTCAGAGTTGAAACAAAGGCACTCAGTGGGGGGTGGGGGTGGGGTCTGGGGGTCACAAGAGAGGCAGGGCTCACAGGGGGCCCAGCCCTGGGTGGGGCTGGGGTGCAGATCATCACCCCAGGAGAGGCCCAGTCTCCTCAATGCTCTTTCTTTTCTGCACTCATGCTGTGTCCTCACTTGGATCATCAGTTTGATCACCGCTCCCTACCCCTGACTGCTGGAGTGAGTTCATGGGGTGGTGGGCACCTGTGGCTCACCAGAGTGCATGTTCCTTCTGTGGGTGGTCACACTCTGGTATCCCCCGGTGTGAAATAATACAAAAATTACATACTGGTCTCTGTCCCCGGTTCCTGGCACAGAGCTCCTAAAACCTTTGTAATTTCCCAAGCGATAAGAGCACTAAGAGAAGGATTTCTGACACAGAGCTTCTGAGTTCCTTGGAATTTCCTGGGTGACAGGAGTGTCTTTTTTCCTAATGAAGCAGTGAGAGAGTGGGACTAAGCCATGATGAGAAGCTTGGAACTTGTAGCCCGCCTCCATTCCCTGCCATCCTCCCGGAAGGGGGAAGATTGAGTTAATGATCAATCATGATGAAAGCGCCATAAAGCCCACAAGGATAGGGTAGGGAGAACTTCCAGGTTGGTGAGCGTGTGGAGGTGCCAGGAGGGTGGTGGACCGGGAGAGGGCGTCCGAGCTCCGCCTCCTTTCCCACTCATCACTTCCTTGGGCTGTTCTTTATTAAATCCTTTGTAATAAACCAACAGATGAGTATTTTCCTGAATTTTGTGAGCTGGTCTAGCATATTATCAAACCCAAGGGGGCAGTCAGAGAAACTTCCATTGACAGCCAGTCTGTCAGAAGTACAGGGGACAACTTGGGATTGGCATCTGAGCTGGGGACAGCCTTTCGGGGCTGAGCCCTTCACCTGTAAGTTCTGCACAAACACCAGTGAGTGCTAGAACAGAACTGAGTCATCGGACCTCCCGTTGGTGTGGCAGAGAATTGCTTGGTGCAATGTGTGGGAACCCCCGCACATCTGGTGTTGAAAGTGTGCGTGTTGTATTAGTGTGAGAGTAAAGAAATCACGGAGCGGTTTCCCCATGCCCCCGGGGAAGCCCTATTCCTTACCTTCAGCCACTCAATTTGGTGCAGCTGACTCACTCACATCCTGGCTCTAGAAACAGGCATAGTACATGGGTCTGGACAACCAGTGCAACCGTGGAACTAAGTAAGGGGACTTAGTTTCGAGAGTTTCAAGGGTCCACGGCCACTTCTACCTTTGCAGAGAGCGGAGTGGTCCAGAGTCATGTGACAGCGGGTCTCAGCCCAAGAGAAGAGAACCAAAAAGTCTAGGGAAAGGGGCTAGGCGAGGGTCTTGGGGCCCCGATTTACACCCAGTATGACGCCGTTGCCAGGACATTGTTCAGATTTCAATCCAATTAGGGAGAAATGCACTCAATGATGAACAGCTCCAAGATATGAAAACAGAACATTCACAGTGCTTGTTTCCTTTATTCAAGTCAAAAACAATGCAACATCTCAGGCAGTCTTGCTGTCTCTCAAGCTGATTATCACATGAGTGGAGGAACAAACATAATTCAGATGAAAATCTGATTTTAGGAAACAAAGCCTGTCCAGCCCTCCTCAAGTTAGGAGAGTGATGATACAGAGACCAAGCTCTTCAAGGATGTATTTTGTGAAAGCACCATGTCTTCCAGGATTAGGTCCAAGGTATTTCTGCACATCGACCTCCTCTCCAAAGGTCAAGGAGTGCACAGGTAGGGAAATCAACAAGTCTCCAGAGCTTGTTGGAAGGAGACGAGGAAATTAGCATAGGGTCAGTACATAGATAGAGCAGATGTCTGGGTTACCACCCTGGGACTTCAGTTTCTTTTTTTTTTCTTTCTTCCTTTCTTTCTTCCTTCCTTTCTTTCTTGTTGAGGTCTAACATCCCTTCAGAAAAGTGTACAAATTCCAGCTTTGCACACTGTCACACTGTCACACACCTATTAGCACCACCCACATGGAGATACAGAGCATCTCCAGCACCCAGAAGCCTCCCTCAGTCCCTCCCAACAGTACCTGCCTCCAAGGGTAACTGATGTTCTGTAATTGATGTTCTAATCTATGTCACCACAGATTTTTTTTCCTATCTCTTTAAACTTCATTTGATGAAATAAAATTCATATTTTATGGCAAGACAAGACAAATTTAAATATGAAAATGTTCTCTGCCCATTTGAGCCTCCTCCCTTTAATGTGAGTTGTGCATCTGGATTAACCAGACCACCTTAGGAGATAACATTCCTCCTTAATCTCATCAATGGTCACAACTTTTTAGAAGATAACCTTTCTTCTTAATCTTGCAAGAGGCCATGATGACCCATTACCCTCTACTCACTTTGTCCTCAGGTCTGGATTGTATAAACTGTCAATAATACCTCACTTAATGCCCTTTGTCTAAAAAATTTATGTAACTATGCTTTGATCTCTAACAAGTGGAAGAGTTCTTCAGTTCAGTTCAGTTCAGTCGCTCAGTTGTGTCCGACTGTTTGCGACCCCATGAATCGCAGCATGCCAGGCCTCCCTGTCCATCACCATCTCCCGGAGTTCACTCAGACTCACATCCATCGAGTCAGTGATGCCATCCAGCCATCTCATCCTCCGTCATCCTCTTTTCCTCCTGCCCCCAATCCCTCCCAGCATCAGTCTTTTCCAATAAGTCAACTCTTCACATGAAGTGGCCAAAGTACTGGAGTTTCAGCTTTAGCATCAGTCCTTCCAATGAACACCCAGGACTGATCTCCTTTAGAATGGACTGGCTGGATCTCCTTGTATTGCAGTCCAAGGGACTCTCAAGAGTCTTCTCCAACACCACAGTTCAAAAGCATCAATTCTTCGGCTGTTCTCAGTTTATAATCCTGTTTGGTTCAAGTAAAACTTTCTTTCTTAGACTGACTAATTTTTCATCGACAATATAAATAGAATCACACTGTATGTATCTTTTTGTTCAGGTTTCTCTGCTCAACATCGTGTCTGTGAAATTCCTCGCTGTCATTGTGGGTGTTTGTGGTTGTTGTTTTTCATTGCAGTATTCTACACTGCTGTAGAACTGTGGTGCTCAAGACTCTTGAGAGTCCTTTGGACAGCAAGGAGATCAAACCAGTCAATCCTAAAGGAAATCAACCCTGAATATTCACTGGAAGGACTGATGCTGACGCTGAAGCTCCAATGCTTTGGCCACCTATGGAAAGAGTCTATTCATTAGAAAAGACCCTGATGCTGGAAAAGATTGAAGGCAAAGGAGAAGTGGGCAGCAGAGGATGAGATGGTTAGATGGCATCAGCACCTCAGTGGACATGAATTTGAACAAACTCTGGGAGATAGTGAAGGACAGGAAAGCCTAGCATGCTACAATACATGGGGTTGCAAAGAGTTGGACATGACTTAGTGACTGAACAGCAACACTGGGAACTCTCCACAGTTGTTTATTCATTCTGTTGCTGGGCATTTGCAGTTGGGGTTATCATGAATGAAGATTCATGACCAATCTAAACCGATGTCTGTTGGTGCACATAAGCCCTCGTTTCTCTTAGACACATAACTAGGAGTGGTGTTGCTGGGCCGTGGGATAGATGTATGCATCTTTAGCAGATGCTACCCAGCATTTTGGGCAGGAAGCAAACCACCAGCAGTAGATCAGGGTTCCAGTTGCTCCATGTTTTCACCAGCAGTTGGTGTTGTCTGTCTTTCCCACTGCAATCATTCTGGAAGATTACTTGCATGTAGGCCTCAGACGCTGTCCTGACATTAGAGCCGGCATCCCCAGGCACACGGGAGGCAGCCTTTTCTCTCACCCTCAGGTGGAGTGGGTGTGTGAGATGGACATGGTGTGGGAGTTAGGTCTGGTCTGCAAGATGTCTGTGTATGAGATGCAAAATGAAATAGGAGAAAATCTGCCTGCTAGCTTTTAAATTTTTATTTGTTCATTCAGCAAGTATTGATTGAGTATCTATAAGCACTGGGAATACAACTGTGAACAAATTGGACAAAAAGCCCTCCCTTCCCAGAGTTTATCCTCCAGTGGAAAGAGACAAATACAACTTTTAAAAAGTATATTATATTCTATCTCTGGTATCTTTTCTAGTGCTATGGTGATTTCCAGCCAAGAGGGGCCACACTATTTGGAAATGCTCATGCCTGTCCCTTGTTCGTTCAGCTCTGCTAATGTACTTTTTCTTTTCTTTTTTAAAAAGATTATCTCAACACTCTTCTTGATATAGATCATCTCGGGGGGAAAAAAACCTCTTTAATGGAGTAAACTCATAAGTACTGAGTGCTATAGACAATGACAGCACAGAGGAAGGGACAATGCAGGGTAGGGCTGGGCAGCTACAGTTTTAGATCCAGTGGGCAGGTAGGGCCTCACTGAAAAGATGGATCTGAGTCAAGACTTGAAGGAAATGAGGCAGATGTTCAGGAGAAGGAAGCGACAAGTGCAAATGCCTTGGGTGGGGAAGGTCCCTGGCCTGGTCCCAGAGCATGGAGGAAACCAGAGTGGCTGGGCCAGAGCCCGTGGCCAGAGATGAAGAGATGAAGGAGAAGAAGGGGTGAGGGGAAGGGAGGTGAAATAGGGGCCTGGGGGCACTGTAAAGACTGGCTTCTCTCTAGAGCTGGACAATGGGAGTCATGGGAAGGCTTTCAGCTGAGAAGTGGCACATGCTGACTCATTGGCTACAATAAGCCTGACTAAAGGGGTGGGGAGGGCAGCTGGGAGACCATCGAGGAGGGGGAGATGATGGTGGTCTGGTCCAGGGCCCAAGTGGAGGTGCTGAGAAGAGATTAAATGACAGATATATTTGAAGGAAGAACCAACAGAATTCGCTAATGGACTGGATATGGAATGTGAAAGAAAGACATCAAAGCAACTAGAGGCAAAAAGCCCCTGGTTTCTGAGATCCAGAAGGATGATGGAGGAGCTGTTCGTTGTTGTTGTTATTTGTTGTGGGTTTTTTGAGAAGTGGGGAATCTGGTATCAGGAACTCAGTTTCAGGATGTAAAGTTGGGAAGACTGAGCGGGCAGTTGTACTTAAGGGACTAGATTGCAGGAAGAAACTCGGAACTCACGAACACTTGGGAATCTTCAGTGAGTGAGCAAGTTGTGCACAGGTTGAGAGCCATGAGGGAGTGATGTAGATAGAAAAGAAAAGGGGTGAGTGCAGACATGACAGCAATCTAAGTGACCATCGATGGATGAATGGATAAAGATGCGGTGTACATATACAGTGAGATACTACTCAGCCACGAGAAAGAGTGAAATCTTGCCATTTGCAACATCCAACATGGATGGACTGTGAGGATAAAATGTTGAGTGAAAAGATAGGAAGGTGAAAGAAAAAAATCGTATGGTATGATATCGCTCGTATATAGAATCTAAAAACAAAAATGAAAAAAAAAAAAAAAACCCACACAAGACTCTGAAAATGAACAAATAAAAGAATAAAAACCAACTCATAGACACAGGGAACATATTGGTGGTTACCAGAGGGGAAGGGGGTTGAGGAGGTGAGCAAAATCTGGGTGAAGGGAGTCAAGTGTAAGGTGATGGATGGTAACTAGACTATTGGTGATGACCACTTTATAATGAACACAGATGTTGAGTTATAATATTGTATACCTGTAACTTATATAATGCTATATACCAGTGTTACCTCAATAGAGAGGGGGAGAGGTCAGGAAATGAACCTCAGACATTTCGGTGTTTACAAACTAAGACTGGAAGTGGAAGCAGCAAAGATCAAGAAAGAGCCACCAGGGAGGCCGGAGGAGGCCAGGAGAGTACAGGGTCAAGGAGGGGAAGGGGAAGGCCAGCGGGGCCAGGGGCTGCTCACGGGTCAGCTAAGAAGAGGACCGCTGGGCTTAGTAACATAGAGGACAGAGGCTTGGTAGGAGATTGTTTAGTAGTGGGGTAGGAGCAGATGCCTGCTACAATGAGAGGCGACAGACTGCTGACAGTGAGTGTGGAAAACTCCTGTGAGGAATCCCACTGCAAAGAGAAAGAGAGAAATGGGGCAGTGGCTAGAGAATTCTTTCAACAGCTTTATTGAAATAGAATTCACATCCCATAAAAGACACTCCCCCTCTTTAAAGTATGCACTTCAGTAGTTTTAGTATAGTCACCAGATTGTGCAACCATCTCCATTACCTAGTGTCCGAACATTCTTGTCACCCGAGAAAGAAACCGCATGTTCATGAGCAGCCATTCCTCCCTTCCCCCAGCCCCCAAATCACTGTTCTATTTTCCTTCCCTGTGGAATTGCCTATTCCAGACCTCTCAAATAAACAGCCAGCTGGCTAGTGAAGTCGCTCAGTCAGGTCCAACTCTTTGCCACCCAATGGATGTAGCCTGCCAGTCTCCTCCATCCATGGGATTTTCCAGGCAAGAATGCTGGAGTGGGTTGCCATTTCCTTCTCCAGGGGATCTTCCGGACCCAGGGATCGAACCCAGGTCTTGTGCACTGCAAGCAGACTCTTTACCATTCGGGCCATCAGGGAAGCCACTTCAATCATCAAATATGTGGTATTTTGTGACTGGCTCTTTCACATAGCATATTTTGTTTAAAGTTCATCCATATATCATTATATACAAAATATATCATTATACACAAAATATTCTTCTTTCATTGTATGTTATATACAATACATATGCCACAGTTTATTTATCCATTCACCAAGTGATGAACATTTGGGGTGTTAACACTTTTTAGCTAATATAAGAAATGCTGCTAATAAACATTTATATACAAGCTTTTGTGTGGCCGTATGTTTTGAGTTCTCTTGCGTATATACCTAGGAGTGGAAAAGCTGGATCATATGATAACTTTATGTTTATATTTTGAGGAATTCTCAAAGTTTCCCGAAATGACTGCACCATTTTACATTCTCAGCAACAACATATAAGGCTCCAATTTCTTCCCAATCTCATCAACATTTGTTATTGTCTTATTTTTGTCATCTGAGTAGGGGAGAGGTGGTATCTCATTGTGATTCTGAAGACTACTGATGTTGACCATCTTCTCACATGCTTATTGGCCATGTGAATATCTTCTTTGGAGAAATGTCTGTTCAAATCCTTTACTCATTTTTAAATTGGGTTATTTGCCTTTTTATTGTTGAGTTGTGAGAGCTCTTTATACTATTGATTCCTTCTAGTGTATTATTCATCTCTGTTCATTCGTTCTTTAGTCTTGTAGGTCTTCGGTAAACATTTCTTGCATCTTCTCAATCTTTGCCTCCATTTTTTTCCTGAGATCCTGGGTTATCTTCACTATCATTATTCTGAGTTCTTTTTCTGGAGAGTTGCCTATCTCCACTTTATTTAATTGTTTTTCTGGGATTTTATCTTGTCCCTTCATCTGGGACATAACTTTCTGCTTTTTCATTGTGATTAACTTTCTGTAATATGGTTTTTGTGCCACTGTGCTTCTTCTGTCTGCCCTCTGATGAGTGAGGCTAAGAGGCTTGTGGAAGCTTCTGGCACAATGGGAAAAACTGGGCCTTGCTCTGGTGGGCCAGGTCTTGCTCAGTAAGACTTTAATCCAATTATCTACTGATGGGTGGGGTTGATTCCCTTCCTGGTAGTTGTTTGCCCTGAGGCGACCCAGCCTTGGGGCCTAGGGCTGTATGGTAGGGTTAATGGCAAACTCCAAGAGAGTATCACCAAGGGAGACCTTCCAGCGCCCCTGTCCCTGTGGTGAGCCACTGCTGGAGGCCCTCCAACACTAGCAGGTAGTTTTAGTTCAGTCTCCTATGGGGTCACTGCTCCTCTCTTCTGGATCTTGGTGTGTGCAAAATTTTGTTCGCACCCTCCAAGACTGTAGTCTCTGTTTCTCCCAGTCCTCTGGAAGTCCTATAATCAAATCTCACTGGTCTTCAAGGTCAGATTCCCAGGGAATTCCCAGTCCCTTTGTCACCAGGCTGGGAAGCCTGACATGGGGTTTAGAACCTTCACAACAGTGGGAGAACTTCTTTGGTATTATTGTTCTCCGGTCTGTGAATCACCCACCTGGCAGGTAAGGGATTTGATTTTATCATGATTTTGCCCCTCCTACCATCTCACTGCAGCTTCTTCGTCTCTGGGCGTGGGGTATGTTTTTTCGGGTAGGTTCTAACATCCTCTTGTCGATAGTGGTACAACAGCTAGCTGCAATTTTTGTGCTCTCACAGGAGGAGATGGGCGCATATCCTTCTACTCTGCCGTCTTGAACTGGAAGCTATGTAGTCTAGATACCAGTCCCTTATCAGATACATGATTTGCAATTACATTCTCCCACTCTGTGGCTTGTTTTTACTTTTTTGATGGTGTCCTTTTGTTAGGTAGTTAAAATAGGGAAAAGGAGTCCAGAATGGTGGCGGCTAAAAGATAAGGAAGAAAAAAGCCCTCGAAAATAGAAAGAAAGGTCTGAGGACTGGAATGAGGACCTCAGGTAGAACAAACAACACTCCTGGCTAGCCCAGTTTACACAGGGCAGGCCCAGGGGGAAAGGAAAAAAAAAAAAAAAAACATGTAAAAAGAGGAGCCAAAGGGCTGGGGTCTCTCTCTCTCTCTCCTGCATGCTGGGGCACTCTTCTGTTTGTGTCTTTGGGTCGACATGCCCTCACCCCTCGAGGGTGGATTTTGCTGTTATTATCTAAATAAAATAGAGCTGTAACACTGATTTCTCTAAGAGCTATAACACAGTCCAATCGAGACCTGAGAGCTATATCACGGTCTGGCCAAGACCCGAGAGCTGTGACACGCCGAGGGCTTTAATGTCCGTCACTCCAAATCTTTGTTGTAACGAGACAGAACTGAGGCGTATACACTCACCTGACACTTTGAAGCACAGAAGTTTTTACTCTTAATGAATGCCCATTTATCTGTTTTTTCTTTTGTCACTTATGATTTTGTGTCTTATCTAAGAACCCACTGCCTAATCCAAGGTCATAGAGTTATTCCTGTTTTCATCTGAGAGTTTCAGAGTTTTAGCTCCTCTGTTTAGGCGTATGATCCATTTTAAGTTAATGTTTTATATGGTAAAAGATAGGGGGTCATCCAAGTTCATTTTTTTACATGTTGTCCTTGCGCCATTTAGGACAATTCTTTCCCACCAAATTTTCCTGGTATCCTTGTTGAAATCTGTGTTGTTTTTAATATGGAAGAAATCATTCACATGTGCGCACTGACGGGAAAGTTCTTTGTAGAGTGGGATGTGGTGATGAAGAGGAAGAAGGAGAATGACTGGACCAGTGCCCTCAGGAGGGAGGGAGGGGGTAGGATCCAGTGTCTAGTAGAGGGGCTGGCCTGAGTCAAGAGCAAGGGCAGTTTGTAATACCAGGAGGAAAGGTGGGCACAGATGTAGGGAGAGAACATTCTCTTCCAGTTAATTCCTTTTCTCAAGGAAACAGGAACTAAGGTGATGACCTGAGGGATGACAGAGGAGGAGGCGTTGGCAGCTGAAAAGAAGCAGAAGGAGAGGGCGTGGATGGGAAAACACAGCGATGCTGAGTGAGACCAGCCGTGTGGGCAGGTGTTTTCTTTAGCCACATCCAGCTCGGCAGGTGCAGGCAGGCAGGGGGTAGAGATTCAGGGGTGCCATCCTCCAAGGCCTCTGAGGGCCACCTATGCCTGGGACGGAAGGTCAAGGCTGGTTCTTAGTGGCCGAGGATGTTCAGTTTCATCCAGGGGGGTCTACACCCACACACTGTTCAACTTGTCATTTCCAGGCAGGAGGAAAATGTTGTTGCCCCTAAATCAGGTTAGAATTCAGGGATCCAGGAAGTCCCCCGTAAGCCCTCACCCACCGTGCTCCCCACCTGTCCCAGTCTGCTCCGTGTGCCATAACAAAGCACTGCAGGCTGGCAGCTTAATCATGCCCGTGTACCCCTCACAGTTGTGGAGGCTGGAAGTCCAAGATCAGGGTGCTGGCATGGCTGGGATCTGGTGAGGGTTCTTGGCTTTTGGATGGCCCTCTCCTCTCAGTCTTTACATGGCAAAGAGAGAGACAGACAGAGAGGAAGCTCTCTGATGTTTCTTCTTGTAAGGACACTAATCCCATCATGGGGGTTGCTCCACCAGTAAGTAAGTAAGCAAGTAAGTAAGTAAGTAAAGTCGCTCAGTCATGTCCGACTCTTTGCGACCCCATGGACGGTAGCCTACCAGGCTCCTCTGTCCATGGGATTTTCCAGGCAAGAGTACTGGAGTGGGTTGCCATTTTCTTCTCCAGGGGATTTTCCTGACCCAGGGATCAAACTCTGGTCTCCAGGATTGCAGACAGACGCTTTACCATATGAGCCACCAGGGAAGCCCCATCTAACTCTAGTTATCTTACAAAGACTCCATTTCCAAATGCTGTCACATTGGGGGTTAGGATTTCCACATATGAATTTGGGGGAGACGCAATTCCATCCATAGCACCATCCAGCCTGACCCTGACCTCTAATGAGGGCCCCAAACAAGTTCAGATGCTGAACTTCAGAACAGAGAAAGGACTGAAAGAGGTTGCTGGCCCTTACAGTGATGTGTCTGTATCCCTGGCAACCCATCTTTTTGTTTTCTATTGTGTATCTTATGGAGTGGTGATGCCTGATGAGGTCCCCACTGGCCACACGTGACTTGACATGCGTCTTTTCGACAAATCTCAAAACACAGATTTGAGATGTGTTGTGTAACATCTACACTGAGTTTCAAAGAGATAACATAAAAAAATTGGAAAATATCTCAATAATCTTTTATATTGATTACATTTGAAATGATAATATGTGGTTATATTGAGTTAAAGCATACTACTAAATTTATTTCTTACTTTTAAAAAATGTGGCTACTAGAAGATAAAATATATCTGTGGCTTGTCTTATATTTCTATTGGACAGACCCTAGAGAAAAGACCCTATGTCTAAACAGCTCCCAGCACAGCTGGCCCACCTGCCCTGGTCAGTGGCACATGCACCACCCTGCAGGGTTGTGCTCTGGAACCCTGTGCTGTGGTGGCACCTCCCCTCTGGAGGGGCAGGTGAACAGTGGGTTCGTGAGGTGGCCTTGAACTGTTGCTGGGAGGAATAGCCCCAGGGAGCTGGGCACCAGGCTGGTTCTTGTCTGGTTTCTGGACTGGTATCTAATTCACACGTTTAAACACTAGACTCCCCTCAGGCACAAGATGCCCACACTCTGAGATTCTCCTGCACCTCTGCTGCTTCCTGTGAGCCACAGCCTTGGGGTGCTGGAAGGCCTGGGGTCATCCCCTGCACTAGTACAGCTTGGCTTTTTCTTTACTCCCCCCCAAGCACAGACGTATGAAGTTGCTACAGGCAAATAGCGCATATGGAGAAATTCCACTGACTTTTATATACCCACCCCCAATTACTACTTATTAAAATTGCACTCATTTCACATGCTAGCACGGTAATGCACAAACTCCTTCAAGCTAGGCTTCAGTAGTACATGAGCCAAGAACTTCCAGACGTACAAGCTGGGTTTAGAAAAGTTAGAGGAACCAGAGATCAAATTGCCAACATCCGTTGGATCATAAAGCAAGAAATTCCAGAAAAAACATCTACTTCTTCATTGACTATGCAAAAGCCTTTGATTGTAGATTACAATAAACTGTGGGAAATTCTTAAAGAGATGGGAATACCACCTTACCCGTCTCCTGAGAAACCTGTATGCAGTTCAAGAAGCAACAGTTAGAACATGGAACAATGGATTGGTTCAAAATTAGGAAAGGAGTACATCAAGGCTGTATATTGACATCCTGCTTATTTAACTTCTATAAAGAATACATCATGCAAAATACTGGGCTGGATGAATCATAAGCTGGACTCAAGATTGCCAGGAGAAATATGACGGTGACAGTGAAAGTCACTCAGTCGTGTCTGATGCTTTGAGACCCCATGGACTATACAGTCCATGGAATTCTCCAGGCCAGAATACTGAAGTGGGTAGCCTTCTCCCTTCTCCAGGGGATCTTCCCAACCCAGGGATCGAATCCAGGTCTCCTGCATTGCTGGTGGATTCTTTGCCAGCTGAGCCACAAGGGAAGCCCTGGAGAAATATCAACAACCTCAAATATGCAGATGATACCACTCTAATGGCAAAAAGTGAAGAGGAACTAAAGTGCCTCTTGATGAGGGTGAAAGAAGAGAGTAAAAAAAACTGGCTTAAAACTCAACATTGAAAAAACTAAGATCATGGCATTCAGTCCCTTTACTTCATGGCAAATAGAAGGGGGAAATGTGGAAACAGTGACAGATTTTATTTTCTTGGGCTCCAAAATCACCATGGATAGTGACTTCAGCCATGAAATTAAAAGACACTTGCTCCTTGGTAGGAAAGCTATGACAAACCTAGATAGCATATTAAAAAGCAAAGACATCACTTTGGTGACAAAGGTCCTTATATTCAAAGCTATGGTTTTTCCAGTAGTCATGTAGGGATATGACAGTTGGACCATAAAGAAGGCTGAGTGCTTAAGAATTGGTGCTTTTGAATTGTGGTGCTGGAGAAGACTCTTGAGAGTCCCTTGGACTTCAAGGAGGTCAAATCAGTCAACCCTAAAATAAATCAATCCTGAATATTCACTGGAAGGACTGAGGTGGAAGCTGAAGCTCCAATACTTTGGCCACCTGATGCAAAGAGCTAACTCACTGGAAAAGACCCTGATGCTGGGAAAGATTGAGGGCAGGAGAAGGGAATGACAGAGGATGAGAAGCCTGGATGGTATCATCAACTCAATGGACATGAATTTAAGCAAATTCTGGGAGATAAAAAAGAACAGAGGAGCCCGGCACACTGTAGTCCATGTGGTTGAAAAGAGTCGGACGTGATTTAGTGACTGAACAATTCCATCATATTGCCCATGTACAGTTTAAATATTTCCCTGTTGTTCAACATTGGGATTATTTCCCTTTTTTCTTGCTATCATAAACAGCACTGCTATGAATTTATCTTTTTGCCATTTGAATTACTTTATTGTAATGTTTTCCCTGGAGTGAAATTTGTGGGCTGGAAAGTATATACAGTTTTATGATACCTGTGACTTTTTTCCTTCAAATCACTCTCCCCAAAGACTGCATGACTGTGTATTTCCTCTGGTGGAGTATATGTGTGTAGGCATATACATTCTTTACCCACAGTCCTGCCCATTCTGGGTTTGATCATTTGTATTCACTTATACTAATTGGCATGTAATAGATATCTCCTAGATATTATCCTTGTATTTGTTTAATTCGAATGAGAGTAAAGTCCTCCCCTGAAAACCCACAAAAATTAAAGAAATAGCCACCACCTTAGCAGTTTAGAAAAACACTTCCCAACTTCCTCCACTCGCCAGCATTTGCGGTACCATAGCTGCCTGAGCCTGCGATGCAGGCAGCCAGGCCCAAGCTTTGACTCCTGACCCACTGTTACCGTAATGGTCCGAGAAGCCACCTCCGGCTAATAAAGTCATTTATCTCCTCCCAACAAGCTGAAAGCACATCAGACAGTGCCTGTTCCCTGTGTGGTTTAGATGAATCCTGGCATTGCTTAATTGCCATATGTTGATTGTTTGGGATTGAGAGACATTCTGGTTTATATGCAAAAAGGTTGCAGGAGACATGGTTGATGTTCTGCTCACAGCTTATTAAAACCTCAGGAAGGTTGCAGCCCTGTCCCAAGGGGAACTCATAAAACAGCGTCCTTGTGGAGCCACATTCTGGCCTGGCTGGAGACTCAGAGAAGGCTCTGTAGGCCCGGCTGAGGGAAGAGGAGAAAGGATGTGCCCGCTTGGCCGCTAGATGGCGCCTCGCAATAAGTAATGGGGAGAGGACACTTCTCCACACCCTGCCAGATCCCCCAGCCTCCAGCATTGCAACACACCCTAGTGTTTACTGCCAAGCCAGACATCTCAAAAATAAAAATAAATAAATAAAAGAGTTCATTCTAGCTAAAAATATACCATCTGCCCGAGAAAAATCTTGCCCGGCACTGTCACAGCAACACTCGAAGCAGGTTAATAACCAGCCCAGAGCAGATGGTTTCTTTTTATAATTACTGGGTCCCCCACCAAGGCTTCCTCCTCAGCAGCCTCCTTACCCCACTGGCACTCTCCTGCTGTTTCCTGACCACCGCCTAGCCAGCCGCTGCCCCAGCGGGCTGTCTGCTCACACCAGAGCCCCCTCACCCTCTGCTAGGCCTGGGCCCCAGGGTCCTGGAGCTCTCAGCACCTGGGCAGGTAGCCCCCAGGAGCTCACCCCACCCTTGTCCACCTCACTCATAATCCAAAGATAAATGAATCAAACCAAGATGTCAGTAATCACCCATCAAATTAATAAAGCTTTAAGATACTGTCATTCAATTTCCTGGTGAGGATGTGATAAGATGCGCATCTCCAAAACTTGCTGTTGGAAGAACAAATTATTGACACTGCCTCTCTGGAAGAATTTTGACTGAATATAACAACAGCCTTAAAAATATTGTTGTTGTTGTTCAGTTGCTAAGTTGTGTCCGGCTCTCTGAGACCCCCATGGACTGCAGAACACCAGGCTTTCCTGTCCTTCACTATCTTCTGAAGTTTGCTCAAATTCATGTCCATTCAGTCAGTGATGCTATCCACCCATTGTAAAAAATACTACATAGTTTTAAATGCAACAATTTCACATTGAGGAATCTATCCTACAGACTATCATAATCTAAAATATGAACAGAACATTAACACAAAAGTGTTCATAAAAATGTTAGCACTATAATATTAACGACCTATAAAAGACACAATAGCTGGTATATGGTTTAGTGCAAAGGAATATTATAAAACCATTACATATGTTCACAAGGGAGTTCAAATTACATCACAAGTGTTATTTAATGTTAATTGGTAAAAGTGTTCAAAGGGTCTAAACAGTAAAGATGCAAATAGGTTAGAAACATACATACCATTAAAAAGTTTGCACCAAGTATGCCAAATGTGTTAGCAGTAGGTTTTATTGGGGTGGTGATAATTTAATGGTTTTTATTTCATTGTACGTTTCTGGATTTTTCTGTTTTCAGCAATAAACACTGACAAACAAGACTATCTAAAAACAGGAACACAGAAGAAATTGGTACAGTGGCTGCATCTGGAAAGGGGCTGGAGCAGCAGTCAGCATAGGGCGATGCCTTCATTTTCCATTTATACTTTCTGGTGTCTTCCAAGTTTCAAAAATAAATAAGTCAAAAATTGTCAAAGAAGATGAAGAAATACTAAGTCACAGTCACTGTAAGGAGAGCATGAAAGGAAAGCAAGGAAAGTGCTTTCAGCTCCTGGGAGAGACAAGACTCAAGGTCTGGACTCCTCTTGGGCCCAGAGTCCACCACAAGTCACCTAAGACCTGGCTAGGCCAGTGACTTCATTCAGTAAGGCCTGCTTCATCTGACACCTGTCTGGGTGGGAATCAGGCCATCTCCCCAGAGTGGCTTCCCCAGGGGTAAAGGCAGGCAGGCCAGGGGAGGGATCCAGTGGACACTGGTGTAGGACCTTTAAGCTGGGACCACCTGTGTCCCCTGAGCCTGGCAGAGTAGGACCCAACACAAGTAATGAGTGGGTGGGATCCCCCCAAACTCCGCAGTCACCTTCTATGAGTCAGGAGAATTATCTAAAAGGGCCCTGCCCTGCTCCCTCATCAACCCAAGCAGGGCAAATGACCAAGTGGCCTCATCAACCGCAGGCATTTGACCTGTAAAGGGCACCTGATGAGTGCTAGACGAGGCCAGATAAAGAGCAACTTTTCTGAGATAAAAGCCTGATCCTTCCTTACTCACCACAGGTTCAAATTTGCCCTGAAGTTTTCTTGACCCACAAGAAGGTGCGGGACCCTATCTCTGCTCCACATGAGTGCCTTCCGCTGTATCCCAGGGAGGCCAGTGAAGCTTCCTTCCAGCTCCCTGGAGAGACCCAAGGGACGCTGTGGGTGCCAGGAGAGGCCTGGGGAGTGTGCACACACTGGCAGCCCGGGAACCACAGCAGCCTGGAGGCTCAGGTGTCGGGCCCAGGAATCCACAGCTTTCATTCACTCTTTAAAGCCACAAATCTGTTCTCTTCCTTTGTGTTCCAAGTATAGAACTTTGAATCTTAGAGACGCTTTACACAAAATAGGTGGAGAAAAGGACGATTCAGAAAACATTTACTGTAATTTGATGACAGTCAAGTTGTGGTTCTGAAAGCAAAGCAAAAACAGCATTAGGGAAATTTAGGATGGAGACATTTCCTGTGTCTAGGTAAGTTATAATCCTACCACTTCAGAAAGAGAAATGCTTTTACTGAAAAGAATTAATTTAAAAAGCAGAACACAAGAACTACTGTGACTGTTCAGATGAGGAAAGTAAGCCCCCAGGGAGGGTGAGAAGCTAGTCTGGCAGCTACTGGGGGAGGGACTGAGAGCCACTGGCGTTCCTGGCTTCACTCAGCAGGCCGACTGCCCCCTCCCTGAGGCCACTGAAGTCACTGGGTGGTGAATGGATAATCAAGAGGCAAACATGATTCCAACAGGGGCCAGCCCCCCAGGTCCAAGAGGCGGGACGGGGGGGGTGGGGGGGGGCGGTCCTGAAATGGGTGCCTGGACAGGCGTCATCTTCTTGTGATGAGATGAGAGACTGAACGTGAGGACCTTCTGGCTCCTGTGTGAGCCAACGTGGATTCAAAAAACTGCCACCACATGGCAGCAGGCACAGCTTTGTTATTCACCAGCTTCCGCCTCAAAGGCTGTCAGGACACACAGGTGCACACAGCCATAAAGCACAGCATCTTCTCCAGTAATTTCCACAACATGACCTAGCACAGCAGCAGCCTCTTCAGCAGGAGGTGCTGCTACAGCTCAGGTAACATTCTGATGATGTGGGCTTCCCGCAGCTCCCTGGTCACCTCCCACGAGTCAGGGGAATCATCCGAACGGACCCCCTTCCCAGGGCAGAGGCCTAGTCGTCGTACTGCACTTCCGCCCGCAGTTCCCTGGTGACGTAGTTGGCCAGCATCGCCAGCAGCTGCTTCTGCAGGGCCTCACTGCCCATGACCAGCATGGTCAGCTGCACGGCGTCCATCCACTCCAGGTGCCTGATGATGGCGGTGGCTTCGTTAAAGAGCTTCTGCTGCTCGGCAGGCGGTAGCTCCATTATGATCTGAGGAACCGGCTTAAACTGTCCACTCGTCATCCAGGCACCTAACAGACCCCCGACGGCCCCCCCTAGAAAACAGGAAGGACTCAATTAGTCGGCCTTATTCATAAATGATGGCCACGGGTTCTCGCTGAGCGCATGTCCACTGTCATGACGAGCGAGCACATTCATGAGCGGGTCAGGACGGGCTCAGCTTCAAGTCTGCCCCACCAGCAGGGCGGAGGGCAAAGGTTTACGTGGTCTTTGATCCATCTGGCTCAGATAATTGACACTCACACATGCCCTCTCCTAAGCTCTGCACTCACGGTGCAACACGAAGCATCTCGCCCCGAGAGCTATGCTAACTAAAATCCTCTTCATGGGCTGAAGGTTTCCATGCTTCCATAAAAATCTCTCTCACCTCAAAGGAGAGGGCTGAGAAGAAAATGCATTTTCAGGGAGAACCATCTCAGTGGTAAGGCTGAGTTTCCTCCACTGGGTGGCTAACATGTGCCTGAGCCCTGAGCTTTGAAATTTCTAGTGGAACCACATGGTTCAGGGGCCCTGGGAACAGCGACAGATTACAAGGTATTTTCTCTTGAAGCAATGTTTTTCATATAACCCTTCCAAAGTTGCATGATGATAAATAACAAATTTAATGTATTCAACTATTTCTTTTTCTGCTACCCCAAAAGGGCACAAACATTACTTTTATATGTAAATTTATTATTATCAAAGTTAAAGCATGCTATCTTGGGACCAGAAGAGTCCCAAGTTCAATGGAAAATTCTATTTAAGCAGGTTAGGTGAAGCCTGCTCCAGGAAGATGTCCTAGGGAAAGGGTCTCAAACTTCAGTGTCTACAGGGCCCAGGCAGGTAACTGAAAGGAGTGAAGTGGGCTGAGTGGGACTGTGGTGACCTGGAGAGTTAGGTACGTGTCTAAAGGAGGAGTGGCCACCGCAGCCAACTGCTGCCACATGGAATACCAGGTCTGTATCTTTTAGAAGTCTTACAAGTTTTAAATATTGGTGATCAGATACTGAAAAAATGCAGGCTGGCTGGACTTGGTGACCTTCTTCAAAAGAGAAGAGTAGGAAAGGGGAAACAGTGACTCTGTAGTGGAGAAAACTGACAGATATGCCACTAGTCCGGTGATCAAGTTGATCAGCTGATCAGGTGATCAAGTTGAGCATCTCAAGGAGGTCCTATGGATGCCACGTGTCCCTGGAATGTGTGACGAGAAGCACCACGGTATTCTGCCCAAAGATCCACAGTCTACTCATGAGAAGGCCATCAGGCAAACCCAAACTGAGAGGAATTCTCCAAAATACCTGACCAGTATTCCTCAAAAGTATCAAAGCAGCAGAAAGCAAGACTGGGGACACCCTCAGAGTGGGAGAAAGCAACTGACAAGGGATTAGTCTCCAACATATACCAACAGCTCATGCAGCTCATTATTTAAAAAAAAAAAAAAACACCAAACAACCCAAACAAAAAGTGGATGGAAGATCCAACTAGGCATTTATCCAAAGAAGATACACAGATGGTTAAAAAGCACATGAAAAAATGCTCAATATCACAAATTATTAGAGAAATGAAAAGTCAAAACGACAAAGAGTGATCACCACACACTGGTCAGAAAGCCCATCATCAAAACATCTACAAACAATAAATGCTGGAGAGGATGTGGAGAAAAGGGGACCCTCCTGCACTGTTGGTGGGAATGCAAACTGGTACAGCCATGGTGTGCTGCGTGCTGTGCTCAGTCATGTCTGATTCTTTGAGACCCCATGGACTGTAGCCTGCCAGGCTCCTCTGTTCATGGGATTTTCCAGGCAAGAATACTGGAGTAGGTTATCATTTCCTTCTCCAGGGCATCTTCCTGACCCAGGGATTGAACTCGCATCTCTTATGTCACTGAGATATGAGTTACCACTGTGCCAAATAGTCACTATTGAGAACAGCATGGATGTTCCTTAAAAAACTAAAAATAGAGTTACCATATGATCCAGCAATCCCACTCCTGGGTATATACCTGGAGAAAACCATAATTTGAAAAGATACATGTGCCCCCCCACCCCCCACATTCACTGCACCACTATTTACAACAGCCAGGACATGGAAGCAATCTAAATGCCCATCAACAGAAGAATGGATAAAGAAGATGTGGTACATATATACCACAATGGAATATTACTCAGCCATAGGAACGAACAAAACGATGCCATCTGCAGCAACATGGATTGTTGTACTGAGTGAAGTCAGTCAGAAAGAGAAAGACATGTATCATATGATACCATTTATATGTGGAATCTAAAAAAAAAAAAAGTACAAAAGAACTTATCTATAAAACAGAAATAGAGTTATAGAGGTTTTCTACTACAGAAATAGAAAAGAAACATGGTTACCAGAGGATGAGGAGAGAGAGGGATAAACTGGAAGACTGGGATTGACATAGACACCCTACTCTCTACAAAATAGGTAACTAATAAGAACCTACTACTCTACAGCACAGGGAACTCTACTCAATACTCTGTCATGGCCTACATGGGGGAAAAATAAAGAGTGGAAAAAATAATAATAAAACTGGAGAGACTAAGGAGACATGAGGATTAAGTGCAATGTGTTGTCTTGAGCTAGACCTGGGGCAGAAAAAGACCTTGGACGCAGAAACTGATAAAATCCAAGTATAGCCTGAAGAATAGTTAACAGTAATGTTAGGGTGGGTTTCTTAGTTTTGACAAGTGTGCTATGGTTAATATAAGATGTGAACATTAGGAGAACTGAAACTGGATGAGATATACATGGAAATTCTTGGCATTATCTTTGTAACTTCTCTGTAAATCTCTGTAAATCTAGTATTATTCCAAAATAAAAAGTTTACCCAAAAGAATGCAGTCTGAGCCAGAGAGAACCCATTTGCAGGCTGGACGCAGCCATCAGTAAGTAAATCTTGCAACATTTTAGGAAAGCAAGCGTGGAAGCACCTGGTCGCACACACCTCCTAAGATGCAGGAGACTGGCCAGCTTCATGTCTTGGAGGCTGAACACTGCCCTGGACAGACTTCCCCCCACCCTGAAGGGAAGGAGCATTCCAGGGAGGGAGGGAGGGTCAGTCACTTACAAGTTTTAGTGAACTTTCCCCCATGACACCAGTGAAACGCTTAGTGCTGACAAGAGTTGCACTCATCTGCACTAAACCTTTATGAGAACATCAATATTTGATTTAGAGCAGCACTTAATGCAAAAAGTCGCCAGGAAATATCGACCAAGAAATCACCAACTCTTTGGAGAAGAGAAAATTCCTTTGTTTTCTGGGTAAAATGATGCTCCTGCCCATGACCTAGGGGCTGCAAGCAGCCAATCCCCAGGGTTCCCTTTGCCGACAGCTTGTCCTCTACCAGCTTTTGCTCAATCTGAACAAAATATGTGCTCCCAAAATGGCATCTGGGCACAGCTATGTGATAAATGATCCCAGCTAGCCCTTTCTGAGCACATCAGATGGGGTGGGACAAAGAAATAAAGGATGTCACTGAGGAAGATGGCAATGGCCTTGTCTCCTCCCCCATGGGAATACTTCCTGGATGGCAAGAAGCTGAAGTCAGGACTCACTAACTCACAGAGTTTGGAAATGGAAATATATAGATGGAAGATCTAGGGTCACCCACAAGCTGATTTTTTTCTCCTCAGTGTGGCCTCAGCTTGATACAATGTCCTCGAATGTCAATCCTACTCCAGGAGAGAAGAGGAGAGCAGGAAGCCTTTCCGGTGAGCTGGGACACAGAAGCCAATCTCAGAAGAAAAGCAGTCATCTCTCTAGCCTGTATTCATGTGAAGACTACAAGCCACATAGAAAGGGCTTCCACCAGCCTGTGAACTTTCTCAGGCCCTGTATCCCCAGCACAAAGGAGGCATTCAGTACATATTTGCTGAGCCCAGGGTAGCAGACCTAGCCCTGTTTTGCAGGGTCTATCTGACATACCCCAAGGGAAACCTTATCTGGCCCCTCCATAGATCAGGCCTGGACAGCAGCCAGCTCTTTGACAACACCCCCAACCCACAGTTCAGACCACATAGGAATTCTTTCTGGTCCTAATCCAAAGGAAGCAGCTTCATTCTAGCTACAAAGAATGACGGGAAGATCAGCCAAACTTTCATTTACTGCCAGAAACAAGTTCCCAAATAGAAGCAGGTGATAAAAGAAGGGGCAGGGATGATGACCAGCTAGGAGCTAGCTTGTTGCTTTCCCTGAGCTGGACTGCTTGCTTTCAGACTAGGAAAGCACTCTGAATGAGTTCATGTTCTGTGGCTTTACAGCATCACCCCTCAGTAGGTGCGCAGCAAATCTCAGCTTCCTCTCTGGATGTCTAATGGTGATGGGGGAGGGAGACTGTCCAAAACCCGGGACACCCTGAAATCCTCTGGCTCTAGGACACATTCCGGGAGAAAGGTGTCCTCCAGCCTTTATAACACAGATGCCTTTTGAGAGAGCCCTGCACTTCTGAGGCATTCACGAAGAAGCTGGAGTTGGTAACAGGACTGATAATGTGCCCAAAGATCGCTTCACAGAAGTGACCTCAACTCGACAAACTTCTCACACAGGACAGAGGCTTTTACGATGTCTCTGTGGTTTCAAAGGCCTTTTCCCAACAACTGCACTGTCCCTGTGAGGCATCTGCACTTACCAACGGCTAGTCCTGGTGGACCGCCCACCAAGCCACCAACGAAGGCCACGGCCCCAGTGACTAGGGCGCCCCTCCCGGAGTGCTTGACGGCCGCCTTCATCTTCCTCTCCTCGGAGATGGAGCACAGCAACCTCATGATGTCCTCCACCGCAACGGGCATCGCGGCAGACCTCGGGGTAAGCGTTCCTAAGGACAGTTGCAATGAGTGAAGGGCCTTTCCACCCAAATGTTACTCTTCCGAAAGTTTTAAGGAAGGTTCCCCATTTTCGGTAGAGAACAGGATCTCTGCCATGTGCAGGATGGACAGCACCACCAGTCGTGTGGCAAATCCTTTGCCAAACAGAAAGCAGGGCAGCATTCAGTTATTAAGTAGACAGGATCAGCAGAGTGGGTGAAAGGTCTTCTCTGCACTCTAACTTCTGATTTATGATAGATTAAGGAACAACCCTGCCCACATGCTCTACCAATTCATCATGAGTGATGCAATTCTGAGCTTTCTTGTGTCAGGGCCCTTCAGCTAGCCCAGGCAATCCCCACCCACAAAGCTGGGCAGAGTGCACAAGTCCCAGTGCTGGGTCCACTTCTGTGTGACAGGGCACCTCAGCTTCCGCCAAGCCAGAGAAGGGGGAAGCACGGACTCTGTAACCACACAGCCTTGTAGCCATGGGATGACCCAGCAGAGTGGCAGGTTTCTCACCTGTAAGATGAAGATAAACCACCTACAGACTGGATTCCTACAAGGTGTAAGCAGAATGGATGCAAAGTCTCACCTGGAGCAAGACTGTTAACACGGCAGACTTTCAGACATGATGGTTCTAAATGAACATTCTCTTCCTAACATATACCAATGGCTTCAACAAGCAACCACTCAGAGTCAATCCAGTTCTACTCATGGGATATTAAAGGCAGGGGCAGGATGATATGGTAAGATGAAATGACCAGAGAATAAAAGAAATCAAAGAATTCCATATGGATGAACAGATGACAGACGGATGGACAGACTTTGGAACAATGACCTTTAGAAAAATTCTCTGGGGTCAGGAAACTGTTTGCCACACTAGCAGGAAAAAACAGGCAGGGGCAAGGGTGGAGGTAGGGCAGGCACTAACTACCCCAGGGTTGGTGGGAATGGAGAACCTTGGCACTGATGGGCCATGTGGCAGGACAGGAAGTAAATCAAAGCAGCAACGAGCAGTGCTTCTTTTTCCAGCTTTGGCTGGGCCCAAGGCTTTGGTGGGCACCTTCCTCTCTCACCACCACTTCCCTTTTCAATCAAGGCTGTGAAACACAGACATTTACAAGGAATTTAATTATGGAAGTTTGGAGCAGAACCTATTGTTCAACATCTTTTGGATATATGAGTTGTTTTTAAACCCAAGGAAAAACCACAATTGCCCTAATGTAAAATTATCCTCCCAATTCTGAGAGAGAACTCTGAGCCTTTAGAACAAATTTGTGAATCTACACCAGTCAGAACTTCTTTGTAGACCCAGGGGAGGTCAGTGGGATCCTCTTCTCCAGGCCCTGAAAATGTCCCCTCTTTTTCTTTTTAATATTCTTTTTATTTTTTCCCCATGCTATGTGGCATGGGGATCTTAGATCCCCAACCAGGGATTGAACCTGTAGCCCCCTGCATTGGGAGCTCAGACTCTTAACTACTGGACCATCAGGAAAGTTCCTCCTTTTGATATTCTTGATATCAGTGATTTTCCACCAGCACTCAGGAGTCACTGAAGACCTTGTTAAATACTACCCATACAGGTAGGGTGAGATTCTGTATTTACAAGCCCCCAGCTGAAATTCTGCCCTCACTTTTGGACAGCAAGACTCTATGACAGAATGACTTAAGATGTCTGATATCTGCTACTCAGTCCTTGAATTCAGAATGCAAGAGACCCCTGTAGGGCTGCCCAAGGGACTAGAGGAAAATTCAGGTGTGCTTGTCCTTGCTCTGGCTCCCAGGTGTCCTGGATCTGCTAAAATGCCTCCTGGCTTCCAGGCCCTTCTGCTCACCAGCGGTGACCACATGTAGGCATAGCACATGCCCCAACCCCCTCCTACCTGCAAGAGAGCCCCCTTCCACCCTTCCAGAAGTCAAAAATTTTCCAGGCACAAATGTCAAGATAACATTGTAGCATTATAACAGTGAAGGAATTGCACTTAGAAATGGGAGAAGGGAGGAAGTAACCTGATTTACCCAATAGCCATGGGCTTGTAAAGCTATGCAAACAAAATGTTTAATTTCAGATACCTATTAAGATAACCAAAGGAATTAATCTCATGATAAAACCTTTTAAAAACCTAAAAATCACCCTGTAAAATACCTAGCTTAGCTCTGATTTACATCTAGCTTTTTATCTGTCAGTTTTGCAGAAAAAAGGGAGATGAAACTCAGGTCCTGGGAAGGCCCCTTGCATTCCCGGAGGCATGAAGATTCTGAGCCTTGCCATGCCTGATCTGCAAGGCTGGTTTCCAGGCCAGCACATTCTGCCCATATGCCAGGTTTTCTGCAGAATTACAGATCTGTATTCTCCAAACAGTTTCTGCACAGCAAGAAAAGGCATATAAAAGAGGCTGGAGATATATACCCACTTCACCCTCTATGGTCTCTTAAAAACAAAACAAAAACAACCAAAACCAGCTTCCAATCTGCTCTGAATGACTTTAAGTCAAAACCCACCAGGACTAATGAGGCATCATTGTGCAAACACCACTTTTAACCTCCACTTAGCCCAGTTGAGCCGGCACAAGGTTCAAGTCCAGAGTATGACTAGTGGGCCAGCAGGTGTCATGGTGTGTGGGAGGGGAGGAGAAGTGGCCACTTCTCCAACTCCATCTGGGTTCAATGGATCCACACCATGAATAACCAGTGGCATTGTGGCTGCCTCTATCCAAGAGACCGCTGGTTTAATTTACTTGTAAGAATCATTTTAGAAGCTGGAGCATCAATAGATTCTTGTTGTGGAAGAAAAGTTTGCAGCACCGTCTCCTGCTGCTGCTACTGCTAAGTCGCGTGTCCGACTCTGTGTGACCCCACAGATGGCAGCCCAACAGGCTCCTCTGTCTCTGGGAGTCTCCAGGCAAGAATACTGGAGTGGGTTGCCATTTCCTTCTCCAATGCATGAAAGTGAAAAGTGCAAGTGAAGTTGCTCAGTCGTGTCCGACTCTTAGCGACCCCATGGAATGCAGCCTACCAGGCTCCTCCATCCATGGGATCTTCCAGGCAAGAGTACTGGAGTGGGGTGCCATTGCCTTTTCCGACCATCTCCTGAGCCCCTGCTAAAAATCTCAGCCTCCCAACTTCTCCAGGGTTGCCTGATTGAGGAAGGAAGCCAGTCTCGTTTTTCCTTCTCCCACTCCAGCTACCTTAGTAAGTGGCAGAGAAGTGGGTGAAGAAGGACGAGGCAGCAGCACTGTTGGGACAGACCTCAATGGGGTGGGAGGGTGCCCCCCTCCACACCC
Organism: Bos indicus; assembly: GCF_029378745.1. Taxonomy (NCBI): domain Eukaryota; kingdom Metazoa; phylum Chordata; class Mammalia; order Artiodactyla; family Bovidae; genus Bos; species Bos indicus. Next base: position 40,898,161 of record NC_091777.1, read on the forward strand.
ATATCACACCTATTTCAGAATCAGGTTTGTCCACGAAACAGACTTGGGTCACAGGAAGTCCATCTGCCAGCCACAGGGAAGGCAAATGCCAACGTGAAGCCCTGGTTTCTTGCAAGCACCCAGGCTGGTCTGCTGATTATAGCACGGATCTGGGGGAGAGGGAGATGAGCCTGGCCCTGGGACTGCAGCCTGGCTTTCTGAGATGGAGCAGATTGTAAGAGATGAGGAGAGAAAGGCTGCAGAGCTAACACAGACCTCCATGCACAAAGCTCTTTTTAAAAATTAAAAAAGCAGGGCCTCTTAAGATTCAGTGATGTTGTTCACCTGCAATCCTCAGTACTTTTTACTTCTCTGGTGGACTTTATTATAAAGCTCCAGTGTGCCCTCTGGCTCCTATAAACCATGTCTTTATACCTCTCTATGCCCCAGTACAGACATTGGATCCCATCAGCAAATACAGTCAGATTAGACTTTTAAAAAATGAATTAGGGGCTTCCCTAGCAGTCCCGGGCTTCCCTAGTGGCTCAGCTGGTAAACAATCTGCCTGTAATGTGGGAGCCCTGGGTTGGGAAGATCCCCTGGAGAAGGGAACAGCTACCCACTCCAGTATTCTGGCCTGGAGAATTCCATGGACTGTGTAGTCCATGGGGTGGGAAGAGTTAACACCACTGAGACACTTTCACTTTCTGGCAGTCCAGTGGTTAAGACCTCACTTTCCGGTACAGGAGATGAGGGTTGGATCCCTGGTGGGGGATCTAGGATCCCACATGAATTGAGGCCAAATAAATAAATAAAATAGTTGCTAGAATTTTAAAATCATGAGATTTCACAAACACCTCAGATTTCTAATTCTCCTGAAAAATCAAAAATACAAGCCACACGGGATCCGCCTTCTGCAGCAATCCAGGCCAGAGCTGAGCAGGGTCCTACTGCTGCTACTGCTGCTAAGTCCCTTCAGTTGTGTCCGACTCTGTTCGACCCCATAGACGGCAGCCTACCAGGCTCCCCCATCCTTGGGATTCTCCTGGCAAGAACACTGGAGTGGGTTGCCATTTCCTTCTCCAATGTATGAAAGCGAAAAGTGAAAGGGAAGTCGCTCAGTCGTGTCTGACTCTTCGCGACCCCATGGACTGCAGCCCACCAGGCCCCTCCACCCATGGGATTTTCCAGGCAAGAGTACTGGAGTGGGGTGCCATTGCCTTCTCCGAGGGTCCTACTGGAGCACACCTTATCTACCTACTTGGCCCTTGAGCAACATCCTCTCAAATTATTCCTATTTCTTTAAACAAACAAACAAAAAGGATAAAGAGGGACTTTCCTGGCGGTCCAGCGGTTAAGACTCCCCGCTCCCAAAGCGGGGGGCACAGGCTTGATCCTGGGTCGGGGAACGAAGATCCCACATGCCCCACAGTGCGGGCAAAGAAAAGTCAAAGAAGCTATCAGTCCCCACAAGGCTAATCTCCCCGCCCCTAAATCACTAACATCCCTTCCTCATCATCTCTAATCTGGCGTCCAAATTCTCTCCCCAGAGGGCAAGGCCAGGAGTGCCCCACCCTGCGGATATAACACCCGCCACACGCGTATCCCGGTTCCTGCGGGAAGCGACACGCGCGCGCGCACGCACACACAGGAGTTCCTGCGGGCGGAGACAGCACACACATCCCTTAGTTCCCCCGTTTCTCCATAAGGAAAATAAATGGACTAAGACCGTCTGCCCTGGTGCTGCTCCGGGCGCCCCCTTAGCTCCGGCGGCTGCTCGGGGCCCTTTACCTGCGGAGGCGGCGCCGCGAGGTCACAGGCCGGCAGGCGCGGGGACACCAGGCCTCCCCGCCGCGCGCGCAGGCCCCGCCCCCCCGCCTTCCGGCTCGTCCGCGCAGGGCCTTCCGGGGCGCCGCCCACCGGTAGCGCCGCCGCAGCCCCCGCTGCTGCGCCCGCGATCCCGGCTCAGCTCTGCGAGCGCCTGCCAGGATGGGGCGTCTGGAGCGGGATCGCTGGGGCCCCGAGGCCGCGCGCAGCCCTACCGTCCACCCGCTCACACCCATACTAGGTCGGAGTTCCTTTAGTTCTTGCTCAAGCCCGGGGGCCTCCTGGGAGGCCCTCTTTCGCTTTGGCCTTTCACTCAGGACCGAGACACTCCCCCACCCCTCGGGTCCCGGCTCCGGAAGGAACACCGCGGCCTCGGCGAGGCGCTGTTAATATTCGGTCAATGTACCCGGCAAAGTCAAACATCAGCCGGCCGCAGTGCAGACACCGGCGGCCTCTCTGTCTGGGGTTTGAAAAGATCTTGCGCCCCTTTGCTCCTGGGGTTCCAAGGAAAGAGGAGGTCCAGCTTCCAGGGAAAAGCTGAGGTTGGGGAGCCTCCTGGGAGGTTGCAAAGGCATGAGGGAGGCAGGTAAGAGAAGGGCCAGGGGATACTTTAGAGCGGCACGTGGAGGAGCCTTCTACCAATCTCCTCCAACCCCCATATACAAGGGCTGGCCTGGACCCATCTCAAAGCTGAAAAAGGCTTCTGGGGGATTTCCATGGGCTATTTCCTTCAATCCTGCAGCGTAGGCCTGGTTCCCATTGCCGTATTACAGATAGGAGAAGGGAGGCACCAAGGCTCAGAGAGGGTGATCTACCCAAAGCCACCAAGGTAGGGAGTGTCAGGGTCCAGACTCCACCTTGGGTCCACCTGGCTCAAAGCCCTGCTTGTAACCGGCCCTCTGGCTTGCCTTCCAGAGTGCTGTGGGCACGCAGAGAGTCGACCTCTTTCATACTACCAGACAATTAAAAATTTTTTTTCTGAATGGGAAAGTCCTTTGGGTGTGGCAACCCACTCCAGTATTCTTGCCTGGAGAATCCCATGGATGAAGCTGGGCGGGCTACAGTCCACGGGGTTGCAGAGTCGGACCGACTGAGTGACTTCACTTATATAGATAGATATTTCACTTTACTGAAGTATGATTTACATACAAGAAGCTGTACATATTTGATGTATACAAAAGTTGAGTTTAGGGATGAATCTATACCCATGAAATCATTGCCACCATCAAGGCCATAAGTATATACGGGTGTTTCCTTCCACCTCCTTTATTATTGCTATCTTTTGTGTGTGGGGATGTGGTAAGAATACTTACCGTAAGATCTACCCTCTTAGCACACTTCAGTGTGCAATATAGTATTGTTAGCTACAGATACTATTCTGTATAGTAGATCTGAGGTGCAGTCCATGGGGTCTCGAAGAGTCGGACATGACTGAGCGACTTCACTTTCACTTTTCACTTTCATGCATTGGAGAAGGAAATGGCAACCCACTCCAGTGTTCTTGCCTGGAGAATCCCAGGGATGGGGGAGCCTGGTGGGCTGTCTCCGGGGTCACACAGAGTCGGACAGACTGAAGCGACTTAGCAGCAGCAGCAGAATTTATATATGTTAAGTTAGTTAACTGAAACTTTGTGTTCTTTATTATTTTGTTACTTCTGTTTCCACTCTGTCCCTAATGTGAGAAAAGGCCTATAGCATTAACCAGAGTTCCCCTGCCACAGATAAATTCCCCTGAAATAACTCCATTTGTTCCTGAACAGGAGCTTTATGAGTTTGGGTGACTTTCCAAAACTGAAAATGAAAATTAACCAAGGAAAAGAATAGCCCAACTCCCTGGGGTGTCGCCAGGCTTGGGCCTGGATAAGATTCTCCTGTTTCTTCACAGGCCAGCTCCCTCTGGTGGCACATTAAGGAACTGGGCCCTCTCACTCCCGGAGAGATGGGGAGGAAAGGACAGGGTTGGAGGAAAATGCTAGAACGGAAAGAAACTTCAAGGGTGGGGCCCGCTAGAGAAGGTTAGCTATAAGAAGTCCTGCAAACATTCAACCCATCAGCAACTTGTAACCTTCATTCTGATATGAATAAAGTCATAAAATGTACACACCAAAGCCCATAAATGTAACACACCGTCCCACATTATAACGGCAGCCGAGCCTTCTGCAAAGTGGGTTCCATGAATGAGGAGCATAGTGGGGTCTCCATCATGGTGTGGTGACTTTCCACTGGCCCAGCATCCATTTAGTGCTTTCATAATGCTTTTGAACTGTGGTGTTGGAGAAGACTCTTGAGAGTCCCTTGGACTGCAAGGAGATCCAACCAATCCATTCTAAAGGAGATCAGCCCTGGGTGTTCTTTGGAAGGAGTGATGCTAAAGCTGAAACTCCAGTACTTTGGCCACCTCATGCGAAGAGTTGACTCATTGGAAAAGACTCTGATGCTGGGAGGGATTGGGGGCAGGAGGAGAAGGGGACGACAGAGGATGAGATGGCTGGATGGCATCACCGACTCGATGGACGTGAGTCTGGGTGAACTCCGGGAGTTGGTGATGGACAGGGAGGCCTGGTGTGCTGCGATTCATGGGGTCGTGAAGAGTCGGACACAACTGAGTGACTGAACTGAACTGAACTGAACTGAATGCTTATGATCTTAAGGTCTGGCTGGATGATCTTGGGAAAGTTATTCAACTTCTCTGTGCCTCAGTTTCCTCATTTGGCCAATAACTAATAATAGTGCCTGTCTCATAAAATTGTTCTGAAGATCAAAGGAGGTAATGTGTAGGAATCTAGAATATTCTTGATTACATCATAAATTATGAAAATGAATGTCCAGATTCCCCAGTATGAGCCTCATATGCCCAGAATGGTGAGAAATGCAATTCTACCCCAGCCTTCACAGTGCACCCTCTTCCTGATGGTCCCAGGATGCTAGGTTGTGTTCAAAGAGCCTGCCAGAGTCAAAATTCAGGTGGGATCCCCTGAGGCCAGCAACCCCATCCTCCCTTTTTGAGAAGATGAGTGAGGGGCTCTGAACTTACACAACTCTTTCAGGATAAACCCACCCAGACCCAGGGCTGGATGATCCACACATAAATCCCTGCAATCTCTTAATAACAGCATACATATAAACCAGATGTCACTTTGAAAACTAAATCGTGTTCGTTTTTAAGTTACCTCTTTGGGTGTCCCTGGTGGCTCAGACAGTAAAGAGTCCGCTTGCAATGCAGGGAACTCGGGTTCAATCCCTGGGTTGGAAAGATTCCTTGGAGAAGGGAATGGCAGCCCAATCCAGTTTTCTTGCCTGGAGAATTCCAGGGACAGAGGAGCCTGGTGGGTTACAGTCCATGGGATCGCAAAGCGTCAGACATGATTGAATGACCAACACTTTCACTAAGGACACCATAGTCTGTCTGGTGATTAGGGATTCCTGGGGATCTTGATCTAGCCTTGAAGACAGTCATTTATCCCAAGGTACTCACTGGGCCAAGGTTTTGGGTCAGGAGAGGTACCTGCTGCGTCCACCACCTTTCCTAAGAACCTCTGAGTCTTTAGCTCTGGAGGCAAAGGAAGTCTCCTCATCTCCCAGTCCTTCCCCCAAGGTTGCATTCACCTTCACCTGTGAAGTGTTCAGCACACTTTCTGGCATATACCAGGTCTATTAGTTTGCTAGGGTCCCATAACAAAGTCCCTCAAACTGGGTGGCTCCAAAGAGAAATTTGTTGTCTAAGAATAATGTACATCTTTGTTTACTAAATATGTAAACCATAGAAATCACAATTCTCAGATCATTATAACAGAAGAAAGTTTCCGAATTCTTATAATCTGAATTTTGATTGAGGATCATATGATGGATTGTGAAAAGCTTTACTTAGACTATATGTGTACTTAACCTGTTTATTCATAAAGATGAATGGTTTTTTAAAAAGTCCAAGGAATTGGGAGGCAGTGTTCCCTCTAAAACCTGTAGGGGAGGACCCTTCCTCGACTGTTGTAGCTAGCCTCTAGTGGTGGTCACCAATCCTTGGCATTCCATGGCTTGAAGCTGCATCTCTACCTTTCTCATCACACGACGTTCTCCTCGTGTCTGTGTGTGTCCAAATTTCCCTCTTATTATATGGCGCCAGTCATACTGGAGTAATGTGTGTGCTCAGTCACTCAGGCGTGTCCGCCTCTTTGTGACCCAGTGCTCTGCAGCCCACTAGGCTCCTCTGACCATGGGATTTTCCAGGCAAGAATATTGGAGCGAGTTGCCATCTCACTGGAGTAAGGGCTCACCCTAATGACATCATCTTAACTTGATTACAACTGCAAAGACCCTATTTCCGAATAAGGTCATGTTCATAAGTATGAGAGGTCAAAACTTTCACATATATTTTGGGATGACAGAATTGAATCCATAATACCAGGTAGTCAGCAAATGCCAGCTATGATGATTATTATCCAAATAGGCACATGGGTACCTGCAAGCATGATAAAAATACCTTTCTCAGGGACTTCCCTGGTGGTCCAATGGCTGAGACTCCTCACTTCCAATGCAGGGGGCATGGCTTCTATCCCTGGTCAGGGAACTAGATCCCACATGCTGCAACTAAGACCCGGTGCAACCAGATAATTAAAAGAGAGAGAAAAAAAGACCATTCTCAGCCATGCCTTGTGTTGAGGTTGTTGTGTGCAGGGGGCCATCCAGCTGCCTGCTTTTAGTCTTCAGTTCAGTCCAGCTTAATTCCAAAAAGGTTGTTGAGGGATGAGGTGGCTTTGGGATTGGTAATGAGCTCCTCCGGGGCTTCCTCATTGTTCCTCTAAATAATTAATTCATCTTCTTCCTTAGTGTTTACATCCTTCAAATATTTGTAGATGGTTATCATGTCCCTTTAGTCATCACTTAGCACCACTCTGCATATTTGCCATGGTGTTGAGTGTGTGTTCTCCTCATCGTCATGATGATGATGATTATTTCCTCGGGGCACACTCCCTTAGTCCCATAGCCACCATCATTGCTGTGTGAATTTCCTCCAGGTCTCCAGCCTCTCAAGTACCAAGTTCCCTGGCGTGGAATTTTAGAAATCAGTAGCGGAGACAAGAGATGACTGACAGGCCCTCTATTTAAAAAAATAAAACAAAAAGTCCCCAAATCCTTTGTCACTTTTGCCAGTTTCCCCAAAGCCACGTCAAATACATAGACAAGCCAAGTAAAAAGAATTTGTTTACAGTGCAAATATTTTAAGTTTCCAGTTGGATCTCCCTGCCCCTGCTTCCATCCAGGTACTCTCAATTTCCTCAACTATAAAATCAGGCTGAGATCCCCCACTCTCGACAACCTGGGATTACTGTGAAGACTACACGAGGAACAGAGTGGAAAAGTGCTCCGTAAACCACAAGCAGGGGGAGTGGCAGTACCAGCAATGCCTTCAACATACGTTTAGATTTCTGCAGAAAGTTCCAGGGGTCAGCTGTTCTAAACAGCTACAAATTCTAAGTTAGGATTTACAAAATGAACTTGATAGAACTGAGATTCACCCTAAAATCTGTTTGTTGAAAGAATATAGAGATGCCCTACTTCCAAATCTACTATTAGATTTTAGTATTCCAAATAAAGTGTGGAACTCAGAGCTGGATGGGCCCTTGGAGACATGTTACAGATGGCCCTGAGGAGGCTTTGGAAGGTTATGCTGCTATAAAAGATTTTTTTTAAAAAATCCACCTTGTCTTCCATTTCAGATCTCACTGAAGAGTTCTTCTGTACCCGGAAGACTTATTTTCAGCCTGAGAACAATGATTTTCAATGGTTCTGTTGAACATGAAATTCTCACGCAAGTATTTCTATAATTATCCTGTTTCAGTTATAATACAGTTTCTGGAACAATAGGACTTTTATTGTATTGCCATATCTGTTATAATAGATGTTTTATTACAGAAAATTATAGTAGAGTCACTATTATGATTCTGAAGTTTTTATTTCAAATTGCTCATAGGATGGAAATTTTTTCTCCCAAGTAGTTTTTACTTTAATAGTGCTTTGGGTTTTGTTGGTTTTTTGTTTTTTAAACTGTGGTCTGTTTGGGACTTTGTTCAATGGCAGAATGTTTTCTTTTGCTCCAGTACATCTTGTGGCTGAAAAGTTACCCCTGGTGTTTATTTGTTTGTTTGTTCTTAGCATGTAGTGCACGGGATATTTTTTAATGCCATCTAGATTGTTCTAAATATATCTGAACACATTAGCCTATTCAGGCTGCCATAGCAAATACCATAGACTGAGTGGCTCAAAGAACAGAAATTTATTTCTCACGGTCTGCAGACTGAAGGTCCAAGAGCATGGTGATGGCAAGGATAGGTTTCATACTGAGGCCTCTTTCCTTGGCTTGCAGCTGCCATATGGTTGTGTGCTCATATGACCTCTTCTGTGTACATGCAGGGAGAGAGAGTAAGCTCTCTGGTGTTTCTTCTTCTCAGGACACTAATCCTATCAGAATCTGAATGCAGAGTTCCAAAGAATAGCAAGGACAGATAAGAAGCCTTCCTCAGTGATCAGTGCAAAGAAATAGAGGAAAACAACAGAATGGGAAAGACTAGAGATCTCTTAAGAAAATTAGAGATACCGAGGGAACATTTCATGCAAAGATGGGCTCGATAAAGGACAGAGATGGTATGGACCTAACAGAAGTAGAGGATATTAAGAAGAGGTGGCAAAAATACACAGAAGAACTGTACAAAAAAGATCTTCATGACCAAGATAATCACAATGGTGTGATCACTCACCTAGAGCCAGACATCCTGGAATGTGAAGTCAAGTGGGCCTTAGAAAGCATCACTACGAACAAAGCTAGTGGAGGTGATGGAATTCCAGTGGAGCTATTTCAAATCCTGAAAGATGATGCTGTGAAAGTGCTGCACTCAATATGCCAGCAATTTGGAAAACCCGGCAGTGGCCACAGGACTGGAAAAGGTCAATTTTCATTCCAATCCCAAAGAAAGGCAATGCCAAAGAATGCTCAAATTACTGCACAATTGCACTCATCTCACACGCTAATAAAGCAATGCTCAAAATTCTCCAAGCCAGGTTTCAGCAATAAGTGAACCGTGAACTTCCAGATGTTCAAGCTGGTTTTAGAAAAGGCAGAGGAACCAGAGATCAAATTGCCAACATCCGCTGGATCATCAAGAAAGCAAGAGAGTTCCAGAAAAACATCTATTTCTGCTTTATTGACTATGTCAAAGCCTCTGACTGTGTTGATCACAATAAACTGTGGAAAATTCTTCAAGAGATGGGAATACCAGACCACCTGACCTACCTCTTGAGAAACCTATATGCAGGTCAGGAAGCAACAGTTAGAACTGGACATGGAACAACAGACTGGTTCCAAATAGGAAAAGGAGTACGTCAAGGCTGTATATTGTCACCCTGCTTATTTAACTTATATGCAGAGTACATCATGAGAAACACGGGGCTGGGAGAAGCACAAACTGGAATCAAGATTGCCAGGAGAAATATCAATAACCTAAGATATGTTGATAACACCACCCTTAAGGCAGAAAGTGAAGAAGAACTAAAAAACATCTTGATGAAAGTGAAAGAGGAGAGTGAAAAAGTTGGCTTAAAGCTCAACATTCAGAAAACTAAGATCATGGCATCTGGTCCCATCACTTCATGGCAAATAGATGGGGAAACAGTGGAAACAGTGTCAGACTTAATTTTGGGGAGGGCTCCAAAATCACTGCAGATGGTGACTGCAGCCATGAAATTAAAAGACGCTTACTCCTTGGAAGGAAAGTTATGACCAACCTAGATAGCATGTTGAAAAGCAGAGATATTACTTTGCCAACAAAGGTCCGTCTAGTAAGGCTATAGTTTTTCCAGTAGTCATGTATGGATGTGAGAGTTGGACTGTGAAGAAAGCTGAATGCTGAAGAATTGATGCTTTTGAACTGTGGTGTTGGAGAAGACTCTTGAGAGTCCCTTGGACTGCAAGGAGATCCAACCAGTCCATTCTAAAGGAGATCAGCCCTGGGATTTCTTTGGAAGGACTGATGCTAAAGCTGAAACTCCAGTACTTTGGCCACCTCATGAAAAGAGTTGACTCATTGCAAAAGACTCTGATTCTGGGAGGGACTCGGGGCAGGAGGAGAAGGGGACGACAGAGGATGAGATGACCGGATGGTATCATCAACTCGATGGACATGAGTTTGAGTGAACTCTGGGAGTTGGTGGACAGGGAGGCCTGGTGTGCTGCGATTCATGGGGTTGCAAAGAGTCGGACACGACTGAGGAACTGAACTGACCTGAACTGAATCCTATCAGATCAGGGCCCCACCCTTATGACCTCATTTAACCCTAATTACCTCCTTATGACACCCCCCTTATGGCAGAAGGTGAAGAGGAAGTAAACAGCCCCTTGATGCAGTTGAAAAAGGAGAGTGAAAAAGCTGGCTTAAAACTCAACATTCAAAAAACTAAGATCATGGCATCTGGTCCCATTACTTCATGGCAAATAGATGGGGAAACAACGGAAACTGTGACAGATTTTGTTTTCTTGGGCTTCAAAATCACTACAGATGGTGACTGCAGCCATGAAATTAAAAGATGCTTGCTCCTTGGAAGAAAAGCTACGACAAAGCTAGACAACATATTAAAAAGCAGAGATACTACTTTGCTGACAATGATCTGTATAGTCAGAGATGTGGATTTTCCAGTAGTCATGTATGGATATGAGATGTGGACCATCAAGAAGGTTGAGTGCTGAGGAATTGATGCTTTTGAACTGTGGTGTTGGAGAAGACTCTTGAGAGTCCCTTGGATTGTGAGGAGATCAAACCAGTCAATCCCGTTGTTGTTGTTGCTGTTCAGTTGCTCAGTCCTGTCAGCAGGCCAGGCTTCCCTGTCCTTCACCAACTCCCAGAGCCTGCTCAAACTCATGTCCATTGAGTCAGTGATGCCATCCAACCATCTCATCCTCTGTCATCCCCTTCTCCTCCTGCCTTCAATCTTTCCCAACATCAGGGTCTTTTCTTTTCTTTTTTTTAAATTTTATTTTATTTTTAAACTTTACATAATTGTATTAGTTTTGCCAAATATCAAAATGAATCCATCACAGGTATACATGTGTTCCCCATCCTGAACCCTCCTCCCTCCTCCCTCCCCATACCATCCTTCTGGGTTGTCCCAGTGTACCAGCCCCAAGTATCCAGTATCGTGCATCGAACCTGGACTGGCATCTCATTTCAGGGTCTTTTCTAATGAGTCAGATCTTTATATCAGGTGGCCAAAGTATGGAGCTTCAGCATCAGTCCTTCTAATGAATATTCAGGACTGATCTCCTTTAGGATGGACTGGTTGGATCTCCTTGCAGTCCAAGGGACTCTCAAGAGTCTTCTCCAGCACCACAGTTCAAAAACATCAATTCTTCAGTGCTCAACCTTTTTTATGGTCCAACTCTCAGTTCCATACATGACTACTAGAAAAACCATAGTTTTGACTATATGGATGTTTGTCATCAAAATAATTTCTCTGCTTTAATAAGTTGTCTAAAAAAAAAATAAGTTGTCTAGTTTTGTCATAGCTTTTCTTCCAAGGAGCAAGCAATACAAAAATCTTTTAATTTTGTGGCTGCAGTCACCATCTGCAGTAATTTTGGAGCTGAAGGAAATAAAGTCTGTCTTTGTTTCCATTGTTTTCCCGTCTCTTTGCCATGGGGTGATGAGACCAGATACCATGATCTTCATTTTTTGAATGTTGCTGCTTTTTCTTTCATAATTGAGATTTTATTGGTTGCTTTGAGGATCACTACAAAGATATTTCAATTTGTATACAGTTCTTCACATACATACCAAAAATCTAAAAAATCACATAAGTTTTGATTCTTAACAGTTATTCCAGTGACTTTCCAGCTTAAAATTTGGAGCACATTTTCCTTAACAGGATAGAAAGCATCAATATCCTCAAATATTGATATGCTGTTACATCATAAGTCACACTGATTCACAATTTAATATCATATACACTACATACTTAAACTGTCAATCATTCACAGCACATTAACCAAGTTATAGGAAAACCATGACCAAAGATGTTAATGGAGTGCACAAAATTCTGACCAGGAAAGCCAAGATCAAGGAATGGTTTGCTGTAGGAAATAATTCTACCAAAACAATATGGGAAGAGAAATAATTTAAAGTGCTTAAGACATTAAATGCACAACTGACTCCAGACTGCCATTTAGTATGCTTTTGTATTACAGGATATAAAAGCTACCCCCCATTGTGGAATGTTCAGCTGGCACCCAAGACAATCAAAGCCTCCTATATTCAATATCCCACTATTTTCTTGTTGTACCAAAAAATAAACAACTAGCACATTACTTCACCTCTTAAAAAAAAGCATTTACACTTAAAAAATGGGATGAGATGGGATTCCTTCCTTTTTCAAAATGTTTCTAGAGCTACTAAAAAAACTTTCATTTACAAAATAGTTGATAAAAATATTCCTCTGAACTGTACAAGAAGGGAAACAGGGACCACTGACAGGACTGGGTGTGTGGTATTAATCTAACTTGGCTTCTTCTCTTCTGCGACACCAGAGACCATTTTTAGTCTCTCCATTTTCTGCAGGTAAGTCTTCTTTAGTCTCTTGGTTGGCCGTTTCCTCCTGTTTTCCCTTTGCTCCTCTCTTCCCTTTTGTTTGCACTGTTTTGCCTGAAGATTTTTATCCTTTCCCATCACCATTTTTGGTTTCTACTTTTGCAGGAGCCAGTTTAGCTGACAATCTTGCAGATCTCCTCTTGGGCTCCTCCTTCACCACCCCCTCGGCAGAGCTGACCTTCCTCTTGGGTATCCTGGTGGCAGGGCAGGCAAGAGCCGGGTGCCTGAGAGCCACGGTAGGCCAAGAACCTTCCAGAAGCTGAGTAGCCTGACCACTGCCTCTCCTCTTCCCTTCTGAGCTGCTGGGACCCATGGTGGGTGGGGGGTAGTGGGGTGGGCGGTGGGAGAACTGGATGGAACTGGATCGGGAGCCCGCCCCCTCTGAATGTTAAGTTTTAAGCCAGCATTTTCACTCTCCTCTTTCACTTTCATCAAGAGGCTCTTTAGTTCTTCTTCTCTTTCTGCCATAAGGGTGGTGTCATCTGCGTATCTGAGGTTATTGATATTTTTCCCAGCAATCTTGATTCCAGCTTGTGCTTCATCTAGCCCAGCATTTCTCATGATATACTCTGCATAAAGTTAAATAAGCAGAGTGACAATATACAGCCTTGACATACTCCTTTCCTGATTTGGAACCAGTCTGTTGTTCCATGTCTGGTTCTAACTGTTGCTTCTTGACCTGCATACAGATTTCTCAGGTGGCAGGTAAGGTGGACTGGTATTTCCATCTCTTTAAGAATTTTCCACAGTTTCTTGTGATCCACACAGTCAAAGGCTCTAGTGTAGTCAGTGAAGCAGAAATAGATATCTTTCTGGAATTCTCTTGCTTTTCCTATGACCCAACAGATGTTGGTATTTTGATCTCTGGCTCCTCTGCCTTTTCTAAATCCAGCTTGAACATCTGGAAGTTCTCAGTTTAGGTACTGGCTTGAAGAATTTTGAGCATTACTTTGCTAGCATGTGAAGTGAGTGCAATTGTATGGTAGTTTGAACATTCTTTGGCATTGCCTTTCTTTGGAATTGGAATGAAAACTGATCTTTTCCAGTCCTGTGGACACTGTTGAGTTTTCCCAACTTGCTGGCATATTGAGTATAGCACTTTAACAGCATTATCTTTTAGGATTTTAAATAACTCAGCTGGAATTCCATCACCTCCACTACCTTTGTTTGTAGTGTTGCTTCCTAAGGCCCACTTGACTTCGCACTCCAAGATATCTGGCTCTAGGTGAGTGATCACACCATCATGGTTACCTGGGTCATTAAGATATCTTTTGTATAGTTCTTCTGTGTATTCTTGCCACCTCTTCTTAATCTCTTCTGCTTCTGTTAGGTCCACACCATTTCTGTCCTTTATTGTGCCCATCTTTGCATGATGTTCCCTTGGTATCTCTAATTTTCTTGAAGAGATCTCTAGTCTTTTCCATTCTATTGTTTTCCTCTATTTCTTTGCATTGATCACTGAGGAAGTCTTTCTTATCTCTTCTTGCTGTTCTTTGGGATTCTGTATTCAGATGGGTATCTTTCCTTTTCTCCTTTGCCTTTAGCTTCTTTTCTTTTCTCAGCTATTTGTAAGGCCTCCTCAGACAGCCATTTTGCCTTTTTGCATTTCTTTTTCTTGGGGATGCTTTTGATCACTGCCTCCTCTACAATATCATGAACCTCTGTCCATAGTTCTTCAGGTACTCTGTCTATCAAATCTAATCCCTTGAATCTATTTGTCACTTCCACTGTTTAATCATAAGGAGATCAAATTGCCAACATCCGCTGGATCATAGAAAAAGCAAGAGAGTTCCAGAAAAACATCTATTTCTGCTTTATTGACTATGCCAAAGCCTTTGACTGTGTGGATCACAATAAACTGTGGAAAATTCTGAAAGAGATGGGAATACCAGACCACCTGACCTGCCTCTTGAGAAACCTGTATGCAGGTCAGGAAGCAACAGTTAGAACTGGACATGGAACAACAGACTGGTTCCAAATAGGAAAAGGAGTTCATCAAGCCTGTATATTGTCACCCTGTTTATTTAACTTGTATGCAGAGTACATCATGGGAAACACAGGGCTGGGAGAAGCACAAAGTGGAATCAAGATTGCCAGGAGAAATATCAATAACCTCAGATATGCGGATGACACCACTCTTATGGCAGAAAGTGAAGAGGAACTCAAAAGCCTCTTGATGAAAGTGAAAGAGGAGAGTGAAAAAGTTGGCTTAAAGCTCAACATTCAGAAAACTAAGGTCATGGCATCCGGTCCCACTACTTCATGGGAAATAGATGGGGAAACAGTGGAAACAGTGTCAGACTTTATTTTTGGGGCCTCCAAAATCACTGCAGATGGTGACTGCAGCCATGAAATTAAAAGATGCTTACTCCTTGGAAGGAGAGTTATGACCAACCTAGATAGCATATTCAAAAGCAGAGACATTACTTTGCCAACAAAGGTTCGTCTAGTCAAGACTATGGTTTTTCCTGTGGTCATGTATGAGTGTGAGAGTTGGACTGTGAAGAAGGCTGAGCACCGAAGAGTTGATGCTTTTGAAGTGTGGTGTTGGAGAAGACTCTTCAGAGTCCCTTGGACTGCAAGGAGATCCAACCAGTCCATTCTGAAGGAGATCAGCCCTGGGATTTCTTTGGAAGGAATGATGCTACAGCTGAAACTCCAGTACTTTGGCCACCTCATGTGAAGAGTTGACTCATTGGAAAAGACTCTGATGCTGGGAAGGATTGGGGGCAGGAGGAGAAGGGGACAACAGAGGATGAGATGGCTGGATGGCATCGCTGACTCAATGGACGTGAGTCTCAGTGAACTCCGGGAGTTGGTGATGGACAGGGAGGCCTGGCGTGCTGCGATTCATGGGGTCGCAAGGAGTCGGACACGACTGAGTGACTGATCTGATCTGATCTGATCTGATACCTGAATGACCTAGTGGTTTTCCCTACTTTCTTCAATTTAAGTCTGAATTGGGCAATAAGGAGTTCATTATCTGAGCCACGGTCAGATCCTGGTCTTTTTTTTGCTGACTGTATAGAGCTTCTTCATCTTTGTCTGCAAAGAATATAATCAGTCTGATTTCGGTATTGATCATCTAATGATGTCCATGTATAGAGTCTTCTCTTGTATCATTGGAAGATGGTGTTTGCTATGACCAATGCATTCTCTTGGCAAAACTCTGTTAGCCTTTGCCCTGCTTCATTTTGTGCTCCAAGGCCAAACTTGCCTGTTACTCCAGGTATCTCTTGACTTCCTACTTTTGCATTCCAGTCCCCTGTGATGAAAAGGACATCTTTTTTTGGTGTTAGTTCTAGAAAGTCTTATAGGTCTTCATAGAACTGTTCAACTTCAGCTTCTTCAGCATTACTGCTTGAGGCATAAACTTGGTTTACCGTGATATTGAATGGTTTGTCTTGTAAACAAACAGATCGTTCAGTCGCTTTTGAGATTGCACCCAAGTATTGAATTTCAGACTCTTTTGTTGACTATGAGGGCTATTCCATTTCTTCCAAGGATTCTTGACCATTATAGTAGATATAATGGTTATCTGAATTAACGCACTCATTCAAGTCCATTTTAGTTCATTGATTCCCAAATGTCAGTGTTCACTCTTGCCATCTCCTGGTTGACCACTTGCAATTTACCTTGATTCATGGGGTAACCCTAACCCTAATATTCCAGGTTCCTATGCAATATTGTTCTTTACAACATCTGACTTTACTTTCACCACCAGACGCATCCACAGCTGGGTGTTGCTTCTGCTTTGGCTCAGTCTCTTCATTTCTTCTGGAGCTATTTTTCTGCTCTTCTCCAGTAGCATATTGGGCACCTACTGACCTGGGTAGTTCATCTTTCAGTGTCATATCTTTTTGCCTTTTCATACTGTTCATGGGGTACTCAAGGGTAGAATACTGAAGCATTTTGCCATTCCCTTCTCCAGTGGACCGCTTTTTGTCAGAACTCTCCACCATGACCTGTCCGTCTTGGGTGGCCCTACATGGCATGGCTCATAGTTTCATTGAGTTAGACAAAGTTGTGATCCATGTGATCAGTTTGGTTAGTTTTCTATGATTGTGTTTTTCATTCTGTCTGCCCTCTGATGGATGAGGATAAGGGGCTTGTGGAAGCTTCCTGGTGGGAGAGAATGGCTGTGGGTAAAACTAGGTCTAGTCAATCCTAAAGGAAATCAATCCTGAATATTCACTGGAGGGACTGATGCTGAAGCTGAAGCTCCAGTACTCTGGCCACATGATGCGAAGGGCTAACTCATTGGAAAAGACCTTGATGCTGGGAAAGATTGAAAGCAGGAGGAGAAGGAAAGGACAGAGGAAAAGATGGTTGCATAACATCACTGACTCAATGGATATGAGTTTGAGCGAGCTCTGGGAGATGGCTAAAGACAGGAAAGCCTGGCATGCTGCAATCCATGGGTTGCAAAGTGTCGAACATGACTGAGTGACTGAACAACAACATAACCTCCTTATGGCCCCATCTCCAAACACAATCACTTTGGGAATTAGGGCTTTAGCATACAATTCTGAAAGAGATGGGAATACCAGACCACCTGACCTGCCTCTTGAGAAACCTGTATGCAGGTCAGGAAGCAACAGTTAGAACTGGACATGGAACAACAGACTGGTTCCAGATAGGAAAAGGAGTACGTCAAGGCTGTATATTGTCACCCTGCTTATTTAACTTATATGCAGAGTACATCATGAGAAATGCGGGGCTGGAAGAAGCACAAGCTGGAATCAAGATTGCCGAGAGAAATATCAATAACCTCAGATATGCAGATGACACCACCCTTATGGCAGAAAGTGAAGAGGAACTAAAAAGCCTTTTGATGAAAGTGAAAGAGAAGAGTGAAAAAGCTGGCTTAAAGCTCAACATTCAGAAAACTAAGATCATGGCGTCTGGTCCCATCACTTCATGGCAAATAGATGGGGAAACAGTGGAAACAGCGTCAGACTTTGTTTTTTGGGGCTCCAAAATCACCGCAGATGGTGACTGCAGCCATGAAATTAAAAGACGCTTACTCCTTGGAAGGAAAGTTATGACCAACCTAGATAGCATATTAAAAAGCAGAGACATTACTTTGCCAACAAAGGTCCGTCTAGTCAAGGCTATGGTTTTTCCAGTAGTCATGTATGGATATGAGAGTTGGACTGTGAAGAAAGCTGAGCACTGAAGAATTGATGCTTTTGAAGTGTGGTGTTGGAGAAGACTCTTGAGAGTCCCTTGGACTGCAAGGAGATCCAACTAGCCCATTTTGAAGGAGATCAGCCCTGGGATTTCTTTGGAAGGAATGATGCTAAAGCTGAAACTCCAGTACTTTGGCCACCTCATGTGAAGAGTTGACTCACTGGAAAAGACTCTGATGCTGGGAGGGATTGGGGGCAGGAGGAGAAGGGGATAACAGAGAATGAGATGGCTGGATGACATCACCAACTCGATGGACATGAGTTCGAGTGAACTCCGGGAGTTGGTGATGGACAGGGAGGCCTGGCGTGCTGCGCTTCACGCGGTTGCAAAGAGTTGGACACGACTGAGCGACTGAACTGAACTGTTATGAATTAAAGGGCACACAGTTTAGTCCATAACACTACATAAATTTTATTATTATTGTGGAAGAAATTCCCAGAGCCCGTGTATTAAATAAAGTTGATAAACTATTTTGAGAAGGAACTTGAGACTTCAAGCATAGTTAGGTTAGGTAATATCCTATTTCTGAAGGTAGCCCCACTGGGGGAGAAGTGAGGGGCTGGAGTTTTTCTCGGTTAATTCACTGACCTCAGACCACACACCTCCCCACCCCCCGCCCAGCTGGTGCATCCCAACTGGGGTCTGGAAGCATGTTTATTGACTCTAAGATGATGTTTAGTCCATAGGAAGATCCCACCTCAGGAGAAAAGGTGATTTTGAAAGATGTCAGGTTGACCTCTAAGCCCAGTGGACCTGTCCATGTGAAAGGTCCCCCACAATCTGCCCACCGGTCCAGCACCCTCAGGACCTGCCTCTGAGGTTAGCTGTCATTTCCACGTGTCCCTGGTAGAACACATTCCCTAGCTTAGAGTCCAGAACTATGGATGGAGGTGCCCTGGGAAAAACAGAGGATCCTCAGTCACAGTCTTTAACTAGATAGACCTCAAATTATCTAGGCGCTCAGGTTTCCAAATGATTTCTTAGGCTTCTCAAGAAACAGAGAGGAGGGGACTTCCCATGGTTACACTGAGTAACAGAATCATGGTCCAAACCTCCTGGCTTCCCAGCCTGTCTTGCTTCCATGGCACACTCTCCAGCAGGGAAGAGAGGAGACCCTGGAGGGTACTGAGGGTGGGGTGCTGAACATTGAACATCCCCTTGGAGGCTGGCAGGGTGGTGGATAAACATACACACACAGTAAATATGGAAAAATTGGAAAGGAGACTGTTCAGGGAATCTTCCAACATAGAAAGCAATCTGGAAGTTTGAAGCTCCCAGAAGAGAGGGGACTTTGGAATTCAAGGCAGTCTTCCGAGGCTCAGAGGCACTGGGAGATGGGATCTTTGGGGTCTTACCTCCTCCCCTCCCCCTACTCCTATCCCACAGTGTTGTGTCCACTGCAAAATGCCAACTGCCTTGTGGGAACACAGTTCTGACTTCAGGATGGACACCGGTGGGGAAAGGGGTCTCCTTTGCACACATTTAGCCCCTTTGCAGGCCACATCCCTGTCAGGAAAGCAGAGACTTGTCCCCTATTCTGTCAATGCTTATCCACCTGTGGACCTCAGGACCTCAAATCAATGATGCTCCATTGACCTCAATGTTCAGGCCCTGATAAGGCAGACTTTGGGGTGATGGTCTGGGGAGATAAGCATGTATTGTCTCTGGCAGTTTCCATAGGTCAGGATTTCTGGGGTGCAGAGGGCACCAGTAGTAGCTCTTTCTACCTGAGACCCCCTCCACTTGCCTAAGGCCCCAACAGGTATTAGGCCCTAGGCCCTCGCCCTCCTTGGCTGAAATCCTGCCACCTTTCTCAGCAGCCATCATGCTTTGCTATTGTAGCCCAAGGCAGGAGGCAGCCAGGTGGGCTGGGATCACAGACCCATGCCTTAGTGATGGCCTTACCGGTGCCAGCGACTGGGGGAGAGTGATCCTAGCTAGCCAAGAGATTTCACTTAAATAAGCTCCTTAAAGTATCTCCTGAAACCTCAGAGATTACAGCGCCCACACAATGCAAGCAAAGCGGCTTCCGATAATGCGGCAGACAGTGGGCCGCGGGGCACTCAAGGTCGATGTGCGGGCCCAGGTCGGCAGAGTGCGGGCTCACCCATGGCGTGGCTTCTCCGGGAAAACAAAGGCTGGGGGCCTGTCGGGGAAGGGAGGCGTGCAGGAGGGGGCGGTTCAGGGTGAGGGGGTGGAGAGCTTTGCTGGCTCCACGTGCAGCAAGCAGAGCAGCCAGACAAACGGCGGCGCAGCCGGAGGGTGTGCGGTGGGGAAGCAGGGCGGACCGGATGGAGTGTCAGGTGTGGGTTTGAGACCGATGGGAAGCGCTCCAAACAATGCCTGTTGTTTCCTCTGGGCTGATTTTTGCTCAGTTTCATCAAGTAATTTGCATACTATTTCAATAAAATAAATGAATTATGGCCGAGTTTTTGTTTTATTTGCATTAAATGAGGGCTTCCTTGCCTTTATTATTGAGATAATTTGTCCCGAGCTGGGTGCACCGTGGGCCGGAGGGAAGGTCTCTGCACCGGCCAGATCTCAACTTCCCCTGTGCTGAGCGGGATTGCTGACTCCTGGGACACCCGTCGTTTGTTCCCGCTGTCCCCAGTGGCTCTGGGAATAAACTAGAACGTCAGCCCTCTCCTGTCTTAGCCTTTTCTTGCGGTGGAAACTCCAAAAATCTCCGTGTAGGAGGGGTTCCGGGGAACAATGCAGTAGGAAGGAGCTGAGGGGTTAAAGGGCTTCTTCTAACGTTGAATTTGCAAACTAAGCACACCCTCAGTTTACTAGGGTTTTATGTTGCAACTTTTAAAAAAATACAATATTTTCTAAACTCATTTTCTAAAATTTATGCAAGACTGAGGAAGTGTCAATAGTTGGATTTAAGAACAGGGTAACATCACTGTATTTGTTATTATTGCTGCATAACAAATTGCTTCAAAACTTGGTGGCTTCAGACAACTGTAAACATCTAACATCTCTCACAAAACTCTTGAGTGCTTATCTGGATAGTTCTAGCTTGGATTATCTCATGAGGCTGCAGTCATTTGAAAGCTTGACTGGGACAGGAGGGTTCATTTCCAAGGCCTCGGTTCCTTGACACCTGCGCCTATCTGCCTATCCATATCCACACCTATGCTGTCCACCCTTATCACTAAGCAGTGGGCTTCCTTCAGAGCCCATGATCCAGAAACAAAGCAGAAGCACAGTCTCTTTACGATCTAGCTTTGAAAGGGACACAGCATCACTTTCTCAACATCCTACCGATCACATAGTCCAGCATTTGTCAGCATGGAAGTATGTGCGTATGTGCTTGCTCAGTCAGGTCCAGCTCATTGTGACCTGGTAGACGGTAGCCTGCCAGGCTCCTCTCTCCATGGGATTTCCCAGGCAAGAATACTGCAGTGAGCTGCTATTTCTTTCTCCAAGGAATCTTCCTGACCTAGGGATCGAACCCACCTCTCCTAAGGATTGGCAGGCATATACTTTACTGCTGAGCTACCAGGGAAGACCCTGTATACTTTGATCCTCCCCGAATTGGAAATCTCCAATAACCCAGGCATCACATTAAGGTGGCTGCCAGCTAAACCTTTTAGGAGAATAACAACCTGGATAAAATGGACTTTTGATACAATCACAGCCCTTACGGACCCCTATTATATACAACACTCTCCCTCCCAGAATGTGATAACCACAGGAGAGGAACTCTGTCTTATTTACCCCTGGGTCTCTAGTGCCTAAAGAATGACTAGTATGTAACTGGCATTCACTAATGACTACCGTTAGTAATAATTATTTAATAGGTATTAGCCAGTTGGTGCCCCAGGTCTTTCAGGCTTAATGGAAGTCACCCTAAACATTAATAAATGAAAGTGACTCAGGCTTTCAATCCACTTACAGTAGAACATCCGCACTGAATCCCAGAGACTGCTGATAGGTGCGGTGAAAACAAACTCCATTTCTCCTGAGCGGAAGTCCATGGAGCCTGACTTCCTGGCTCCTCTCCTAGCCCCCCTTCCCAGCTCCTGTATCAGCAACCCTCTCCCTGCTCAGCTTGCCTGGACTGAATGAATGGGGGAACTCTAGAGCATCCCAGGCACTTCCCCAAAGCATCTCTAACACAGATGCCTTGTGCTGCAGACTTTGGCTGAGGACGCACAGTGTCTAGAGAGACTTCCATGGAATAACGTGACCCATCAAGGAGCGTGAGAGGGAATATTGAGTTACTCAGATTCTTTAAAGTTAGTGGAGCCCAGCCAGCCTCTCCTTAGTTTTTTGGGGGGCCTCTTACTACTCTCTTCCTGATGGGCTAGCATCAACTCACTCCCGCCCTCTGCCTGGGTTCCTGTTTCCATAACCAGTGTCAGTAACATGCTCATGTGGGCCTCGGTCCTGGGAGTCCAAAGCTCTGAACTGAGACCTTACCTTTAGCATGGCCAAAATTTTAGGCCTCATATCTAACCTTCTTCTAAATGGAGGGAAGCGGTGGGTATAAAAGTTTACTCTGTTCCCATAATGAATTAAATCCCAATCCCTGCCCTGCCAGCTTCTCTTTGGAAGACACAATCACTCTAGTCAATATTTCTGTTTTTTTTTTTTTTTTTTAAATAGAAATTTTTCTTTCTGGTTATATGTAGATACACATACATACCCTCAAGACTGCTGCTTATGTTTCTTTAAGATCTTCTGAGCTATTATATACTGTCATTTTGCAAAACAATTTGTTGTCCATGTAGTGACTTTAGGGGCTTTCAAAGATTGTGTGTTCTCAAAGACTATTTATCAGAGAAGTGGCAGAACTGAGTGAATCCCAGACATTCTGTGGACAGGTGGGCTGAGGGAGAAGTTCAGAGGGCATTCCTGAGTGATTTGCAATGTCTCAAACAGAAATATAACATCTTCTTTCATCCTCTGCAGAGTCTGGAGCGAAATTCACACCTTTTTTTTTTCTTCCCATCACTTAAAATCAAATTCTTGCCCTTAATACTTCCTTTCAGAACTGCACCAAAAAATGATGATGTCTTCTCATGCATATGAATTACCCAAAGTGTATAAGAATCAACCCCATTGGAGTGTGCTAAAGCCTTAACTACATTTAAAGCTGCTAAGCCCTGATTAAGGCAAAGGTGTCTTTTTGTGTTATAAGACATTTAAGATAGTTCACATCACCTTGCACAGATGTACTGAAATCGATTGTGGGAGGAACTTTAGAGAGAGCATATGCTCCCTGTTTCTGTTCCTGAGCCAGGTAGGATGCTGAATTCTGATGAGAAACTGAGGCAGACAGCAGCATCTGTCTCCCTGCAGCACCTGTCTGGACACTGGTCTGGCATCCTTCCTCACTGTTCATCCCAGGAAGGGGGTGCATTTTCAGTTGAAATCTCATATTCAGTCATGGTGTCTTCCACAAACTACACAGATGTGCAACAATTATTTGTTGGGGAAGCAAAGCATAAAACATGACACTTTATTTTAAACATAGAGGTGGAACAGATTTATCCTCCAAATATTCAAACACCTCATGACCTCTCCGTAGAGAAAAAGCAGTGAAAGTAGCTTCTCCTGTAACAAATTTCCACTAATTCAGCTTTTGCAGAAGCCAAGTTCCAGGCTTCATTGTAGAGCTCAGGACATGAATTGAAGATACCACTAGGGGATGCTCGAGATCAGGAAATCCAGGAACTGTTGGCTGGGGAGAACTCAAAACGCACCCAATTTAATCTTAACAAACTAAGCATTTCACTTTGTGAGAACTGTACACTGAAATGGCCTGTGTCTTCACTATTTATGCTACAACGAAATTTTTATATATGTTCTAAATTTGATAAATTTATGTACCCTTGTGATTACATGGAATTTCAATACTGGCTCCAAATTAAAGAACAGAGGTCATATGATCAACACCAAGTATTTTAAGTACCTTATGTTCTTGGACAAAAATCCCACTTACAGATTTTAGTTCTTCCCCAGGGCAAATTGGGGTTTGCAGACACTGTCTTAACCTGGGTCCTTCCCAAAAGCAGAGCTTGAAAAAAAAGACTTGGAGCAAGGATAGCTTATTTAAGAGGTGATCCCAGAAACAGAGGGGGTTCCCAGGTGGCGCTAGTGGTAAAGAACCTACCTGCCAACGCAGGAGACATAAGAGATGCACGTTTGATCCCTGGATCAGGAAGATTCCCTGGAGAAGGAAATCCAGTATTCTTGCCTGGGAATGAAATTGCTGGTTTGTACAGTAATTCTGTTTTTAATTTTTTGAGGAGACACCATACTTTATTTTCAATGGCAACTGTACCATTTTACACCACCATCAACATTGTACAAGGGCTCCAATATCTCCACATCCCTGCCAACACTTGTTCTTTCTTTTCTGTTCAGTGGTAGTCATTCTAATAGGTGAGAAGTGGTATCTCATAATGGTTTGATTTGTCCTTCCCTCATGATTAGTGACAGAGAAGGCAATGGCAACCCACTCCAGTGTTCTTGCCTGGAGAATCCCAGGGACAGAGGAGCCTCGTAGGCTTCGGTCTCTGGGGTTGCACAAAGTCAGACACGACTGAAGTGACTTAGCAGCAGCAGCAGCAGCATGATTAGTGATGTTGAGCATCTTTTCATGTGCTTCTGACAATTGTTTGAGTTGTTTTTCTTTGTTGATGTTTTGTAAGAGTTCTTTATATATTCTGGATACTAAACTATTGGGCTTCCCTGGTGGCTTGGAGAGTAAATAATGTGCCTGCAATGCAGGAGACATGGGTTTAATTCCTGGGACAGGAAGATCCCCTGGAGAAGAGAATGACTACCCACTCCAGTATGCTTGCCTGGAGAATTCCATGGACAACTCTGGTAAGGGACAGGGAGGCCTGGCGTGCTGCAGTCCATGGGATTGCTACGAGTCAGACACAACTGAATGACTTCACTTTCACTTTTCACTTTCATGCATTGGAAAAGGCAATGGCAACCCACTCCAGTGTTCTTGCCTGGAGAATACCAGGGATGGAGGAGCCTAGTGGGCTGCCGTCTATGGGGCTGCACAGAGTCAGACACGACTGAAGCGACTTAGCAGCAGCAGCAGCAGCAGCAGGAGCAGGAGCTATATGATTTGCAAATATTTTCGCCTTTCCTTAGGTTACATTTTTAATTTCTTGATAATGTCCTTTAATGCAGAATAGTTTTAAATTTTGGTGAAGTTCAGTTTATCTTTTCCTTTGTTGCTCATGCTTTGGGCGTTGTATCTAAGAATTCATTGCTAAATCCAAGGTCATAAAGATTTACCCCTATGTTTTCTTCTAAGACATTTATGGTTTTAGCTTTTATGTTCAGACCATTGATCCATTTCGAGTTAAAATTTGTATATTGTATGAGGTAGATAATTAATTCTTAATTCTTCTGCTTGTGGAAACCCAGTGGTCCTAAACCCTTCCCTTCTGCCTCACTTACATGAGAAGTTCAAGGTGACCACGCAGTAGTTATGAAGTTCAGTGGAATTTGTGATGTCCCTTAGTAGAACAGTCCACCTTCCTTCCACTGCCTCCACTCCCAAGACTGCTAATTTGCCAGAACCCAACCCAAGTAGGGACACAAAGCACATATTTCCCAAGTGGGTTACTGAGAGCGATGGGGAAAGGAGCCAGTCTAGCTCCCACTCCTTGGTTCCCAGACCCGTATGTTCAGTTGTTGGGAACATAGGCTCAATATGTGGCAAAGCACACATGCTGTAGTCTAGAGGGTAGCACCCCAACTGTACGAGGTACTGACCCTGAGCTTCGCCTTCACACAGCCCTGAAATATGCCACTCTGACGTTCTCTAAGGCCAGCTGCTTCTGGATGAATCTTGTTGTCATGAACCCATTGTCTACTGCCTTTGCTGTGAATCAAAACAGATGTCTTGGCTTGAGGTAAAGTTGCTTGATCTCATGCCAATCAACAAGGCATGTGTAAGTCCTTGGATAGTTATGCTGGTGACAGCACTATGGTAGGGAAGGGAATTCTTGTCTAGAGTAAGTGTCAGTTCTGGTGAGAACCACTCACTGTGTCCTCTATGATGGAAGGGATCTCATGTCATTAACTTCTCACCAGTGGCTGCCTAGTCTCCTTAAGAAATGGTGTCATATTAAGGACACAGTATTGGTCTATATTAATGGCAAGTAAGGTATTCGGCAGTGGCAGTAGCCAGATCATCCTTAATAAGAGAGAACTCTGATGCTGGGCCCATGCACAGCCTGATCTTTGACACCATGGCTATACCATCCATGAGACCACCTATTGCCCAAGCATGAGGTGACTGATGCTGGCTCTGTAGGATGAATCATCTTGTCTACCTAGCTGCTAAATGCCTCCTCCGCAGGAGATGCTTTTTAGGGGGCCTTTGCATAAATCCAAAAGTTTGGCCCACAGGTGCCCATTTTCCACAGATGAGTATTATCGATTTTCCTTTTGCCTCAGGCTGCAGTGTGGCTCAGCCTGGCACTGTTACTGATGCTGTCTTTATTTAAAACTTTGATATTTTGCTCATCATGGATTTTTTGCATTAATTTTGACTTTTTAAATATTATATTAACATATTTTTTATCTTGACTACTGATAAATTTTTCACCCAAGATGAGTGCTGCCCTTGTTCCAGCCCCAAGGGCAGCAGTTATTCTTAGCTCAGCTGGGCATGGCGACACCTCTCCCCCTCCCCTGCCCATAAGGCCACATCTTAGTCCTTTCAGGCTGCTATAACTAGGTGGCTTTTATAAACAACAGATGTTTATTTCTCACAGTGCCGGAGGCTGGGAAGTATCATGACACTGGCACATTCGGTGCCTGGTGACAGCGCTTCTCAGGGTTGCAGACCGCCAGCCTCTCCCTGTGTTGTCACGTGGGGGAAAGGGCTAGGGAGCTCTCAGGGGTCTTTTAGAAAAAGAGCACTGATCTCATTCCAGTGGGCAGGACGATGCTCAGTAAATCTTTAATCCAATTGTCTGCTGATTGGTGGGCTATGCGCCCTCCCTGTTTGTTGTTTGGCTTGAGGTGACTCCGTTCTGGAGTCTACAGGCTCTATGGTAGGGCTACTGGCAATCTCCAGAAAAGACTTATGCCAACACTCATCTCCCAGGGTTGCTGCTGCCAGTCCTTGTAACAGGTCACCACCAATCCACGCCTCCTCAGGAGACCTTGAAAAACTATGGAGGAGGTTCATAACATTGTACAGGAGGTGGTAACCAAAACTATCCCAAAGGAAAAGAAATGCAAGAAGGCAAAGTAGTTGTCTGAGAAGGCCTTAAAAATAACTGAGAAAAGAAGAGAAGCAAAAGGCAAAGGAGAAAGGGGAGGATATACCCAGCTGAATGCAGAGTTCCAAACAATAGCAAGGAGAGATAAGAAAGCCTTCCTAAGTGAACAATGCAAAAAAAAAGAGGAAAACAATAGAACGGGAAAGATTAGAGATTTTTTTTTCAAGAAAACTGGAGATAGCAAGGGAATATTTCTTGCAAAGATGGGCACAATAAAGGACAGAAATGGTATAGACCTAACAGAAGCAGAAGAGATTAAGAAGAGGTGGCAAGAATACACAGAACAACTGTACAAAAAAGGTCTTAGTGACCTGGATAACCACTATAGTGTGGTCATTCACCTAGAGCCAGACATCCTGGAATGTGAGTCAAGTGGGCCTTAGGAAGCATTACTATGAACAATGGTAGTGGAGGTGATGGAATTCCAGCTGAGCTATTTCAAATCCTAAAAGATGATGCTGTTAAAGTGCTTCATTCAATATCCCAGCAAATTTGGAAAAACTCAGCAAGGCCACAGGCCTGGAAAAGGTCAGTTTTCACTCTAAACCCAAAGAAGGGCAATGCCAAAGAATGTTCAAACTATCATACAGTTGTGCTCTTTTCACACGCTGGCAAGGTAATGCTCAAAACCCTTCAAGCAGGCTTCAACAGTACATGAACCAACAACTTCCAGATGTACAAGCTGAGTTTAGAAAAGGCAGAGGATCCAGAGATCAAATTGTCAACATCCGCTGGATCATAGAAAAAGCAAGGGAAATCCGAAAAACATCTGCTTTATTGACTATGATAAAGACTTTGACTGTGTGGATCACAACAAACTGTGGAAAACTCTTAAAGAGATGGGAATACCAGATCACTTTACCTGTCTCTTGAGAAACCTGAATGTAGATTAAGAAGCTACAGTTAGAAATGGACATGGAACAACTGACTGGTTTAAAATTAGGAAAGGAGTATGTCAAGGCTGTATATTGTCACCCTGGTTATTTAACTTATATGCTGAGTTTATCATGCGAAATGCCAGGCTGGATGAATTACAAGCTGGAATCAAGATTGCTAAGAGAAATATCAACCACCTCAGATATGCAGATGATACCATTCTAATGGCAGAAAGTGAAGAAAAACTAAAGAATCTCTTGATGAAGGTGAAAAAACTGGCTTAAAACTCAACAGTTTAAAAAAAAAAAAAGCCATAGCATCTGGTCTCATCACTTCATGGCAAATAGAAGGGGTAAAAGTGGAAAAAGTAGCATATTTTATTTTTTGGTCTCTAAAATCACTGCAGACTGTGACTATAGCCATGAAATTAAAAGACATTTGCTCCTTGGAAGGAAATCTGTGACCAACCTAGACAGTGTATTCAAAAGCAGAGACATCACTTTACCACACTGAGTATTCATTGGAAGGACTGATGCTGAAG
Organism: Bos indicus; assembly: GCF_029378745.1. Lineage (NCBI taxonomy): Eukaryota > Metazoa > Chordata > Mammalia > Artiodactyla > Bovidae > Bos > Bos indicus. The sequence continues at coordinate 40,926,480 of NC_091777.1, forward strand.
TTGAAGCTCCAATACTTTGGCCACTTGATGCAAAGAGCCGACTCATTGGAAAAAACCCTGGTGCTGGGAAAGCTTGAGGGCAGGAGGAAAAGGGTGCGACAGAGGCTGAGGTGATTGGATGGACAGACATGAGTTTGAGCAAACTGCGGAAGATAGTGAAGGACAAGGAGGCCTGGTGTGCTGCAGTCCATGGGGTTACAAAGAGTTGGCTACAAGTTAGCAGCTAAACAACAAGCAACAAATCTCATTCGAGAGGTTTGTTGGGCTCTACCCTCATGATATAACCACCTCCAGAAGGCCCCACCTACTAATACCATCACTTTTAGGCATTAGGATTTCAATGTGTGGATTTGGGAGGACACAGATATTCAGAACATAGCAGGCCCTGAGTGTGAGCTGAGGGAGAAACATCACTTCAAAGACAGATGATCATGAGGGTCTAGGCCATCTGTTCATGTAACTTGTATGTATGTTCCCAGAGGACTTCCCCGGAAGAAAAAAAAAATTTTATTTAGTCGCTCAGTGCCCAACTCTTTGCAACCCCATGTACTGTAGCCCGCCAGGCTCCTCTGTCCATGGGATTCTCCAGGCAAGAATACTGGAGTGTATGCTACTCCTAAAGGCACAGGGGCTGGGTGCACCAAGCACTGTGTTTCTTTCTTGGTAGTAGATGACACAACATTTCTGCGACATGTGCTTTACCTTAGAAGAGACGTCTGGCTTGTTCCAGACCAGTGGGACCTCTAAAAACCTTGCCAATGTGGATGCACCCTGAATGCTTCTAGGCTTACTTTCTACCCTCGGCATGTAAGTGGCTTCTCACTAGGACCTCCAATGCTTGCTGCTCTGCTTGGCACTCAGCAGGTCCTCTTGGCATAATGTCATAATAGGGCACCACTGTGCTGTTCAGATTATACTGCAATGAAGAGCACGCAAGTATTATTTTATACATGACATTTTGATTCTTGGTTTAAATAGTCATTTTAAGGAGAAGGTCTATGTAGGAATCCTTTCTGAGCCCCCTTGCTACGCGGCCACCCCCTACCCTGCCACTGACACAGACTTCCAGGCACATGGCAAGGGGTGAGTAAATGTTGGATGGATAGATGAACATATGAATGAATTCCATCTCCTTCGAACTCTTCCCAAGACACTAGTCAAGTTGCCACGTAAAGTAGATTCCCACAGGGTAAAAACAGCGACTCATGGTGAAATCTGAATAAGACCCATAGATTAGATTTAGTATCAAATCAATGGTTATTTCCTGATTTTGATAATAGGAACTATGGTTGTATAAAATAAGGGCTTCCCTGGTGGCTCAGATGCTAAGGAATCTGACTGCAATGCAGGAGACCTGGATTCGACCCCTGGATTGGGAAGATCCCCTGGAGAAGGGAATAGCTACCCGTTCCAATATTCTTGCCTGGAGAATTCCATGGAAAATAATGTTCTTGTTTTTAGGAAATATACACAGAAATATTAAAGAAGAAAGGGAATTACATCTGCAACTTATTCTCAAGTGTTTCAGGAAGGAAATTTTCTATCTATCTATCTATCAGGAGAGAATGTTTTGTTCCAAAACAATTTGGAAGTATGAAAACATTTGGAGAATCTGAGTGAAGGATATATAGGAATTCTTTGTTTTATTTTTGCAATTTTATGTAAGTTTGAGATAATTTAAAAATATAAGCTAGAAATTAATACATTAATAATTTTAATTAGCAATGTAACCATTTATAGTTTTATTAAAATCAAAAACAAGAAACAAATCCAACAAAAACAAAGGACATACCCTTGAAGGTGGGTATAGAACATCTTCATTTGCTGAGAGCTAGAAGCTAGAAGTGGACAAAAAGCCCCAAAACAATCCACTTAATGTGAATACAAAACATGATTTGGTTATTATCTTCAAAATTAAACCTATCAACTATTGAAAATAAGTTTATTTTCAATATTTTCCTTAAATTAAAATCTAAATTATACCTCCACTCTGCTCTAAATTTTAAGACAAAGAATGAATCAACTATGATTTTTTATTTATAACTTTATTTATCTTGCTATATATTTATCTCATATGCTATTTACAACTTTTATATTTTTATTTCTGTTTCATTTTAGGAGTAAATATATGAGGTTTCAACTATTTGACATACAAATAATTCTCTTTTGAACTCCTATCACATCAACATCCTTCTTTTGATCCTTATCTGGTCTAACTTAGCCAAATGCTCGAAGACTTTTCACATGATTCCAGACTCTCCCTACCATCATTTTCATCAGCTTCATGAAATCCTTCATCTTTGTCAGAATTTCCAGTCTCACTTCCTAAATTATTTGCATCCCATGTTAATTTTATTGGTGTACATTTAGAACATGCTACAGTCAGACCAAGATGCTGACATGTGGCAGGGACTCTGGTGTTAAGAAAAAAAGTTTGAGTGTGTGTGTGTGTGTATGTGTGTGTGTGTGTGTTTATACGTTTGTGTGTGTGTGTGTTCTGTTTCCTCGTAGCACGTATCTGCAGAACTCTGGAGTCAGGAGGGCTCCTCTCTCTAAGCAGATTGAGCCTCAGGGCTGTGGAATAGTGGGGGGGACTTTTCTTCTGAGGAGACAGTAGGAAGTTTCCTGGGTGAGTAGCACTCACCCAGTTTCCTTGTAATTCTAACTGGAATCAGGGACCCTTAGGTCTGATGGCTTCTGTTGTCTGCTGGAGGTGATAGGGGAGAGAAGCGGAGACTATCGTAAAAGGCGAGGTTTCTCTGATCTGACAGCTCTAATTGTGTAGTTTAAAATCCTTCTAATTGGTTCCTGGGAGTGCCTCAATTTTTTTAACACTCAAAACAAGTTGTACTAAGTGAAGGTTGGGGCTTTTTAAAAGGTGGTTTTTAAAAGGGAGGCCACAGAGGGATAAATAGCCAGAGCACAGAGGATTTTGAGGACAGTGAAAATACTCTGTATGATACTCTAACGGTAGACACGTGTCACCAAACATTTGTCAAAATCCTCGGAATGCACACCACCAAGAGTAAACCCTAATATAAACTGTGAACTCTGGGTGATTGTGATGTTGAAAGGACCACACTGCTGCTGATGCTGATGAAGGGAATGGCTATGCACATATGGGGGCAAGGGGGTCGTGCTTTGCCCAGTTTTGTTGTGAACCTAAAACTGCTCTAAATGAATCATCTTAGAAAATGGAAGCATATTTTAAAGTTATTTCAGTGTTCAAAATTGGAGACAATCAACAGAGCCACCTCTTACTGTGAGTTTGCCAGCTCTGGGCTGTGAGCATTGTCTGTGATTACTTCTCTATGCCATCTCATCTCATGAATGGAAAAAGTAAAATTACTTTATTTTACTAAGTACTGCCTTTGGCCATTTGATGTCGAGTTTCTCCTTCCAATCCCTTGGGGGTATTGCTACAGTGGACAATTTGTCAACATCACCCTGGCCCCTTCTGTACTTAAAGACTCCCTCTGAGGGGTAACCTAGGATACTTTCTGCCCCATCAAGATCTGTCTTCTGTCTACACATCCATCCCAGGCCCCTTGCCTTCACCATCGTCCATGTCCCTTTCCCTGGTGCCTTGGGACTTGCTGAAGTCCCCATCCTCAGAGGGCAACAGGGGACTGTGGTGGGCATGTAACCCCGTCTTTCTTTGCAGACTTCCTCCACTGCAATCTCCACCTTTAGACAAAGATCGCACTCCATCTCTGTGTCTATGTCCAGAGACACCCCTGGCTCCCAGGAACACACACCAAGCCCTCAGAGGGGATGTCAGCTCACTTCCTCTGCTGGACACACAGTCTTGAACTCAGCCAGCACTCAGTGGAAACGAAGTGGGGGCCCCCTTTTCCTGCCAGCATCCTGATCCCTACGTGGAACGCGCTCTGCTGGAGTTTGGGAGAGCTGGGTGAAGCATCTCCCTCTGTCTCCTCCCACCAGAAGTGGGGAGATTTACCCTCTCACCAGGGTCTCACTGATGACTCACTGAAGTCTCCCTGATGACTCCTAAGCTCAGTACCTGACATACGAGCCTGGGGCTTACAGCACAGGGCCAAGGTCCCAACTGGGCAGCAGGGAAAGAGCCATCTCACAGATCAGAGTCCTTGAGTGGTCAGTGCCCTTTCTCCCGGACAGAGACTTGCCTGGAGGCCAAATCTTCTTTACCTTTTGAACAATGAGGCCTCCAGGTAACAGGATGCTTAATGGCTTCTACCATGTCCTCTAGGCCCCCGGTGACACTAGAAATTGTCCTACGTGCAATGACTAAAGTGACTACAGCCTATACTGTCTGCTCTGGCTCTGGGGCCACCCTCTTCCGTGGCCCAGGGCTGACTGGCCCCTCTTCCCTTTTCACCCTAAGCAGCTGAACAGGTGGCTGAGAGGGAAGTCTTCTCACCCAGAAGCCTGCTGCACCCCGGCTACAGATGCCTTCTCAAGGGGCAGGCTTTTGTTGCTTGTTTTGAGAACATGGAGATTGCTGTTCAAAGCCCAGGAGAACAGGCAGGAAGCATGTTCCTGCTGCCTCCCCTTGCTCCTTGTACAGAGGCAAAGATGAAGCTTGGGTGGGCAGGACTCCCCTGGTCACCGGTTAGAAAAGCTGCTGTAGTGAGGTGTCACTGAGGCCAGTTTCCTGAACCCCTGCCTGCCTCCCCCTCCCCACGCAGGTGCGTGTCCACACACGGCCAGTGCCCTTCAGGTGCAGACCCCAAGGTGGAGGCTAGAGACGGCACCGCTGGGGACCTGGGTGAGTCGTGACAAGGGCCAGCCCTGTCGTTAGGCCAGCTTTCCTAATACATGCTTAGAGGCAAAGGTCTCCTTTCATTATTTTGCTTTAAAGTAACTGAGATCAACTTCAGCTATAAGCAGTTACTAGAGAAATACCTTTTGATCAAGATAGCACCCCCCGACCCAGTTGAGTCTGATGTGTTGTCCAAAACCCCACCGTTGTGCAAGTCCTTTCTTGTGAAGATCTGATAGCTCCCTACAGTGCTATAGATGTGACCTGAAGGAGGCGGCACCGTCACCCAAAGGGCCCCTAACAGCCCGCTAGCCTGGATTGTTTACTCGACTAGATGCCTGTCTCATAGGATCCTGAAAATGCTGCACACAAGAAAGGTGCTTTCCATGGTGTGGAAAGAGGTGGGATCTGTAAGTGGCAGCTGCCCAGGGAGGACAGAGCCTCCAAGCCCAAGGAGGGAGCTCTCCCAGAACCCATGTGCAGGGTTGCCCACTGTGGCTTGAGAGGCGGGGACTGGGATTGGTGAAGGCCAGAAAGGATAAGGCCTCGTTCGTTCATTTCTCAGCAACACTTGTTACCAGCTGTGTGACTGTAGCAAGTCTCTCAAACACTGTACCTCAGGCTCCCGAGGTCCAGGGAGAGTCAGTGTAGCTGGGGCCAGGTGGTGGACCAGGCTAGTAGGGCCTTCTGGGCCACAGGGTTGGGGCTGTGCTGTGATTAGTTGCTCAGTCATGTCCGACTCTTTGCGACCTCATGGACTGTAGTCCGCCAGCTTCCTCTGTCCATAGAATTCTCCAGGCAAGAATACTGGAGTGCATTGCCATACCCTCCTCCAGTGGATCTTCCCAACCCAGGGATCAAACCCGGGTCTCCCGCATTGTGGGCAGATTCTTTACCATCTGAGCCACCAGGGAAACCCAGGGTTGGATTTGGACCTACAAAAAACTGATCAGATAAGACCTTTAAAACATGGCCCAGCTGTGTAAGGAGCAGGAACTGTGAGGAGTAAAGGACTGAGGTGAGTGTTACGGATTGAGCGGATGATTGTATTTCCCCTAGATTCACTGGTTTACTTCTTGGCATGGCGGTATTAGGAGGCTGGGCCTTTGGGAAGTGATGGGGTTAGAAGAGGTCATGAGGGTGGGGCCCTGGTGATGGGGTTTGTGCCCTTATAAGAAGAGGGAGAGACATGCTCCCTCTCTCTCTCTCTTTCTCTGCCTGCCTTCCTTCCTTCTTTCCTCCCTTTCTCCCTTTCTCTCTCAGCTACATGAGCAAGAAGGTGGTGTCTGCAAGCCAGAAAGACAGTGCTCAGCAGAACCTGACCATGTCATCCTGATCTCGACTTCCAGCCTCCAGAACTGCGAGAAGTACAATTCTGCCCTTTGAGACCCCAGCCTGCAGTGTGGTGCTATGGGAGCTGACTGAGATGGGAGGCTGGGGGTCTGGTCGAGTGAGAAATGAGGGAGGCTTGGGGCCTGGTGGCTGCAGGGTGGGGAGGAGAGCAGATGGGGTACAAGACACATGCTGTAGGGTGTACCCACCTGGTGATGGTTTGGATGAGGGGAGGGGAGGAAAGGGGTGTCAGGGGTGACCCCTGGGTTTGGGCTGGGACTATAGGGGAGTGGACATGCCATGTTCTGGGGAGGGCAGCAGGGGCTGTGGGATCTGTTGTGCAGGGTTTGGCTCGGGAGCAAGGAGGGGCCTGAGAGGTAGGGGGCTATCAGGAGGGTGGGGAGTCACTGAGGCTGCACAGAGGCTCTCCAGGAGAAGGCAGCAGTCAATCACCACGTAAGGCCTTGCCTGTCAGCCTGCTTGTTCAATGCATTTCCCCCACCTGCCTTTCTCCCGACCCGTGTGGCTGCCCAAGTGGTCCCTCTGGGTCAAGGGACCTTCTTAGCTGCCCCACCTGTGAGGAGGGGCTTCAACGTTGAGCCATTGCCCCCAACTCCATAGATGCAGGCTGCATTCTCGAGGCTTTCTTCAGTGTTTCCGGCTCTTTACTCTGCATTCCCCAGCCCCTCATCCCCGTCTTCTGGCTGACACAAGAGCTGAGTGTGTTCTTGTCTGTTTCCCCAGGAGGTGAGATTCTCACAACCCAGGGGCCATGCTCTGAACAGAGGGTTTTGCCTCTGAACAAAGGGGGGCACCCGATAAATGAGTGAGGAAATTTATTGAATGGCTATGTGAACGCATGCCGTCAGCACACGAGATGGGCAGATGGGGCTAAGTCACCTGAAACATCCCCTGCCAGTCAGAACAGCCCCACCAGGCAATGCTCTCTGCCTTTGAAGGTGGTGAGCAGCCTCTCAGGGTTGGGAAATGAGTGAGGAGATTCTTTCAATGGAGGGCAGTCAGACTGCACACAGGCCTTCCCACTCTGGGGCCTCTTTGCATAAGAACAAAGCCAGAACAATGATGGTGGAAAGCTGAAGGAGTCACTGACATAATTCCAAAGTTTGGCACTTAATCTGAAAATATTTGCCAACCTATTATGGATAACAATTTTTGCAGCTTAAGGTGCTTACCCTCCACACTCCAGAGTATGAAGATGAGCCTCTACCCACGCCCGTTGCCATCAGCGCAGATTGACACGGGGTGGCGGTGGGGGTGCTGACTGGTGGCGTCTCGGTCCCACTGCCTCCCCCGGGGCCACTCTGAGAACCCAGCTGACAAAGACAGTGGGATGTAGGTACAGGAAGATTTACAGGCCAGAGGGCCTGGTGGCCTGGGTGTGGCGTGCTATTTAGGCCCTCAGCTCTTCCTCATGCCAGCCCACACACATCCTTTTCATTGTCAGGTCCCTGGACCTTGGGAACCTAGGGGTCAAGACATCTTTACAGACACACCCAGGGTCTAGCAAGGCTCTGTGGGTGCGCGATCACGGCTGCTGGCTACCATGGGTGACCAAGGTCACCGGGGTCCTTGGGTACAATCACTCCACATATCTGTGGAGTTGGGGGTCTCTTCCATGCAGCTCTGTATCCACAGGACATGTCTGCACAGGACATGGGACAAGGGCCTTTGGCAGCATGTGGCAGAACTTGCTTGAGCGTGGTAGGACGCTCACTGTCCTAAAGGGCTGAGGCCCAAGCTGGGCTGCCTCAGGGCCTCGTCCCTTCCTCTGGGCGCCGACTCCTCGTGTCACAGCCCGGGTTCCGGCCCCAACGCCCAGAACAGGCAGAGGCCAGAACCCCTTCCTGTGGCTCCAGTTCAGATCCTGGCGGCTCCCCTCTCTTGGGCCCCTTCTGTGGCACCGCTAAACCTTCACTGTGGCTGGGGTCGGGCACGGAATGTGACAACTGGCCCCCGGGCAAGGTCTGGGAGTGGGAAGAAGGCTTCCTTCCCCAGGAAAGCTGGTGCACTCTTATCAGAAAGAACAGCAGAGGCCAGGTAGCAAACCTGCTCCATGAGGGGAGGAGAAGGAAGAGAAGGCTGGCTGCCTCGCCCAGGTCAACCACCTGGCTAGGAGTCCAGGGCTGGCTGACCCGTCAAAGGACAGGCACACAGAGCGAGAGAGACCCGAGCGCTCAGAGCCCAGAGATCGAGAGAAGTAAAGCAACCACAATGAATATGCATCTTAAAAACTACCCTCTACTCCACCCTTACCCTTCAATCAACTAGATTTTTTTTTTTTTTTTGGAGGAATTGACAGTAATCTAGGGAAAGCATCTCTGGGGGTGAGGTCAGGGGAGGGCATGTAACTGTGTAACCGTCCAGTCCCACAGCCTGGAACCTTGGTGTCTTGGCTCAGCTGCGGGCTCAGCATGGCCCGTCTCTAGAGCAAATCTCTCCTTCATCCTGCCCATTCCACAGACAGGGACCGGCTTCCTGCTGTGGGTGCCGAGCTCTGTGCTTACCATTGTTCTGAGCCGAAACTGCAGGGAAAGGTCCCTGCCGTCACAGAACCCAGCTTCTGCTCGGGAGAAGAGACGACAGGAAGAAAAATGGTAATCCAGATGATGATACCAGCAGGGAAGAAAAGAAAATAAGGTGAGAGAGCCGGGCACTTAGGGGCAGGAGGTCTGGGAGGGCCTCCCTGCGGAGGCAACATCTGTAATAAGCACCAGATGGCAACAAGGAGCCAAGAAAGGATCTGGGAAAAGGGAACAGCCAGAGTGAAAGCACCTCAGACAGAGGCCCTAGGCTGGAAGGTGGGGCGTTCTGGGGTGGCCCCTGCTGGGTCTCTCTCAAGGACTTCTCTGGCCTTGGACTCTCCCTCCCGATAGGGGCTGCCTGAGCACATGGGGCACACAGACCCACCCGTGGAGGGGGAGGCGGTCAGAGACAGAGGCTGGGCCGGCTCCCCCGGTGCTGTCCTGAGAACACATACACAATCGTTTCCGTTGCTGTTCCTCAAACAAGAAAGTAGATGTGTAATGCAGACAAGCAATACACCACTGCAGCGTTGTCAAGTTGGTGAAGTTTGTGGTTTCTTCCCTAGTCCATCCCCTTTAAATCCTCGGCAGGAAGGGCAGGAGGAGCCTGGGAGGCTCGTCGATTCTCCGATTTTAGGAAAGAATCGGACCACCCCAGGCTCCCCAACAGGCTTGAAAGTGACCTCTGGTCAGGCCAGCGGTGGGGTGGGGGTGGGAAGTGACCATAGTGATGTTTTCCATGTGTTATTGGTAATTATAACCTGTCTGGTGTTTTGATGCACACGTGGAACAAAACTGCTGAAAGCTTTAAAGCACAGCGCAACTATGATTCCCAAGGGAGAGAGAGGGGGAAAGAAAAAAAGAAAGTTAGAAGCAGTCTTCTGAAAATGAAGAGGCCTCCATGAAGGCCTGAAAATGAAGAGGTACCATGATGGAACAGGCTGGAGGGTGGATTTTAAGACATTGGTTGGTAGGCAGGCAGGGAAGGGCCTGGGGGTCATAGAGCCTTGTCCAGGCCACTGACATCCGCTTCCTGGCCTCTGCTCACCTCCTCAACACTGAGGATCGTGCCCACGTACAAGCCTGCTTTCTGCTCAGAGAAGGCTTGGACTTGTTCTCAGGGCCCTCCCAGCGTGCTCACCTGCTCAGGAAGCCAGCTGTCCCATTACCTAAGGAGCCACCAGGCACAGACCCCAAGGCTCTGGAACATGGGCAGAGATTGCGGCAATGAAGGTAAAAAGTGTACGGGGACACAGAGGGTTGCCGAGCCTTGTCCCGGGCCACCTGGAAGAGATGGGAGCCCAGCCCTGGTCAGCAGCATCTGCGGTCCTCAGGGCAGAGCCAGGCAGCTGGGCCGGGGCCACTTTGCAGGTATTCTACACAGCTCTTAGCATGCCCCTGCTTGCATATCTGTGAAGCGGGCATGCGCTCTGTGCCCTGCCTGTCTCACTGGCTCTATCCGTCGCTCAACATTCAACAAGGAACATCTACCATGTGCCCAGCCTGAAGGCCGTGGGAGAAATGGGTGGATGCATGCTTTGAAGAGGCGCTATGGCCTCCTCAGCAGTCGACAGAAACTGGCTTGTGAGCCAGAAAGAAAAACACCAATACAGTATACTAACGCATATATATGGAATTTACAAAGATGGTAACAATAACCCTGTATACGAGGCAGCAAAAGAGACACTGATGTATAGAACAGTCTTTTGGACTCTGTGGGAGAGGGAGAGGGTGGGATGATTTGGGAGAATGGCATTGAAATATGTATAATATCATATATGAAACGAGTCGCTAGTCCAGGTTCTACGCACGATACTGGATGCTTGGGGCTGGTGCACTGGGATGACCCAGAGGGAGGGTATGGGGAGGGAGGAGGGAGGAGGGAGGAGGGTTCAGGATCGGGAACTCATGTTTACCTGTGGCGGATTCATTTTGATATATGGCAAAACCAATACAATATTGTAAAGTTAAAAAATAAAATAAAATTAAAAGAAAAAAAAAAGAAACTGGCTTGTGACAGTGTTTCCCCTTTCTTACCGTTGGTCTGTTCACTTCCCCCAGGTCCTGGACCTCACTTTATGGGTAGCGGCTGAGCACAGTTTGAAAAAACTGTATCACCCCCAAGCCAGCACAGGGCCTGTCACAAGCTTAAGCATGTATTTCTTTTATAAAGGATGTCAGTGTTTCGGGAATGTGAAGGTGTGAGGAGCAGGCGCAGGGTCTGTGCTCCTAGGGGAGACCCAGGAGTTTAGGAGGAAACTGAGGCTCTGATGCGCCGCCAGGCTCTTCATGATGAGATGGGCTGGGTCATTGTGTTTGGCCCAGCAAATGGGTCTCCTCTGCTCACCAGCCTCTGCTGGGAAGGGCCTCAAAAAAAAAAAAAAAAAAAAACAGGAGACCTCACAGGTCTTTCTGGAGTCCAAAGATACACCAAGACTCCCTCGCCTGTCCATATCCAGAAAGGCTTGGTTCCTGATGGTGACAGCCCAGCCTTGTCCACTTTCCCCCAGGCAATCGCCAGGCCACAGTCATCCACGTAGCTCTCAGCCCCGTCCCTGCGGACAGAGTTCCTATTTCCTAGGAGGTCACTGGATCTCTGGCCTCTGTCCCAGCTCACTACCCCCAAGCAAAGACAGAGAAAGAGCGGGACTTAGAAGACAGTGAGCCTTTTGCCCCTGTAGCCTTCTCATGGTGGCTTTGGGCAGCCTGGGCTGGGAGGTTGGGGGTCAGGGGGACAGTGAGCTCACCCAGCTTGTCTGTGTCGGGGGTGGGACCTGCATTGCACACTCTGGTCAGGGGCCCCTCCGGTTTCTGTTCTGTGTTTTTACGTCCTGATTATTTCATATACGGCCTTCTGATGGACTCATTTACTGGGAAGCTAAAGATACTCTTATGCCTAAAAATAAACCTGAACTGCTAAAAATTCAGCATTTCTCTCCCTCGCCTCCACCAGCTGGGCCTGTCTGCTTTCACTCCAACACCATCAGGAGCTACAAACAAGATTTACAAAAGTGAACAAGTTTACATGGGCCTGATTAGCAGATTCTCTTTTATCTTCAATTTGCCAAAACATTTTAGAGATGTTATTACTGAGACTCACTCTTTCTCTCCCTTCCGTCTTTTCTTTCTTCCTTCTTTCCCCCTTTCCCCTAACCACTTCAGTTTTGTGACTTGTGCTCTTTTATTTTAATATGTGGGGTAAGTTTTACATAAATTCAGCCTTCCAAAATTCCCTCCCTCTGGTCAGCTGCACCTCCTTTTCTTATTTCAATTATTTTAAGAGACTCTTCTGGTTTCTATGAATACTGTGCTGATTGCCTGAAGGCCAGTTAAGAATAAACCTGCTAAACCAATAAATTACACTCACCCTCATTTCCAGAGAAACCCTTTTACATAAATATCTGCCATAGAAATAAATCAGATAAATTAATAAGGACTCCCTCCTCCCCCCAAACCAAACAGTGAACAGTAATGGTTATCAGACCAGTTAAAAGAATAAACCTATTAAATAAATAAATTTGCTCTACACCAATTTATGTCACCAATGTACTTAAGGGGAAACCTTTTAAAGGAATAGATTTACAGTGCACACACACAGATCTCCACTGGGCATGTGTAATTACGCATAAGAAAGGCATTACTTTTAAAGTGGATGAATGGGCCATACTTTTTTGATTTACTGTTAGAAACAGAAAAATGGTAATGGCATGAAATAAGCATTTGCAAACCCATTTCGGAAGACAGGAAATGCTTGATTTACCTAGGGTACCCATCATGTTCTGTATTTCAGATCGAAGTAGATAAATGGCAAGGCAAATGGATATTTGGGGGGAAATCTATAGCCTTTCTGTCAACTCGGCAAGTTAAACGTTTGGAATAAAAATGCAGAGAGTGTCTATGTGTGAGGAAGAAGCCATGATTCATCAGCAATCTGGCAAATGGAATTGGGCAGTGCTTACCTGGGAAGGTGAGGATTTCTCATATGGGAGGGGCCCCAGGCCTTTTCCAATCCCCGATGTCTTCAGCTATGAAATCTTGTGTCTGACTCATCCCACCTTCCCTCCTGGCCACCTGAACACAGCCCCCAATGCTGTGCCTGCTCTGATCTCTTTCTTGCACTTAAAAACCCTGCCTGCACCTGCACCCCATCTGAAGAAGGGATGGACACCCTGTGCCGTAACTGGGCATTGTTTTCAGGGAGGCCACGTGGAGCCATGGGCCTCACTGATCAATGCCATGCACAAACTTTTATTGAATGCCAACTGCGAACATTTACCTGTGTCAGTTGCTGCTTATGAACTCCTACACGATTTCTGTATTTCATACAACTCAGTATTTCCCAAGGCAGAAATCAGTTTTCTAGAAACTAGCCCAGGACCTCAGGAGCCATGTCTACACTCAAACAGAGGGTTGAGACTAGAGTCCGAATCCTAAATATTTCCTAAATAGCAGCCCTCTCTTCCTGAATTACCCAAGTCACTTCAGGAATTATTTCCTCTGTTTGTTTTACCCTTTGGCTCACAGCCTCAGAGGAAGACCTTCAGGCTGGGCAGGATGGAGCCCTCGTTTCAGCCTCAGCTTGGCCAGTCACTGGCTGATCAAAGTCTCTCTGAGCCTCAGTTTTCACATCTCCAAAATTAGTATAACCCCTGCACAGCCTCTGGTGTTTAAATGGAATCAGGATTAAATGAACTTACCGTGTTGGGCAGGCAGTAAATGCTGACAATATCTGTTTGTTGATTTTCATCATCAGAGACACGAAAGGTATGCCCAGGTGACAGGCCTACCTCTGTCTTAGCTGCTCAGAGGGCCAAAGAGATCGAGCCTCCAGGCTCTGTCTCAATGGGGGTATACTAACTCTCATGCACGAGAAAGAAAGAGGAGACACACGGTGGTATTGTTAGCGCCTGGGCGGCTCAGAGAGAAGGGTGGAGTTGAGTCAGAAAGAGTCAGGGCAGAGAGAGGAGGGCATTCCAGGCAGCGGGAACAGCCGGGCAAAGGCAGCTGGGAAGGAGCAAGGGAAGGAGCAAAGGATGGAGGGTGTCTGGAGGTGAAGCACCTGACTGTCAGGGAGCCTCAGGGCTTTGGCTCAGAAGATGCTCTCAAAAGAGGTAACGTGAGCCCTCTCAGCCACCGGAGGAAGCTTGGCCTCTTCCAACTTGGCCACTTCCATCAGCAGTCAGATCAGCTGCCTCCCCGTTCTCTCCCTGCCCCGGGACCACCCTGTGTGAAGGTTTTCCCCTCACTGGGCCAGAGCCTGCCCTGGTTCTGCCTGCAAGATTCAGCCCCCAGGAAGGTGCCCCACTCCTGCTCAGGGTCGGTGGTCTGACCAGGGAGGATCCTGCCTGCCCGCACCCCCATGGAAGGGCATGCTGAGAGCACGAGAGGGTTCAGGAGCTGGCAGATTTACACAGTCAGATGCACTAAGATCTTTTTGACCGGCTTAAGAATAAATATGGCCCAACATATTGTCGTTTTTATGGATATTTACAACCGAGGCACTTTGTAAACCCAAGAACTAATATTTCCCAGAGGAAATCCGGCTCTCAATTCCTGATAAATTATTGGAAATTCAAGCCAGCCCCAGCCCAGGAGTTTCTCTAATGTTTTTGGCTCCACAGGTGAGGCCTAAGACCAACTTAGGCTTGTCTGGGGCTGAACCACTGGAGGGGATGAGCAGCCTCGAGGCACCTAGATGGTAACTCCAGTGGTAATAATCACAGCTCTCCTGTAGCAATTATTAAGTCCCAAGCATTCTTCTAAGTCCTTCTTCAAGTCTTAACTCATTTAATTGTCACAACAAACTACGTTGTGGGTGCTGGTATCATCTCCATTTCACAGATGAGGAAACCGAGGCAGTAGGTTACAGTAAGATTCAGGGAGAGCAAAGGGCAGACAGGAATGCAAGTTCAGTGTATTGGTGGGTATGCTTTCTGTTATAAGCTAGAAAACCCAAACAAAACTGACATTTAAGCAAAAAGAAGGAAACATATTAGCTCTTGTAAATAAGTGCCTAAGGAAGTTTGCCTTCAGGCAGTTTGGGGCAGGAGCTCCACTAATGTCATCAAGTTTCCTAATGCCTCTCGGCTCCCTGTATGCAGGTCAAGAAAGAACAGTTAGAACCAAACATGGAAAAACAGACCAGTTCAAAATCGGGAAAGGAGTACGACAAGGCTGTATATTGTCATCCTGCTTACTTATATGCAGAATATTTCATGCAAAATGCTGGGCTGGATGAATCAAACAAGCTGGAATCAAGATTGCTGGGAGAAACGTCAATACCTCAGATATGCAGATGATATCACCCTAATGGCAGAAAGCAAAGAACTAAAGAGCCTCTTGATGAGGGTGAAAGAGGTGAGTGAGAAAGCTGGCTTAAAACTCAACATTCAAAAAACTAAGATCATGGCATCCGGTCCCATCACTTCATGGCAAATAGATGGGGAAAAAGTGGACGCAGCTAGAGACTTTATTTTTTGGGGCTCCAAAATCACTGCAGATGGTTCCTGCAGCCATGAAATTAAAAGATGCTTGCTCCTTGGAAGAAAAGCTATGACAAACCTAGACAGCGTATTAAAAGCAGAAACGTCATTTTGCCAACAAAGGTCCGTCTAGTCAAAGCTATGGTTTTTCTAGTAGCCTGTACAGATGTGAGAATTGGACCATAAAGAAGGCTGAGTGTCAAAGAATTGATACTTTCAAATTGTGGTACTGGAGAAGACTCTTGAGAGTCCCTTGGACTGCAACGAGATCAAACCAGTCAATCCTAAAGGAAATCAACCCTGAATATTCATTGAAAGGACTGATGCTCAAGTTGAAGCTCCAATATTTTAGTCACCTGATGCAAAGAATTGACTCATTGGAAAAGATCCCAATGTTGGGCAAGACTGAAGGCAAAAGGAGAAGAGGGCAGCAGAGGACTGAGATGGTCAGATAGCATCGCTGACTCAATGGACATGAATCTGAACAAACTGCATGAGATAGTGAAGGGCAGGGAAGCCTGGGGTGCTGCAGTCCATGGGGTCTTAAAGAGTCGGACACGACTTAGCGACTGAATGACAACAACCACCACCCAGGTTCCCTCTGCTCACCTGGCCATTCTCACACTGGCTGCCTATCTTGCTGTAGGGGCCTCAGACTTTAAAATCCCCTCCCATTCAAATGGAGCAGGAAGGGGAAGTGAGAACCTTGTTGTGGGAGGATGGCATGGACCCTGGGGCTGCCCACACCAGTAGACGTCCACTCGTCAGGCCCAGAGTAGAGTCACCATCACAGGAGGCCTGCCATTGTCCCAGCAGTGCAGTCACCTCCAGCATAGGGACAGGGCTGGGGTGCTGTGACCGGGTGTCTGCCCGCTTCCCCAGTTCAGAGGCGCCTTTCCCAGAGGGGGCCAGACCAGCCTCTCATTCACTGCCTGGGCTCCTGGGGAAGGTGAGGCAGGCACTCTTGAGACCAAGATGCCTCTGGCAGCCAGCCTGCTCCATAGCCATGCACAGAAGGAGTCTGTGGGGCTGTAGGGGCAGATAGGAGGTGTTCTCTCAGTTCTGTAGCCACCTGGCCACGAGGCCTTCAGCAAAGGGATTACCGTCAGATTTATTTGGTTATAAACTCTTTCCCACCCACTTAACGTGTTGAAATCAGAGTGCATCTTAAGATCGATGTGTGTCTGGCTTTATGTCTTTTATTCTCCCAAATCCGGTGCTGTCAATGGACTGTTTTATAGCTCATGACACAAAATGTCACTTCAAGTCCAGATGCCACACAGAGAAGGGAGATGCATGCAAGTCTGAGCTGGAAAGAGCAGGGAAGAGGTGACCACAAGATGGGGCTTGGCCCATAGGAGGCCAGGGCCACTTTGAGGCCGTGCAGGGCAGGCTCAGGCCAGGGCGGGCATCACAGGCACCTGGGTCCCTTAAGCCCCAGGGGTTTGCTCCGTGAACACAGTGAGGACAGCCGTCCCTGGCGCGCTAGCTGCCCCACGGCTCACTGCCTGCCATCCCGGCTGTGCAGAGCAGGCGCTTCCTCCCCTTCAGGGCTGTTCCAGAGAACAACAATCCAAAACAAACAGCCAAACTCAGCAAACATACTTTTTTGACAGCTTGAACATTAAAAAGGGAAAAAAAAAAAAAAAAGCCAACAAATGTTCAACAAAGCAAAGTGCTCTCCCCACAGCACTCAGGGTGAGGACTCCGTGTCTCGTTGGTGGGGCCTTGGGGGCCCTGGTCCTTCGAGGCCCTGGCTGTGTGGTGGCGCCCCAGCAGGCCTGGCTCTAGGTGGGGTCTGACACCGGGGCCCTGCCCTTCCCAGGGGGGTGTGGGTCTGCGGCCTGACAAGGGAGCCTGGAAGAGCTCTCCTTGCTGGGTTCTGGCAGGCAGAGGAGGAGACAGGCAGGGAAGTGAGGAGAGGGTATATTGACCGGGATGCGGGCACCTGCCGGGCAGAGCCCCACAGTGCCCAGGGAAGCCAGAATCAGTGCTGCCCAGCACCAGACTTCTCGCTACTCCAACTGAGAGGCAGTGAGGGCTAGGCTGGGGGCCAGGGCTTGTCAGGGTTCCAGGACGGGTCGTAACGTGACCCAGAAGGTAATGCGTGCCGACACAGGGACCAACTGGAGGAGAGGGATAGCGTGGAAAAGGAGCGTGCTGCTGGGGCTCTGCGCACAGAACGCAACAGGAGCAAGTTCCCGAGACAGATCCAGACCTGGCTGGCGACGAGGACATATTGGGGCACTAGCCCCACATTTAGGGTTACGTGGTTGGGAGTGGGCTGAGGCTATATAGGAACGGGGTTCCCAGCAGGGGGTCTGCCTCTCTGAACAAATGGAATTTCTTTACATGGGTCTGTCCCTGGGTTGGCTAAGGGCTGAACTGTGTCCCCTCCAATGCTGGGGAAAGTTTTGTTCGTATGAATCTGGGAGAATAGAGAAAATGGAGAGTTTTGGAATTTAGATCGTAGAGATGTTTGAGATAAAATGAGAATTTGTCCGTTTTAATCTTGAAGTTTAAGATAAAGGGATTGTAAAGATTTAAGCTACATGTTAGACCCATTCTTTTCTTTAGCCTATAGTGCAAGATGTTGAAGTCCTTACCCTCAGTAAAGTCCCCAACATACGAACAAGTTCTGTTCCAAGAACTTTGTTTCTAAGTCGAACAAAATTAGCCTAGGTACCCAACTAACACAATCAACGATACAGCATTGTACTGTAACAGGTTTATAAACCTAACATAAATAATACATAAAAAACAAACAAAAAATAAAGAAAACATTTTTAATCTTACAGTACACCAGACAAGTGAACTAACTTACATAATTGGACCTGCAAACACACATCAGCATCTCTGAATGTTTGCAACTTGAAGGTTCATATGTTGGGATGTACCTCAGAATGCGACTGTATTTGGAGACAGAGTTGCTTTTGAGGTCCTTAGGGGGCCAGCACCCAATAAGACTGCTGTCTTCATAAAAAGAGGATGTATGGCCACTTACACATAGAGCTGCTATGGCTAAGTCGCTTCAGTCGTGTCCGACTCTGTGCGACCCCATAGATGGCAGCCCACCAGGCTCCCCCGTCCCTGGGATTCTCCAGGCAAGAACACTGGAGTGGGTTGCCATTTCCTTCTCCAATGCATGAAAGTGAAAAGTGAAAGTGAAGTCGCTCAGTCGTGTCCGACTCTTCGCAACCTCATGGACTGCGGCCTACCAGGCTCCTCCGTCCATGGGAGTTTCCAGGCAAGAGTACTGGAGTGGGGTGCCCGGGACAACTAAATAAAGACTCGGGCCATCTCCATGTGAAGATGAGAGGCTTCAGAAGAAACCAACATTGCTGATATCTTGGTCTTGGACTTCTAAACTCCAGAATTGGAAGAAAGTAAATTGCTCTTGTTTAAGCCACCCAGCCTGTGACGCTTCATTATGGCACCCTTAGCAAGAAAAATATAGGAAATTCAGAGGCTCCACAAAGGGGGCCTGGAGGCATGTGGTCCCTTCACACACACCCTTCCCTCCTCTCACCTCTCCCTCACCTGGCCAGAGCTCTGTGAAGGCCCCAGGCTGTCTCAGCTAACACCAAAGGAGGGCCTCTCCCATTTACTCTGCTTCCCACAGGGGCAGGGTGGCGGGGGAGTGGGGGTGGTAGGTCAGGGGGCAAGCAAGCTCCCAGACTTCCATAGCTCTTGTCCATAAAGGCAACCTTGTCAGAGCTTGGACATCCTTCGTGCCAGAGCTTCAGCCATGCTTTGCAGAGCCCAGCAGGGAGAAAAGGCTTTCACGTCCCTTGTCTCAGACACTGCGCTTCTATTAACACAACCAACCTGAGCACTGGTTCTCTTGACAGTCCTTGCTCTGTAGCCCCACATTGGCCGCTACGGCTGAGCACTCCGCACTCCACTTTACACACGCCTCTGTGATGGAGCATGTCCTCCCCTCTGTGTCACGCACTTGGGTTTGGGGCCCAGATGTTTGGCTTTACGCTTTGTCCTTTTTAAGTTCGTTCGTGTGACTCTGCGTCCAAGAGTGAACACAGCTGTGAGTGTCAGCGTTGAGGGAGGGGAGGGCAGGCACAAGGAAGGCCCTGTGTGCATATCTCCTGCAAGTCTGCATCCGCAGGGTCAGTCCGTGTTTCCCGTACAATCTCAGTGGCCCCCACGGGGGCTGGCCCCTCAAGGAGTCTTCATCAGTAGGAAGAACTAGGCCTCATGAGCTTATTTACTTTGTGAAGCTGAATTTGCTCCTGTTAAGTCAACAGTTACTTGGTTCCCTTGAGATCCAGTTTGGAGAGGAAAGATAGAGTAATGCTGCATCCATCCCCTTGGGTGGTTTTCAAAACAATGATTCAGTTAGACTGCATCCTGCAAAGGCAGGGTGACCATATGATTTATTGTAACTTTATCGTGTAAACTAGGATATGTGTGCAAATAAAAGGGCAATGGGTGTAAATCAGAACACTCAGCAAACCTAAACACATGTTCATCCTATCTAACAGTAACTGTGAGGCTTTGTTTTGTTGTAAATGTCATTATAAAGTCAGTTATTATAAGTGTCATTATAAGCACAGTTCATTGGTTTCAATTCACCGTAGCCGTTATTCTCACTGATTGCACCATCTTTGGCCAATAGCAAATCAACACCTCTAAACGCCCATCCTCTCCCTAAAACACGAGTGAAAACATAGGCCCGATGTGCTATATTTTTTTTTTCTAAGTACATATGCAAAGCACTTGGAACTATTAAAATAAGCATCCTTCTCCCCCTGCACTGCCAAAACTTAGCCATGCGTTGCCCTGGTGGATCACCAAAGGAATCGGGGATCTCCATGAAGTTAGGAGCTGACTTGAGGGGTGACTTGGGGGCTGCTGCTGCTGCTGCTGCTGCTGCTAAGTCGCTTCAGTCGTGTCCGACTCTGTGCGACTCCATAGATGGCAGCCCACCAGGCTCTCCCGTCCCTGGGATTCTCCAGGCAAGAACACTGGAGTGGGTTGCCATTTCCTCCTCCAATGCATGAAAGTGAAAAGTGAAAGTGAAGTCGCTCAGTCATGTCTGACTCTTAGCGACCCCATGGACTGCAGTCTACCAGGCTCCTCCGTCCACGGGCTACACAGCCTTAAAGACCCCACAGGCAGTCAGGGAGGAAGGAGTCATCCATTCTCTAGGACCTGGGCAGGCTGCTGGAGGGTGGGTATCAGGGGAAGGGTTTCAGCTCCATTCTGAAAGAGCACTGAGCTAGTCAGCACTGGGCCATGAGGGGACCAGCTATCTCCATGGTCTCCCCATCACTGTAGCCATGCAGACAGCCTTCCTCTGGCCAGCCCCTCCCTACAGAATGAAGATTCTACCTGGCCAGGGGGATGTGTCCACCCAAAGCCCAGCCCCTTCCTGACCACACTCTGGGACTCCCTACCCAGACAGCTCGTGGCCTGAGTGGGCCTCAGGACAGCACACTTCTAGGTCAGTGATTCACAAGGGGGTGGGAGGAGTGATTTTGCTGTCCCCCCACCCAGGTGGCCCTAGTGGTAAAGAACCCGCCTGCCAGGGCTTCCCTGGTGACTCAGACAGTAAAGAATCTGCCTGCAATGTGGGAGATCTGGATTCTACCCCTGGGTCGGGAAGATCCTTTGGAGGAGTATGTGGCAACCCACTTCAGTATTCTTGTTTGGAGAATCCCATGGACAGAGGAGTCTGGCGGGCTACAGTCCATGGGGTTGCAGAGTCAGACACAACTGAGCGACTAAGCACACAGCCAGGGAAGGAGACTTAAAGATGCTGATTCAATCCCTGAATCAGGAAGATCCCCTGGAGAAGGAAATGGCAAGCCACTTGAGTTTTCTTGCCTAGGAAATCCCATGGACAGAGGAGCCTGGCAAACTACAGTCCATGGGGTGGCAAATAGTCGGACATGACTGAAGCAACTGGGCACCATGCAGACATTTTTTGATTTTCACAACTGGAGGAGGGTTGGCATGTAGGGTGCGTACATCCTACAGTGCACAGGATGGCCCCACAACACAGTGGGGCCCAAGAGGGCAGTAGTGTCCCGGCTGAGAAGCTCTGCCCTTGGCCCCAGGGGTGTTTGTGGGAGAGAAAGTGAGCACCCAGGCACCCCAGCCCTCATGCACATAAGTGTGAGAACACGGGGAAGAGTGGAGGGTGGGAAGGGAGGGTAGGTGAGAGGTAGGTCAGGGTCGCTGTCCAGGCGGCCATGCTCCAGGGTGAAGCCCCCAAATCTGAGATTTCTAAAGTGGAACCTGGCCCTCCAAGTCTTTGTGAAATTATATTCATTAAGAGTTAGGGGTGTAGAACACATTAATATTTAAGCATTTTTAAAAATATTGGCTTGTAACTTAAATATTTAGACATGTGGTATATCACCTCTGCCTTATACTCTTGCTCTGGATAAGGACTTGTGAAATACTCATTCTCAAAATCTGCTGGGTCACAGACCTGGGGAGAGTGAGGAATGGGTCTTCAGGGGGCTCCACGGTCCCTTTAGGCAGGGCTTTGGTGGGGATGACTTTGAGATTCTTCTGTCCCCAGGATTCATCACTTGTTGAACCCTGACTGTGTGTAGGCAAGTTGCTAGGTGCAGGGGCAGCTTACAGTTAGCCTAGGACAATAGCTGATTGATGATGGTTGTCACCAAGTATGTGAAAGAGACGGTGGGCCCCTGTCAGAGCCCAGGGCTGGGGCCCACAACTCTGGGGACTTCCAGGCTGCTTCCTGCTGAGTCCTAACCTCAGGCCACGTGGGCCTTCACGTGGCCATTCTGTCCTCCTCTACCCACAGAGAGAATCTCCCCTTTTCAGACCAGATTTGGGCACTGCCAGAATCACCCCGGGGAGAGGTGTCCTCTGAAATCTGAGTCCAGACACACAAAGCAGTGACCTCTGAGATCGCCAGTGTGCCCATTTCACAGATAAAGAAATGAGGCTCCAAGGTACAGAAGGAGTGGTAGGGGCCTGGTTTAGCCAGATTAGCTGGTTCCCATTGTGTTGTACTTCCTGAAACATCCCTTCCCACCCAGCTGCCCCCAGGATATGGGTGGGGAGGGCTTTCCCAAACAGCAGCATTCTTGAATCTCCCAGGGCTGGTCCGGCTCTGCTTCCCTAGACAGCCACTGTTAGGGTCCCCTTGTCTGCCGGGCCTGTTCCTACCCCTGGCCCCATGAGGGATGGCCCTACCCATAGGGGGCACAGAGGATGGGCTTGTCAGGGGCTTTACCCCACAGTGGGCCCTTCTCTCCCCACTGGAAGGCCTTTCTTTTCTTTTGGAAGGCCCTTCTTTGCCCAATGCCCACACATCCCAGGTCCCAGCTCTGCTGGAGCTTTCAGTTGGGAGAGCAGAGGTCAGCTGTGTTACCACCACTGCCCATCAGAGAGCGCCTAGCCCAGGGCCTCCTAAGAAAGATGGCATGCTCAGAGTGGGTCCTTTTTCCAAGGAGCCAGCCCATAGCATCTTCAAGAAGAAGACAACTAGGAGGGTAACATGGAAACTTACATTATCCTATGTAAATAGATAGCCAATGGGGATTTGCTGTATGTCTCAGGGAAGTCAAACGGGGGCTCTGTATCAACCTAGAGGGGTGGGATGGAGAGGGAGATGGCAGGGAAGAGGTGCAAGAGGGAGGGGACATATGTACCCCTGTGGCTGATTCATGCTGGTGTTTGACAGAAAACAACAAAATTCTGTAAAGCAGTTATCCTTCAATTAATAAATAAATAAATTTAAAAAACCAGCCAACTAGGACTGGACCCTAGGCCTCTGAATGGATACCCCCCGACACCTCCCTCCCCACCTCCATCCCCCAACACACACACACATTGGCCTGATGGGAGCTGTCAGGTCTGCTTGTCAGTCTTTCTGTTAGGTGTTAAACCTCTCTGACCAGGTCCACACCTTGTGCCCAATTTTGTAAAAGTTAAAATTAGGCTCCTCACAGAGAGTCCTGTATCAACCCTGTTCTGTCGCTAGGCTTAGCCTAAGAAGACGGAAGAGTTCCAATTCTGCCCCTAGAATAAGAATGTGAGCTGACTGTGGGTGTGGGACCCCAGAGAGAAAGGGTCTTGTTGGCTGGGGATGAGAGGCTAGGAGCAGGGTGGGGAGCAAGCAGCTGAGCTTTGCTGTGGGAGTTAGAGTCTAACTCAGGACCCCTCTGTGTGGACTCAAATGCCGCTTCCGAGCTGTATGGCTTGGACAGGTTAATGAACTTCCCTGTGCTTCATTTTCCCTTTTGTAAAAGTGAGGGCAATTGGAATGCCTCTTCAGGGATTCAGCAGGGCCAAGCAGGGAAGTCCTTAGCATGGATATCAGCACGTAATAAATCTTAGTTCTACTCATCATTATATACGGGCATACGTACCATCATTATATTTGGGTGAGCCTTAATAAAGGGGTACTAGAGGGACTTTTCTGGTGGTCCAGTGGTTAGGATTCCACACTTCTACTGCAGGGGAAATGAGTTCAATTCCTGGTCAGAGGACTAAGATCCTGACAGCTGCACAGTAAGGCCAAAATAAAATAAAATAAAAAAGTACTAGAATCTGCCAGCCAGAAGGAAGAAGACACAGTCTGGGTGAAGCCCGTGAAGGTGGGCTGAGTATCTGAGTGAAAGGGTAAGGGCATCAGAGCTGGAGATGAGGCAGCTCTCCAGAGTCCTGGGCTCTTTCGGCTGTGGGTGAACAAGGAGGCAGCGAGGGGCTGCCCAGGACTCCCACCCCGGCATTCCCCTAAGCAGGCTGCTGCTGCTTCTCCTTTTTCAGAAAAAAAGCTCATCTTGCTATAGTATGCGGCAGCCAGTAAAAGCATGTTAATCTTTAACGTGTTAGCAAAACAGCCTCCAATCTGAATATTGGCTCTTCCTTCCATCTGTGGCAGTTTGCACAGATTTTTTTTTTAGAGCAGCAGAATGCCTCATCTATGTGCCAGCCGGTTGCAGGCGCTCTCCACTGCCACAGAGTAACCCCTACCCTGAGAGTGAGGACCAGACCTCTTACCCCAGCCCCAGTCCTATCCACCACCTCTGCAGAGGGGCTCAGTGCCCGTCTCAGCTTTGCACACGTGGTCAGATTTGTGGATTCCAGAGACCAGTAAGGCCTTCCCTGGTAGCTCAGCTGGTAAAGAATCCACCTGCAATGCAAGAGACCCAGTTCAATTCCTGGGTTGGGAAGATCCCTTGGGGAAGGGAATGGCTACGCATTCCAGTATTCTGGCCTGGAGAATTCCATGAACTGTATAGTCCATGTGTCGCGAAGAGTTGGACATGACTGAGTGACTTTCACAGACCAGTAAAATTACCCCCTAAACCAACTGAAAAATGCAGGATTTTGCCAAGGAAAGCTATTTGAGAGAGAGAGAAAAGAAAACTATAATCCAAAGTCTCCTTCAATTCATCAAGAAAGGAAAATTTGACATCAAAAGGAGAAGACAGAATTAAGACTAAAACGTTTTTGAACAGATTGAGCTTTATGAAGGCCCACCATATTGCCTTTATTTTTCTCCTTTGGGATTATAAATAACCCTGGAGAATCTGCACCAGTGAACCCAGTGGGGGTTGGTGAGTCCACACCCTAGGGGTGCCCAGTGGCCTGAACCTGAGCCATCTGGACTGGCCTCTCCCAGTTCACTGTCCCCTCCAGAGAGAGAACCACAATCGGAACTTAGTCCTTGAGAAATGTAAGTTGCTCCAGAGCTTGTCAAGTGGCAAAGAATCAAAGAAGGAATAAATAGCAATATTTTATAAGTTTTTAAATGCTATTTTAACACAAATACCAGAGCAATTCTAGCATAAATCAACAGAGACACTCAAAAGTATGTTTGTACAAGAAATGTAATAAGCTGGTATGAAAAACAGTGTCAACTGGTGCAGATGGCAGAAAAAGCCAATATTCAAATGTATGCTGTTTTACTAACACATTAAAGATCAACATTTTGCTACCTGCTGCTCATGATAGCAGGATTAAAAAAACACACAACACACACATATACTCACGCGTGATATTCTAACCCAGAGAATGAAAGATTCTTAAAGAAATTGTGAAGCATTTTCTATACTTCATCTGGTGGTTTTAAAGCTTCCATGGTTCAGAGAAAAATTTGCATCTGAAAATGCAGCTTTCTGCATATCGGCCTGATGTTTGAGAAAATTAGACAAGGAGGATGAGAAAATATCAGTGCTGCCACCCTCGACGCCCTCCTAGATTAGTAATAGGAACAGCGGGGACAGAACTACCCTAAATGTGCGCTGACTCTGCCTTTCTCTCGGTGCACAGCACAGGCTATTTTCAAGGTGTTTTCTCAGGCTCTGGAGCTCTGGGAGCGCCCAAAGGATTCTGTGAAGTGGGCAGGGTTGGGGACATCAGCCCCTCACTGTAACTGGGCAAACTAAGGCTCAGAGATGGTGAATCGACGGACAAGGGATCACAGAGCCTGAAGGAAGTAGATTAGGGATGCAGGCAGAGAACGTCATCCAGCAAGGATGCTGCCAAGGAATTCTCAGCTGTCTTGTGGTGTTTTGCTCTCACACCGAAGGGTCTGAGAATCCGGCAGCCTGAGTTCAAAGCCCAGCTCCACCTGACCTGACCTTGGCCAGGTGACCTCACCTTTGAGCATTGATTACTTCCCCTGAGGAACGAAAATAACACAATTGTCCCAGTTAGGGGTGGTGTCAGTTCAGCAGGGGCCGGACGGGTGTGAGCAGGGCCCGGCTCCACCTAGAACAGAAAGAGCAAAGAGCTGGCCCATAGATGATTTGTTTGGTGTTTTTAAAAGTTTTGAAACATGTAAAAAAAAAAAAAATCTAGGGTTTTCACTTAAAGATCTTGACAAATCCCTGCCTGGCAACTAGCAGCCTGGACTGTGGGGGAGGTGGCTGACCTCGACAGGAAGCGCTGAGGGTAAGGGCTGGGCCAGCACTCTCAGCCCCACTGCCGGGCACAGGCAGGGCGGGATGTGCGCCACAGCAGGCTTCGCAGACCCAGGAGGCACCGCTCCCCCAGGAGACAGCGAACCTGTGACCACAACCTTGTTTGTTAAAGGGTCTTTGCAGGTGTAATTAAGTGAAGGCTTCCCAGATAAGGAGATAGCTTTACTCCCCAGAGATTAAGCCGACGGGCTCTATATCCAATGAACGGTGTCCTCATATGAGACAGGAGAGGGGATAACGTGGGGAGGAGACAACGTGAAGACAGAGGCAGGGACTGGAAGGATTCTGCCCCCCTGGCACCGTCGGAGGGAACGCAGCCCTGCTGACACCTGGCTTTCCGACTTCCAACTTCCAGAACTGAGAGACGACGTTTCTATTATTTTGAGCCACCAAATGTGTGATAATCTGTTAAACAGCCTCAGGAAACTCCCATGGGCGTGGCCAGCAGCTCAGATGCTGGGTGGTGGGTGGCCCCCACATGTGTCCCTCTGGCTTCACAAGGGCCTGACCCCCTTGGCTCAGACTCTTAAGAAGCTCCCATGGCCCCAGCACAGTCTGCAAATCTCGCTGCTCACATTAGCTTGTGCTTCCTGCCTTACTCGTGGGTTGCATCACTTCCAGGGCACCAGGCTCCACCACCTCCCAGCCCTGGCCTGGGACACACTCCTCTCCCCACCCCCACCTCAGGGAAGTGGACCCTGACCTCTTTGCTGGCCCCTCTCGGGCAAGAACTGCTTCTGCTTTTCAGGTGTCAGAGCCCCAGTACCCAGCAGAGAGCCTAAAATGTATGAGGAAGAAACTACTGTGGGAGTCCTAGCTGAGCAGAAAGGGAGGGGGAACGAGGTGATACAATGTTTTACCCATTAAATTGAAGGAAATGTAAAGTATGATAGTATCAAGTCTTGCAAAGGATATGGTGCATAGCCCATGCACCACGGCTACTGAAGCCTGCTCACATATCAATGGTGGGAGTATAAATTGGTATCTCTAAGGCAGCTTGTGGCATCTTTAAAGACACATGCTCAAGGACCCAGCAGTTTCAGTCTTCATAGCTACTCTGGAGAAATTCTAAACAGAGAGCGGGGCAATGACCTCACTGCAGCCTATCGTGAAAGTGAAGGATTAGAAGGTGCCTAGATGTTGATAGAGGGCCCCGCTAAACAGCCAGGGTGAGGTCCCTGTGAGCGAACAGGATGCAGCAGTGAAGAAGCACAACGTACAATCTTCCCTGGTGGTCCAGTGGTTAAGAATCCGTCTGCCAGTGCAGGGGACACAGGTTCGATCCCTGGTCCGGGAAGATCCCACATCCCACAGGGCAACTAAGCCCGTGCACCATGGCTACTGAAGCCTGTTCGCCCTAGAGCTGGTGCTCTGCAGCAAGGAAAGCCACGGTGATGAGAGTAGCCCCTGCTCGCCACAACTAGAGAAAGCTGGTACACTGGTGAAGTCCCAGGGCAGACCCTTCACTGCCTCCCACCCTGACCAAGAAAAAAGAAGAAGCATGAGGTATATGTCTGTGCTGTTACACCATTGGGTTGGAAACAGTTGAATAATCATATGCATAAGACTGTATGTTTGTTTTTATTAACTTTTTAAAAATAAAACCAACCCCACAAAGTAATTTTACCAATCCTCTGGGCACTGATTCTATGACACTATGATTTGTAATAAGAAATAAATATTTGATTTCTCCCCTTGTTTGACACTTGGGGCTTTCCTGGTGGCTCAGATGGTAAAGAATCCACCTGCAATGTGGGAGACCTGGGTTCGATCCCTGGATTGGGAAGATCCCCTGGAGGAGGTCATGGCAACCCACTCCAGTATTCTTGCCTGAACAATCTCCGTGGAGAGAGGAGCCTGGCAGGCTACAGTCCCTGGGGTCACAAAGAATCAGACACGACTGAGTGGCTAAGCACACTTGTCTGACACAGAGCTCCTAAAATTTCCTAAGTGTGGAGAGCTATAAAGCTGTCTTTTGCTGTGTTAATGAATGACTTTTGGAAGGCCCCTAGGTCACCTGAGGGTGGGAGCTGATGGCCAAGGGAACCAGCCAAGTGATTAGAGGGTGAGAACTTTAGGTCCCACTCTCTTGACCTCCGGGAAGGGGAGAGGGGCTAGAGGTTGAATCAGTCATTGATTTAATCAATCTTACCTTTATAAATAAAACCTCAAAAAAACCCCTAAAAGGATGGGTTCTGGTTCAGAGAGCTTCCAGGTTGGTGAACACGTGGAGACGCAGAGTGAGTGGCACCCTCAGAGAGCATGGGAATTCCATGCCCTTTCCCCAGACCTTGCTCTGCCATCTTTTCCATCTGGCTGTTTCTGAGTTATATCGTTTTATAATAAACTGGTCATCTAGAAAGTAAAATGTTTCTCTGAGTTCTGTGAGCCGCTCGAGCAAATTAATCAAACCCAAGGAGGAGGTCGTGGGAACCTCGTTCTATGGCCAGTCAGTCAGAAGCACAGGTTACAGCCTGGACTTGGCACCCTAAGTGGTGGGGGCAGGAGGCGGCGGGAGGAGGGAAAGGAGGGTTGTGGGAGTGAACCCTTAACCTATGGGATCTGACACTGTCTCAGAGTAATAGTGTCAGAACTGAGTTAAATTGTAGGGCACCAGCTGGTGTCAGGGTGTTGCTCGAGTCCCCTGCCCCCAACTTTTACAGATGTTGGAAACTGCGCAAAGAACCTTTTAGGCTTACAATGGGGAGTGACTTTGCCCCCGAGGGCACTTGCACCAGTGTCTGAAGGTCGTTCTGGTTGTCACACTAGGCAGGAGCTGTTACTGTTACTGGCACCAAACGAGTGGAGGCCAGGGTTGCTGCTAAACATCCTACAAGGCACAAGATGCCCTTCCGAACACAGAATCATTGGCCCCAAAGACCAGTAGTGCCAGGTTGAGAAACCCGGCTCTAAATGCAGGGAAATGTCTGCACAGGCACAAAGCAAATTGATAACAGAGGTAGCCTGGGGAGTTTGGGTGCTGATCAAAGAGAACTGTAATTCCTCTGGGTAATATTGTCACTTTATTTCCTCAGTTCAGTTCAGTCGCTCAGTCATGTCCGACTCTTTGTAACTCCATGGACTGCAGCACACTAGGCTTCCCTGTCTATCACCAGCTCCCAGAGCTTACTCAGACTCATGTCTATCGACTCGGTGATGCCATCCAGCCATCTCATCCTCTATCGTTCCCTTCTCCTCCTGCCTTCAACCTTTCCCAGCATCAGGGTCTTTTCAAATGAGTCAGTTCTTCGCATCAGGTGGCCAAAGTATTGGAGTTTCAGCTTCAGCATCAGTCCTTCCATGAATATTGAGTACTAATTTCCTTTAGGATGGACTGGTTGGATCTCCTTGCAGTCCAAGGGACTCTCAAGAGTCTTCTCCAACACCACAGTTCAAAAGCATCAATTCTTCGGCACTCAACTTTCTTTATAGTCCAACTCTTACATTTATACATGACTACTGGAAAAACCATAGCTGTGACTAGATGGACCTTTGTTTGCAAAGTAATGTCTCTCTTTTTTAATATGCTGTCTAGGTTTGTCATAGCTTTTCTTCCAAGGAGTAAGCGTCTTTTAATTTCATGGCTGCAGTCACCATTTGCAGTGATTTTGGAGCCCCCCAAAATAAAGTCTGTCACTGTTTCCATTGTTTCCCTTCTATTTGCCATGAAGTGATGGGACTGGATGCCATGATCTTAGTTTTCTGAATGTTGAGTTTTAAGCCAATTTTTTCACTCTTCTCTTTCACTTTCATCAAGAGGCTTCTTCAGTTCTTCTTTGCTTTCTGCCATAAGGGTGGTATCATCTGCATATCTGAGGTTGCTGATATTTCTCCCAGCAATCTTGATTCCAGCTTGTGCTTCATCCAGCCCAGTGTTTCGCATGATGAACTCTGCATATAAGTTAAATAAGCAGGGTGACAATATACAGCCTTGACATACTCCTTTCCCTATTCAGAACCAGTCTGTTGTTCCATGTCCAGTTCGAACTGTTTCTTCCTAGAAGAATACATTCGTATACTGTCATGTAAGTGAAAAGACAGAGAGAGAGGACGAAGAAAGCTCAGTGGACCAGGGCCTGTCCTGTCTCCCCCCGTCCCTCCATGTTTTCAGGGCAGCGGTGGAGTTGTGGGTGGGAAGAGTGCCAGGGGCTTATTTTTGCCCCCAGCACCTCACACTCGTGTCCACGGGGCCTTGGCCTTGGGCAGGCTGGAAGCACCCATCTGCCCCGTGCAGTCCTCCCAGGGAGCACCAGCACTGCAGTAACATCAGCCACATATTAGGTTCTCACTTTCCCATAATGAATGTGACTTTCAGCAACTTTGTTGATATTTTTAAAAACAGCCTCTTTCACCAAAGCATCATTACCAGCAAAATTTCTAACAGCTTCCAAACAAACTTCTAAAACCACCTACAGCTCCTGGTGACAAAGCTCCTCCATCTTCACAGGCAGCTACAGAATTCTCCTGACAATTAGCTGAGAAGGAGTGACATTTGTGATGCCATTTGAATGCTCAGCACAGACTTCTGGTTCCAGCAGCTACTAAGACCTGGGACTGGGGAAGCCCGTGGTATTTTATTATATTATTGTTAAGCCCCTGGTTGATACTTGAAATTGGCAGTAAAGCTAAGATCCCTTCAGCCTCATTGTACCTCAGACCTTTCTGTTATTACCCAGTTTGGGGTGTCACTACCAGGCCTTTATCCCATGCATCTACATAGATGATAGGTAGATAGATGGGTAGGTAGATGGATGAATGGATGGATGGACAAGTAGATAGATTTGCAGTCACAGAAATTGTTTTCTGGGGCTTTTTTCCAGCACCATGGCACCATATTGTTCCTCAATTTGCCTCTTACCCTCTTTTGTGCCTTGAAGGTCCTTCTTTGGCTATCATGTATTATTATCACATTGTGTCTTGAAGCAAGGGGTGAGTGGGAGCTGGAATCAGTCTTGCTTACTGGCCAGACCTGCTGTGTCAGTCCAGAGGCAGGGATTCGCCTTTCTAGGCTCACACAGGTACCACAGGGGTTGGCTGGCCTCTGAATGCTGTTCAATGCCCTACAACATGCAGAGACCGCACCTTGAGCAGCTGAATATTTAAGGAGTTTCCATCTGTTGGTCGTGCCTGAATCTACCATGTGCATCCTTGTTTTTGCCTCCCTGGGCATACGTGTCTCCAGGCAGACACTCTGAGCTTGCCAGAGCTGCCACAGAGTGGGAGCTTTTTTGAGTCTCCACCATCCTGTGAGGAAGGCAGCTTGGGGGATTGTAACTCATGGGCAACAAAGAGAACCCTGGGACTTTCCTGAAGTCAGCTGGTGAGTGAGCAACAGGACTGGGGCCAAGCCTGAGGCACTAAGCTCAGGGCTGGCTCCCCTGCTTTAGAAAAGCAGCCCCAGGCTGGAGCACAGCTTCCGAGCTACGGTCCCAGTTATTCATCACAGTCCCAAGCCTGGGGACTCGTGCCTGCTGTGGCCATTCTCTCAACCTAGATTATCCCACAGCCTTATCTATCTATCTGTCTCTCCCTTTCTCTCTGTCCATGTACTCATTCACATTCTATGAAATCATTTGTCCATCTACCCATCCATCCATCCATCCATCCACCTGTCATTCATCCATTTATCCATTTTGAATAATTCACTGAACAAACAATTACCGAGTACCTACAATGTACAAGGCCTTATTTGAGGCACTGGAGATAGAGCAGGGAACAGACCCCTGAATTCAGGGAGTCAACCTTCTAGGGGTAGGGAGGCCACAGTAAACAAGACGCTTCTGTAAAGTAATAAGTCCTATGAAAACAACACAAGTCATATAACTGATCGGGAGGGGAGGGAGGTTAGGAAAAGACTTGCTGGGAGTGACACCTCCTGAATGTAGAGAAAGGGCCAGTTGTGTAACAGTCTGGAGGGAGGGTGTTCCAGGCAGGGGAACTGGGCTTGGAAGATGCTCAGCATAGGCTGGGAATGGCATGAAGGCCCGGTGGCTGAGGTGTGGTGTGGAGAGAGGACATAGAGAGGCCAGTGGGTTTGCTGGCCCAGGAGGAGCCATGCCTGGAGCTAAACTGCGTGACAGTGACCTCAGACATCACCGCTTCAGGGCCATCCTGCAGCCTCCCCCACTCTGGAGTCCTAGATCCATGATCGTGCTTTACCCCCACCCCCAAGTGGTGCAGCAGCTGGGCGAGTATAATGTGTCCCAGGCCCTGGGGGCTCCACTTGGCCCAGAAAAGGCAGAGCCTACCCTTCACCCCATCAACCCTCTTTTCCATCCACTGGGACCTCTCCCCACAACCACACCTCAGCCACCGGGCCTTCATGCCTGCTCCCAGTGGACAGCAGGAGGTCTGTGATCAGGGCCCCAAAGGTTTCCTTGTCTTCACCATTTACACATTGATTCCTAATGAATCAGGGGACTGTGCAGGTGCCAGGTGATGTTGAGTCCCAGCCCTGCCATCCACTCCTGGTGTGTCCTTGAGCCAGACACCTCCCTCTCCAGCCTTAACTTCCTCCTGGGTATGGGGAGGGGAAAGTTCCTTAAGGTGAGGCCTGGGTCTCAACCCCATATTCGTAAAACCTTTCTGAAGTAGGGTGGAGCCTTCCACCCCAACCAAAAGTCCCCTTGAGTTCCCAGGCCCTGGACTGGAATTCTTCCCGCAATGGGAAAAACTGCGTCAAGTTTTCATCTGCTTGGTGCATGTTTGTTTGTTTTAAAGCAATGGTTTACAAGAATTTGAAATAGTTGGCAATGTTTAAAAATTGGGACAAATTGCATTAAAAAATAAAGATTCCCTGCTTATCGGAAATGAAGATGTGGTAATGCTGGGCTGTGCCAACTCCACAGCCACCTCTGGACATGTACACATCTGGACATGTACACATGTACCCTCTGCAGTCTGCCGCAGTCCCCACCACTCCCTGCTGCCCCCCACGTAGGGAGCCACCCTGCGAGACCACTTAGTCCCCTGGTCCACATGCACAAAGGCGGATGAGTGAACTTGGGGTGCTCAGTTTCCACATCCATGGACCTCAGTGAGGGGGGCGTGTGCTGGGCCTCTGCCCTGATGCTCTGAGCCCCCCAAAAGGCCCATGCCCAAGAGAGTGGCCAGGAGGAGGCATCTCAGCACAACTAGAGGGGACCCTCGAATGTTTGTGTAAGACACCAGACGCTTTGCATGATACTGGAGCATGGGGAGCCCCCAAAGGACAGAAAATTTCTCACAGGCAGGTGGGCTGGCTACCCAGAATCATACACACAAAATTAAATTAAATTCAAAGAAAATAAAGCTGGGATATCCCAGATGGGACAAAAGGGTCCTTTCTGTGATAATCAAGGCCTTTGCCTTTAGAGCAGCTACTGTAACTCGAGGTGGCAGGAGTAGAGTGTGGGGCTGAAGGAGTGAAGCCCACACACTGACCCCACACATCCAGCTAACACTCTGTTAGCTGAACGGTACCCTTAGAATTCATGTCAGAGCCCTAACCCCGGTACTTCAGAATGCGACTGTATCTGGAGATAGGGCCTTAAAAAAAGATGTGATTCAGTTAAATTAAGGTGTGTATGGGGGCAGGGGTTGCTGATCCAAACTGACGGGTGTCCTCATAAAAAGAGGTTAGGACACCAAGAGACACCAGGGCTGCACGTGCACGGAGAAGGTGGCATCTATAAGACTGAGGCTTCAGGAGAAGCCCTGTCAAAGCCTTGACCTTCCACCTCCAGCCTCTAGAGCTGTGAGGAATCAACGTGTGTTATTTAAGCCCTGGAGTCTGTGGCATTTTGTCATGGCAGCCTAGCAGGCTATTACAACTACCATATATGTACACGCACCCACCCCCCGAAAACTGGCCCCATGTACATACCCGCACATACATCCCCAGGCTCTCAGCAGCCCTTTCACACCAACAGATGTACTGGAGCACACGTGATCTCTGCTGTTGGTTATTTTATATGCAGTTGTGTGTATATATTAATTCCATACAATACTCTTCATTCTTATTGTAGTTCGATCTAATTGACTCCTCATGACCTAATACTGGAGTGGGTTGCCATGCCCTCTTCCAGGGGATCTTCCTAACTCAGGGTTCGAACCCTACTCTCTTGCATCTCTTGCATTGGCAGGCAGGGTTCTTTACCACTAGGGCTTCCCTCATAGCTCAGTTGGTAAAAAATCTGCCTGCAATGCAGGAGACCCCAATTTGCTTCTTGGGTGGGGAAGATTCCCTGGAAAAGGGATAGGCTACCCACTCCAGTATTCTTAGGCTTCGCTTGTGGCTCAGCTGGTAAAAAATCCACCTGCAGTGCAGGAGACCTGGGTTTGATCCCTGGGTTGGGAAGATGCCCTGAAGAAAGGAAAGGCTACCTACTCCAGTATTCTGGCCTGGAGAATTCCATGGACTGTATAGTCCATGGGGTCGCAAAGAGTCAGATACGACTGAGCGACTTTCACTTTACCACTAGTGCCACCTGGGAAGCCCACAGCCCTAATCAATGTATGTTTCCATTTGTCAAAGAGGAACCTAAGGCCCCTTCAAGGAACGAGCCATGATTCACACTCTTGGAGAACAGGCAACACCAGGAGTGCCCTTCTCTCCCCAGCTTGCTGCCCGCGTCTGCCTGAACAGTGGGGGGCTCTGAGGTACAGCACAGCCACTGGTACTGTGGTACAGCCACTGGTACACAGGTACATGCCCGCTTTCAAAAACACTAATCCTGTAAGTAATAGATTCCTGGATGTATATGGAACTCTTCAGATGTTTTGTCAGTAACAGAAGATGCATCACAAGCCTGCAGACTCCTGGGGTCACAAGGCTATTGTTGAGGTACTGTGAACATGCACACATGCTGGTGAATTGGGAGGCATGGAGCGTCGGAGAAGCTGCCTTTTCCTGCACTTTATAAACTAGATTGAACTAGCTACTAGCCAGGGGATGAATACCTCTGGAGGTGAGGTATTCTTGATTCCAATATCAATACCAGGAGGACTTCCCTGGTGGTCCAGTGGTTAAGAATCCATCTGCCAATCCATCTGCTAGAGTTCGATCCCTGGTCCAGGAAGATTCCACATCCCACGGGGTAACTAAGCCCATGCGCCACAACTACTGAGCCCGTGCACCCTAGAAGCCCGTGCTCCTCTGCAAGAGAAGGCACTGCAATGAGAAGCCCATGGACCACAGCCAGAGAGTAGCCCCCACTCCCTGCAACTACAGAAAGTCTGTGCACCACAACAAACACCCAGCACAACAAAAAATAAGTAAATATGTTTTTTAAAAAACTTTAAATATCAATATCATATCTTTTCTGTAGCTGGGAGGGAAAATGTCAAAGTCACAAAAACTCGCACCGACATGGTTGATAGTTGTGAAATATTCCTTTAGCATCTGGCAGGGCACTTCCTCAGGGCAGCCACCCGAGAAGGCCTCGTACCTTCCAGTCTGGCCGTCCCCACAGATGACAACCAGAATATTCTGGAGCAGCAGACTATAAGGCTACTAACCAGACTGTGAGCACTCAGAAGCCAAGAGGGGTGTGGACCCCCCTTCTCACAGTAGATCTTGCACTTCCTGCCCCTCCAGTGGCCTCTGCTCAGGGCCAGCAACACAAGACCTGCAAGATGAAGTTCAGCCTGGTTGAGAAAAATGGAGACTGACCTCTAGGGCACATTGCATGTGCCGTGGCTACCTGGGCCTGCCCCCCACCCCCTTTCAAAACCCTCCTTCATGCATCTGGGGCCCAAGACCCCATGGAGGGGTGATCTGGACCTCACAGCTGTTTTTGGAGCCCTTGGATAAGAGAAGGGAGAGCCTGAACTGACGTCGCTATGGCTAGTGGAGATTATGGTTTTCAAAATTATTTTTAAAGACATTCTCCAGGTAGATCAATAAAGATATCATAGATGAGGCTAAGGGCCCTGCTGTCCCTTCCCCTCATTCTAATGCTGGTGTCTCTGGGGATGAACGTCCCAGCACTGCTCCCATGTATATATGTACGCGTGTCTAGGGAGGCAGAATCCCACTTGCACTCAATTCCAGGCCAGGAGGTAAGAGCCTGCTCCTTATCCCACAGCAAGGGCTGTGTATCCACCTGCCCTGCTTCTGCTGCCCATGTGCATGAGCCTACCACATGAGCACCCCTGGCACCTCCTGGCATGCGTGGGAGGGTTCCCCTCCCTCGGGCACTGACAGTTGAAAATGCTGCCTCACTGGTACACTCTTTTTCACTTTTAGTGGATTCTGCTCAACTAGGCTTCAACAGTAAACAAGAGAAAAAATTAAGAAAGAAAAAGCTTCACTCAATGAACATTGAGACTGACCCCACCTCCTTCTCAGACCACATGGAAGATTTCTGAATGGGGAATGTGGTGGGACTTGGGGGAACCTCCAGAAGCTAGTGGGAGGCAAGAAAGGATCCTCTTCAAGAGCCTTCAGGGGGTGCATGGCCCTGTTGATACCTTGACTTTGGACTGATAGCCTCCAGAAGTGTGATGGAATGTGTCTGCTATTCTATAGCGGTCTGTTAAGGCAGCTCTAGGAGACTCATACAGGGGATGTGTCCGGAGTTGACCACACCTCTCACTCCACTGCTGGGGCAAGGCTGAAGCCTCTTTTCTCTTTCCCCAGATGAAACACTCTTGCAGCCAGAGGGCCTTACAGTCCTTAGCACCAGGATTCCAGCCAGTGATGGTCAGGGTACGGGGGCCAGATGACCCTCTTAAGTAACTTGTTCTGTGTCCCATGCAAGGGGGAGCCTCTCTGCTCAGGCTTCCAGAGGAGCCCCCCAGAGATAACTCTCTGTGCTGACCCTCTGGTTTTGTGTTCCCCTGTGCCATCTGCCCACCTACTGGCTCTCCTCCTTGGGGCAGATCAGGCTTCCCCCCAGGCCAATACAATCTCAGCTCTACTCTTCTCTTCCATCTTCCCTCCCCATCCTCCTCTTCTGGTTTAGAAAAATTTTAAATTCACCTACACATACATTTCAGCCCTGTGATTTCCCCTGGGATTCTGAGGCCTGAGTAAGGATGCTGCGGTGAGTTTAGGAAACTACAGCCCTGGGAGAGGGTGGTGGGGTGAAGTGATGGAGTGTGTCATGCCTTCTGTGGAAAGAGGAAATGCTGTCTCAGCTCTGCCAAGGGCCCCTCCTCTTGGACCCCTGGTGGGGAGTCCAGCTGTCCATGATTCTGGTGACCTTAAGAGGAGAGGTGGCTGAGAGCAGAAAAGATGGTGAAGGTCAAAGAAGATATGAGAAGTAAACTTTTGGTCCATTTCCTGAACAACTGGGCTCCCAGAACAACACTCAGGGCCATAGCAGTCTTGGTTCATCTCCTTGAAGGCTGAAGTTCAGAAGAGTCTTCACTTAGCAGCTATGGACAGAGAGCAGCCAGAAAGACAAATCGTATCCTCCATCCAATAAAGTACGCACACACTTTAAACCTCTAGGGGCTTCCCAGAGAACTTTCATGAGTGTACAAGGCTCTGTGGGATCTAGATCACCCACCTCTCAGTCTTTCCTTGTTTCCGTCTCCATGTTCCACACCCCAGGCACACCAGTTTTTACATGTTCATGCTGGCCACAGAGCCTTTGCACATGACGCTCTCTTTGTTGTCTGGAAACCTCTTCACTCCCTCTTCTGGGTAATTCCTGAACATTCTTCAAGCCTCGGCTCAAAGCTCATTTCTACAGGAAGGCTTCCCTGACATGTCCCCTTTTCCCCAGAGCAGCTCAGATTTCCCCTTAAGGGCTGTCATCACACCCCACCTTTCTCCATAGCAACATTTATCACAACTATGATTACCCACAGTGCTAATAAAAGCTCTTGTTGGTCTTAGTCTGCATCACATGACCATCGCACTACAGGTTCATCTTGAAACTGGGGAGGGCGATGGGGACAGCCCCAGCTGAACCACTTGGGTTGGAAGAAGTATGTTTCTCAGGTGGGAATTACCCCAGGAAAAGGCCACTGCTACCAGCAGGGGAAGAACAACTTCCACCCCTAGTGAAGGCAGCCTGTCTGTGTACCCACCTCTCTGTAGGCATGTCCAGTTGGCAGGAGAGCGGGGAGAGCCCAGTTGTTGCTTAGGTTGGAGATGCTAGATGATCATGGGCTCCATCAGGAGACAGTGAGCAAGTGGAAAGAAGGAAGGAAACAACGGAAGCTCCAGGCTGTCCCCAAAAAAGTGCCAGAGCCACATCCCGGCCTAAGGGTGGGGGCAGCAGGCGTGCAGTTCTCTCCACACAGTGGACAATCACTGACCTGGGGTTATGAGGGTGCACCCACTTCTGCTGTCACAGAGGCCATGTCTGGCTGTAAGGTGCAATGGCCAAGACCCAAATAAAGCTTGGAGAGCAAGTAGGAAAAAGTGATCTTATGAGAGTAAAGCAGAGTGAGTAACAGAGTGTCTTGGGGATGGGGTAGGAAGGGCTCTTATGAGGACAGAGTCGGGCATGTCAATATCTGGAGGATGAGCTCTTCCAACAGGAAACAGCCAATGCAGAGGGCCTTTGGTAGAAATGAATGTGGCATGTTCTAGAAGACAGAAGTTTCTTGTGTATGAGGCATGGGAGTCTGAGCGAGCAGAGGGAGGGGGCAACAGGAGCCCTGAAAAGGAGCTGGCTATTACCCCAAGAGCTGTGAGAAACTATAGGAGGACATTCAGTGTGAGAGAAAGCCCTTAAGGCTCTGAGATTCCAGGACTTGGCGTTGGGAGGGGGGGTGTCTTCCAGGAAGCCCCCCAGAGTCTGCAGCCTTTATGAACACACACTGCTCCCCCCAGGCTCCTGCCGCCATAGAGCAGAGTTCTGACACTACTTCTGTGTGAGGCAATGGAGACATCTGCTGCATTGTAGACACAATTGGACACTTTTCAACATATTGCTCAGCCTGTAATTTCCAACAGCTCCATCCAACTCAGCCCGCACCGGGTGAGGCAGGCGGCACCAGGGCAGCTTCTGCGGCAGAAGCAGGCACGCAGGAGGTGGTGCCAGACCTCCTGGGGCTCCCAGGTCGGGGAGAGTTGTCAGGGGGAGGCTTTTCCCCAAGGGGCTGTCTGGCCGGTAACTTAGGCCTCTTTGGCTTGGGGCATTTCAAGGGTAACGTGGAGGGCTCATCTGGATGTGAAATGGTGAAAGTTTTAAGCCAAGAACCTGCTTCCTGAAGGAAGGGACAGGTGCGTGTGAGAGGCTGGCGTTTCCCCACATCCTGATGAAACCCTGCCCCTGCCGCTGTGCTGGGGACCTTGAGGCTGGGAGAGGGAAGTGCTTGCATGAGCTCACACTGAGCTGTAAGTGGCAGAGTCATCACTTGAGACTACGTTGGCTGGGCGTAGAGGGTCTGACCCCTCAGCACCCTACGCTTTGAGATTATTCCCTGGGCACCTACTGCAAGGACGTCACCAATGTTCGCAGGACCTTGCTCCTGCCATTCCCTCCCCAGAAATGGATCAGAGAACAGGGAAGCTGAGGCCCCATGGCCCCAAAGGGTCCCTGTGTCACAGCCCCCACGCCCACCATGGGCAAACCTCACAGTCCAATGGCCCTGCCCACATGCCTTACTCCAGCCTGACACCTGAATGGGTGGCCTGAGAATTTTCAAAAAGATTCCGTGGGTTCTTTCCAGCGGTCGGTTTTGGCCCATGCCCATGTGAAGGGGCAGGAGGGGAAGCTGAGGGCTGCAGTGGGCAGACGAGGGGCTGTGTTTTGAGGCACCCTCTTCTATGTCTTCTGACCCACTTTTCCTCTAGACCCTCTCAGGATCCTGGGCTGCTCACCATCCTCAGGTAAGCACAACTCCCTGAACCATGAGAGGGCACTGCTCAGCCCCTTCCATGTCAGGGCCCAGCCCGAGGGACCAGGACTGCCTCGTCTTCCCATTTCTGTGAGTTTCCAAGGCCAGCCTTCTCGGCAAGGGAAGGAAGCAAGGCCCCTGCCGTCTCTCATATCCTTCTCTCTCACAAAAGGACCAAATCCCTTGTTCTAGCTGCAGTTTCAAGACAGCTCAGGGAATAGCTCTGAGTGACCTAGCTTGGGCCACCTGGGGCCAGTCAACTGCTGCAAGGGTGGGGTGGGAGCAGGGATGAAGACTGCGGGGCTGGAGAGAGGAAGGAGCAATCCCCCCAAAACAGCATGCGTGTGTGTGTGTGTTGGGGTGCGGGGATACTGTTTCCAGAAGGAAGGAGAGGCCAACAGGCAAAGCACGACAGGAAGAGCTTAGAGGAAGAGGTGGCATCTGCATGGGCTTTGAAGGATGGGGACAGCTTGGATGCACAGGGAGAGGACAGGAGAGCCACAGCTGGAAAGACGGTATAGACTGGCCCAGGGGTATGTCTGGGGCATGGGATCTTGGGTGAGAATGCCACGTGGAGTCTATAGTCAGGGGAAAGGGAAAGTCATTCAGTCGTGTCTCTTTGTGACCCCATGGACTATACATTCCATGGAATTCTTCAGGCCAGAATACTGGAGTGGGTAGCCTATCCCTTCTCCAGGGAATCTTCCCAACCCAGGAATCGAACTGGTGTCTCCTGCATTGCAGGCGGATTCTTTACCAACTGAGCTATCAGGGAAGTCAGGGGACCAGACACCAGAACCAGGTCTCAGCTAGCTCAGTGCTGCTGGGAAAAGGTGCCCTCCTGGGCTGGTACAGTCCAGGGGCAGATGACGTGGTGAGTGAATGCAGAATAGGTTCTGGCCAGGTGGTGCTGTATACAACACGCACAACTGTGTGCCACAGCCCTGCCCAGGATGTCGGGTCTGGACTGGGCTGACCCTGTCAGTTCGCTTGGGGGCCCTTCTCTCTGGAGCTCTCTGTCCCACAGTGTCTGACCAGGATGTAGCCTCCTGCAGCAACAACATCAATACAGGAACAAGGATGGCAGCCCCCCAGCTGATGGGTGAGAAGCTGAGAGCCTGGTAGGCAGCTCTATGCATCTGCTGCACACTCCTTGAAGCTGCCTGGGGCGCAACACAGGAAGCAATTCATCAGCCACGTGGGCCTGCGTGGATGCCCACCCTGTTCCAGGGCTTTAGGTCTTCTGCTGCCCAGCGGACAGGCCTCTGATTCCCTCCCAGCCCACCAAGAGGCTGGGGGAAGCAACACACGCCAATTACAGGAGCCAATTAATTCGCACTTAACGGGGATATTTTCTTTTACTGCACAAAACCGAGGGGCATAAAACCCTGATTCCTCTTCTGCGGCTCCATCCTGCTCTCCGTGTGCTCATAGCATTTAATAACTCCTGCCACAGACCGAGGGCCAAATCTGTGCGGGGCGCGGGGAAGCCGAGAGGGCAATTCCCCATCAACAATCTGGTGAGGAGGCCACTGCCGTCTGCGCTGTTTATACTTCCGTTTCCCTTCCGCAGCTCCCAGAAGTTTCCATAAAAACAGATGTAAGTAATCAAAGACTTCCCAGCCCCCGAACAGCTCTGCTCCTGAAAGTTTCCACAGAGCCTGCTCCTGCTGCTGGGGTTTGTGGCTCCAAAAGACTCTTAAACCAGCCCTCCAATCTCTCCCAGGAAGGAGGAGGAGTCCTCGCCTGCAAATCTAATATCATTTGTCGAGTATTTTATGGTCAATAACAACAGTAATAGCACCTCGGCTGTGCTGGTGTCTCTTCCAGTCACACTCGGAGCACGTGGTGTGGGACCCCCCCTGGCACCACAGTGGCCCGTGAGCAAGGTGTCTCATCGCCGCTTTGGGGATGGAAAGAAGGAAGTACACCGACGGGGCCAGCCTCAGCGCCATCCCCCCTAGAGTCTCAGTGCTCCAGGACGAAGGTGGGAGTTGTCCTCTTCCTTGGAAGGCCTGTTGCTGGCCTTTTCCCACATTCCTTGTGCAGCGTAGCTTACCAAGTGCCGGGAGCCTGGAGCTCAGCAGTGGGGGAGGATGGAGCCAGGACACCAAGTGTGATGCTGATTAAACATCACGACTTCAGGCAATCTTACTGCTCTGAAGGTCTGGCCCAATCCACACATTTTATAGGGGGAACTCTCAGGGCTGACGCCAGGACACCCAGCCAGGATCCAAGCCCCAGGCTTCTCTACCCATGCTCCCTGCATTTCACCACATCAGTGCCAGCACGAGCTGAGTGGTGAGTGAAAAAGTGACTTTTAAATCAAACAGCTCAGACTGCACCTGTGTGGGGCTGGTTCTCTGAGACCCAGAGGGCAGGGGCCTTGAGCTTGACTCACAGACCACATGCCTGTTCCCAGGGCTGTGAGTCTTGAGCGAAAGACACAACGAGGAAGGAAATGTCCACCTGGGAAGTCAAATTTCTCCAGGGACACCCTTTTAGGTTTGAGATGGCTGGAATCAGTTCCTGCAATCAAAGCCCAGACCACCATGGCCCCGTGATCAGTCGTACCTGGTGGCGATCACAGCTAATGCGTGTGGAGCACCTGCTGTGTGGCAGATGCCCTCGTCGTCAGTTTAGCTCGTCTTCACAGGGCCCTAGTAATACTATCCCCACTTCACTAATGAGGACACTGAGGCTCAGAGAGGTTGAGTAACCTATTCAAAGTCACACAGCTAACAACTCAGGCCATCTGTGCCCAGATTCTGCATTCTTGATGAGCACACAGGTCTGACTTGACAAACAACAGTGGTTTCTTGGCATCTTCGTGGCAGAAATAGGCTGCGGGCTCTGGACGTAGGCTTCAATGGGGAGGTGGATGAAGTGAACTTCCCCATAGTAAATCTCCTCTACTATGTGAATGTGAGGGTCCTGGTGGGGTAGGAGCATGCCAAGTTTCCAGGTCATCCCCCGTCCCGGTGGGCTGTGTGTGGAATGTCCAGAGGCTGCTCTGGCCCAGGTCCCCACCTCAGGTGAGGGGCCTCAGGAGGATCTTCAGGTCATCAGCAGAGGGAGCCAGAACAGACAGCTGGAATGTCCAGGGAGACGAGGACTGCAGGTGTGGTCTCTGGAGCCTGGAGTCCAAGGCGACGAGGACAAGGAGCAGAAGAGGCACCTCCGACTCCAGCCAAAGCAGTGCTTCTTGTTCTCCTTCACTTCCTGGACTCCCAGAAGGAATCTCATTTGAAGAAAGGCCTCTCCTCAGCTGACAGGAGGTTAAGTTCGGAGCTGTCGACAGCTCTTCCACCACCACTTGGGGACCAGTTGCCCGAGAATAATGCCAATGGGGAGAAAGGCAGAGACAAAGAAG
The DNA here is from genome assembly GCF_029378745.1 of Bos indicus. Taxonomy (NCBI): domain Eukaryota; kingdom Metazoa; phylum Chordata; class Mammalia; order Artiodactyla; family Bovidae; genus Bos; species Bos indicus. Next base: position 40,969,667 of record NC_091777.1, read on the forward strand.
AAAGAGTCCTGCCAGCAGAATTCAAGCCCCTGGAGCCCGCCACACCTGAAGTCTAGATGTTTTGACAGCAAGAGCCAATAATTTGTTGATGTTACTTCAGTTTTCACTTGAGCCTGTTGACTCAGGGTTCTGTCACTTACCTGAGTGAATCCTGACAAGTATGGGTCTATCTGCACTAGAATAAGCACGGAGTTTTCTCCGGCTGTGAAGACTCTTCCTGCCATCACAACAAACAGAGAAGCTCTAACACCCTGGAGGGACTGTCTTTCCTTGAGTTCCGCCAAGAGAGGAGCAGCTGGCATGAAGCCACTCACCCCCTCACTCTCCCACCGAGGGTGCCTTGGAGGCTAAGAACCAGAGGTCTGGTGAGGGGCCTGTGGCTCTCCCGGCCAGAGGGACCCTCACCCACCACAATACCCTCTACTGTCAACTTCCCGCCCAGCAGCCTGATGGAGCTTGTAACAGAAACCGGCCGTCTCTCCCCTGCTCGAAACCATCCAGCTCTCCCTGCACTTAGATTGCAACCAGCCCGGTGCTGTGCCTCAGCCTGGTCTCTCCACTCCTCCCCTCCCTGGGCTCCAGTCCCTCTGGCCTGTTCCGCCTCCAGGCCTCACTCCCACGGTGGGAAAGCAGCTCACCCCACATGGCTGTCACCTCCCCGGGCGCCTTCCCTGACCAGCCCCTTCCAGTCGTCCTCTCCCACCACCCCTTGTGAATCTGCTGCCCCCCGGAACAGAAGATAATTAGCGTTATGGTGACCACAGGGCCTGGACGAGAGCCCTTACACATTCGGCGCGCAATAAACACTTGTGGGAGGAAGGAGGAATGGAAGGAAGGGAGGAAGAGAAGGAGGGAGGGAGGGAAAGAGGGAGGAAAGGAAGAGAGAAAGAAAGACCATAGAGTGAACCCAGCCTCGAAGCCTTGCCAACAACAGTCACCGCTCCTGCTCACCCACTCTCATCTTTCATCTTCACTTGCACATCAGAGCAACCCACCCTCATTCTCCACCTTTCTTCCAGAGAAGGTTCAGCATCCGTGATGAGGGGTCTTTCTTCCATCCCCAAAGTCCTCTCACCAACCCATGGCTGCCCCTCTGACGAACCTCGGAATAAATGCCTCCTGAGATGCTGCTGGCCACAGCTGCTCCAGGGGACCCCCCGTCAGCCCTCTGGGACTGCCCAGATGGGCTGGAGGCGGGGGCTCCAGCAGGCCCTGTTCCAGGGAGCAGTGGCCTGGGATAGTGGTGGGTTTGTTTTTTTTTTTTTTTTCCATATGAGGAAAAAATTAGCTTTCCTTACCAGACAAGAATGACAATTTACAGAAAATTATGCTCTGAATTCATAATCTGGAGTGAGCGGAAATGGTATTCTATAGTAATCCATCCCAACTGACTCTCTATTGTATACGCACCTGCTAACATTTTTTAAGCCGGGACTTTATGGAAAGGACATTTTGATCGCTTCTGAAGTTTGCTGAGCAATTCCCCCCTCTCTCAGGCATACGGTCTTTGTGCTGGAAATTTCCCTCGTGGCTTCCTGCAAGCACCGGCAGACGGGCACGTGGGCTCGCAGGCGGGCACGCGTACATGCAGCCGCAGCCCCCTCTCGTTGGCATGACTCTAATGGGGGGCTTTGCAGGTGCCGAGCTGTGGAAATGGAAGCTGGGAGAGTGAAATAACAGTTGGCACCTGTGCCGAGCTTGCCCGAGGAGCTGCAAACTGTGGTGCCCATCGGAATTAAAGCCGCTTTCCAGCACGGGCTAAAAGGAGAGCGGAGGACAGGGGAGGGCTGGAGGGCTTGGATTGGGCTGCCCCTGGGCCATCCAGGGTCAGGGGTGTGAGAGTGGGGCCTCAGACTGTGGAGATGCCGGGAAGGAGGTGGCCGGGTGACCATCAAGCCCTCGAACACCCAGCCCTTGTGGTCCCAGAGAAATCACTCACTCCAGGCCCACTGGTCCTTGCCTCAGCCTCCAGCCCAGCACTGACCCAAGGCATAGTGGACTGGGAGCCCCATGGGCACAATGAGGCTGCAACATGCCTCGGTGCCCTGCCTGGGCTTGGCACATAACAGGTACTAGTAAAGCATCTCCAAACCTCAGTCAAGATCTGGTCAGAGGACCACTCCTCTGGAGAATGGACCCTTCACACTGATGTTCAGACCCTGCAGCTCCTGGATCTCCAAGTCCTGTTCTTTTGGGGGCTCATTGACACCAAAGCTCAGAGAACAGGTGGGTTGTGGGCGGGGACAGCTGGGAGGGGCCTTGTTTCCATTGGGATCATGAGAGTGATAGTCACGCCAACCTATGACCTGGTCATGAAGAGTTCACTGAAGCTCTCTCTGCAAGAGCTAGTATTTAGGAACCTCCTGAACTGACAGCAGGAGGGGAGCAGCAGACAGCCGTGGACATGGGCTACAGCAGCAGTGGATGAGAAGTCTGAGATGTACCTCCTGCAGAGGAAACTGCTGGAGAGGCTGTTCCTGACAAAGAAAGTACATGTAAGACAAAGCAAGATGCAAACAACACGCTATGTGATTTCACTTATTTTTGTCCTTTTTACTTTTTAATTCTTTTTTAAAAAGTCTTACAAAATGATGCCATACACTGTGATCAGGTGTGTGCATGCATACACACACCCACATACACAAATATGTCAAATGTGCAGAGAGCAGAGAAGGAAGTCACCAGCTATCGACCATATCTCCCTCTGGGGTGAAGGAGCTTCTGGAGTTGGTGAGAAAGGTGTGCTTGGGCCTTTCTTTAGTGTCTAAATCATACTTACTATGGGAATGTATTCATGCCTGTTTCTGTAATTAAAAGTTAATGATTATTTTAAAAGAATCGTCTGAGACGGGACAGTCCCCCCAACCTGAACCATTATGAAGGCCTCCTTATTTATTCCTTTGTTTCATTCATGCATACATTAGTTCACTCATTCAGTAGGTACCCTTCTCCTGTCATTTGCTTATTTAAGAAGCATTAACTGTTACTCCAGGTTCTAAGCTGCATCATTGAACAAACACACAAGGTCCCTGCCCCGAAACTATACATTTATGTGTGTGTGTGTGTGTGTGTGTGTGTATAAATGCACACTCATGCATGTGTTTCCACAGCCCCACTGGGCGCCTGGAGGGGGAGAGGAACAACAGACAGTTGTTTTCCTTCGTCCTCTGAGTTGATGGAGGTGGAGGGAGACAGTAAAATGGCTTCCCTTGAGCATATGAAAATAACACATTGGCCAGGAAAGGAGCTGACAGGAGGCCACTGTCTATTCTCGCAAAGCCCCTGTCGTGGGCTTGTGGACTCTGCTCAACCTTCAGGCCCAAATCAAGTGCCCCCTTTTATTGAAAGTCCTGCTGAGTGTCCCCACTCCTGCCCAAACCACGTGGGCTCTGCCTTGCAGCAGAGCATCTCGCCAGTAGCTCCCGGTCAGAGTCACAGACTGGCAGCCAGCTGACAATTAGAAAGCTGAGGGATATTTTGTGATGTCAGCCCGGTGGGTTGAGGCTCCATACCTGTGCAGGCAGCAGGCTCGGCTGTCCTACACCTAGCCTACTTCATGTCCTGTGGCACCTGAGTTTCTAGCCCTCCCTTCACAGTACATCTGGGTGTGTGTTTGTCTTGTTCCTCCACCTACCACCCGACCTGATGCATCACATTAATCCCAGGCCAGGCCAGTCCATGCCCAGTGGATCGCTGGATGGTTAGACAGATGGCTGGATGGGTGGACAAGTGGATAAACAGAAAAATGAAGCAGAAGGGGTAGACTGGCACCTAGGTGTCAAGCTACTCTGCATAAGGAATCTTGGAGACGAAGGAGGATGTTGGGGAAGGGCGGAGGGGCATCTCCTTCTCTTTTCCAATAAGAGGAAAATGTTGTCGATGAAATCAGCCAGCAGATGGCTGCTGCACTACCCTGTACCACCTGCTGCCTGGCGGGTGAGGAGAAGCAAGAGAAAAAGGAGGAGACAGAGAGAGCTAGGCAGGGAAGCGGGGATGGGGTGGGGAGAAAGAGAAACTGGGCTCAAGGCTGTATAGACAGGATGGTGAGGTTGGGGGAGCCTGTGTGCAGCCTAGGTCAGCTAGAGGGAGGGCAGAGCCCTGGAAAGCTCAGCCCTTCCCCCTGCCACCTGCAGATGCTTCTGCTCTGGTATGATAGGTGGTTTTGCTGAGAATTATGTCCTGAGATGCCCAACCTGGAACGAGCCAGTTCTTGTCTCTCTAGAATAGCCTCTGCCACCTAAAAGCTTGGGCTCTGGAGTAGACAGGGGCCCCCAGATTAAGGGTGGGGGGTAGGGATCACCAACCTTATTGGAACTTACCCCAGTTTGATATCAGCTCCCTGAACCTGAAAATCATGACAATTTCCCCCAAAGGTGTGTCTAATGCCCCACTTGGAGTGACCACCCAGAGTTCGTTCATTTAATGAATATTTATTGGGGCCCTTTGGTGTGGGAGGCTGTGCAAGTATTGGATAGGACAGGTACTGAAATCTGCTCTCATGGAAGCTGGCAAAATCATGGGCATGGGGGGTTGGGAGAGAGATAATAAGAAAACAGACAGGGAAAACAACAGCTGGGTTGAATGCTAGGCAGAAAAGAAAACCAGTGCTATGGTAAGGTGACTGAAGGGCAACAGGTCAGAGGGTGGGCAGGGAAGGCCATGTGGAGGGGTTGGCACCTAAGCTGAGAGGGCTGAGGAAGGAAGCTTGTAAGTCTGTTTTCCCAAGGCAGGCAAGGCACACCCAGGTCCTCACTCTCTCCAGTTCTCAGATCTGTCAACAGACACTGCCCAGGTGCCATCACTGGGCCTGGCACCAGGCTAGGCCCTGGGGAGGTGGCCGAGAAGAAGCACCTTCAGGGTGTGCAGGGGCCAGAGAGTGTGCTGCCAGAGTCAGCCTAGTTCACAGGGGTGAATGGCTTTGGGCACCAAACAGAGGGCGCTCTTAACTGCTCAGTAAAGTCCTGGAGGCCTTCCTGGAGGAGATGATGGCTAAGCTAGGTACTGAAGAATTTGCCAGTCAGGCAAGCTGGGAAAGGGCATCCCAAGCAGTGGGTTGGGGCAACTTGAGGTTTGAAGAGCCTACTGCACAAGTCTCAGAGGGAGGAAAGAGTAAAGAGAGATGGGGCTGGAGGGGCACAGGATCAGATTACCAAGAGCTGGACATGTTTTTAAAGAAGAGTGGGCTTCATCCAGGGGACAATGAGGAGCCATCAAGGGTTTTAAGCAGGATGTGATCTTCTTATGTCTTAGAAAAACCTAAATTTTCTAAAACTTATGTTTTAGAAAAACCACTCGTCTGTCCTTTTAGGGAGAAGGGACAATGGTAGACCAGGGAAGGGATGGGAAATGGACATGTTCTTAGTGAGAATAAGACACAAGTGTGAGAAATAGCCTGGAGGGAAGTAAATAAGACCTGCACACCCCTGAGTGGGTCACTGAGAGGGAAGGAGGAGTCAGGAACGTTTACCTCCAGGGTGCTCCTGTTGTTTTGCCTGCCAGTAGCTAGGATTTCCCTTGGGAAGCACCCCTCCTCTCACTCTTGGTCTATGGCAACACCCCCAGGCCCAAGATGAGCACACAATGCGAGCCAGACCACTGGACATCAAGTCGGAGGGCGTCTGCTTGGATAGCTAAGCTGGCCATTTCTGCCACCACCCACGGAGAGCCTGCCAGACATCAGGACCGAGAAGTGGACACAGCCCTGATGAATGGGGCCCTGAACCCAGCTATACCTGAAGTACTATACTTTAAGTAACATGAATCGAAAAATCCTTTTTCCAAGGCAAATTTGCACTAAGATTCTGCTGCTACTACTACTACTAAGTCACTTCAGTCGTGGCAACTAAAACAATTCTGGCCAAATCAATACAGAAGGCAGAGGTAAGTGGGACCAGGTTCCTGTCCTTAAGGAGAGCCATGGTATCTGATGGGACCGGAAGTTACAGGCCACCTAGAGCAGAGGGCTAGGCATCAAAATGAGGTGCAAACGTACTGCTCCACAGGACATTCAGGGAGAGCAAAGACAGGATGGCTCCCTGGAGGAGGTGGCATTTGACCGGGGCCTTGAATCATGTTGACAGCTGAAGATGGACAGATCAGGAAAGAAAGCAATGAAGCAAAAGAAGGGGTTAGACTCTCAGATGCATCTGGCTCCCAAGTGGCAGAGTTGGTGCAGGGGTGCACTGGGAGACTGGGCCCTAGGAGGGGCTGACCCTGCCAGGGCAGACATATGCCTGTTGTAGCCTCATCTGTTAGGGGAGCAAACCCCCGAACACTGCATACCACGAGGAAGAGCCACCTCTAGTAGGCAGCCTAGTCTGACGCAGCGCCACCTTGAGGAGAGGGGCCAGACTGCAATCTGGACAAGATATCAGAGGCTGCGATCCACATGTGGACCCAGCTTCCTTGCCAGCTGAGCCCTCGACCTTCAGGACCAGGCTCATGGGCTGTTTCATCCTGGCCACTTCCAGAGAGGCCAGGCCCCCGCAGCACGAGCAACCTCCTTGGTGAGCAGCAGTGGGAACATCAGTAGGCATTCTGTGGAAGGTGGGCTCATTTCTATGGGTCATCTGCTCTCAGCACACTCCTCTTTCCTGCCACCTTCCCAGTGCCACCCACTATGGCTTGCAGAGGGACAGCCTCAGCACCCAGTGAGCAGACCCAGAGCCCTGGCCTGCTCTCCTGCACTGGATCCCTTGGGCTACCTTCACGTCTCTGAGGCCTCAGTTCCCCCAACTTAAGAACTTCTGCCCTGGCTGCTTCCTGGGGATCTTTTGGGGCATGGAATGAAATTGCGGCAGGAAAGTGCAGGATCTGGCAAAGTACAAAAGTAAGACAGCAGTGCCATCCAGTCCAGTGCGCCACTTGCATCCTCCATGGTCTGGGGTGAGGTGAGGCTGCGGGAGGGGATGGTCAGCTGGGCCTAGAGAAAATCCTCCGTTGTGGAACACTGAACATAACTACATCCAAAAGTCAGATAATAACAAGTGTTGGTCAGGATACAGAGAAATCATAACCCTCACATACTGCCAATGGGAGTATAAAACAGAGCAACTGCTTTGGGAAAAGTCTGATAGGTCCTTATGTGATTAAGCATAGAACTACCATGTGGGCATGTCCTCAGTCATGTCTCCTTGAGACCCCATGAGCTGTAGCCTGCCAGGCTCCTCTGTCCATAGGATTTTCTAGGCAAGAATGTTGGAGTGGGTTTCCATTTCCTACTCCAGGGGAGTAGGGGATCTTCCTGACCTAGAAATCGAACCTACATCTCTTGTGTTTCCTGCCTAGCAGGTGGACTCTTTACCACTGCACCACCTCAGAAGCCCGTACAGAGCTACCATAGGGCCCCGCAATTCTACTCCTGGGTATGTACCAAAGAGAAATGGGTATATATGGTCCTACAAAATCATGTTCCCAGGTGTTTATAGGAGGATTATTCTTATTAGCCAAGCGGTAGAAACAATCCAAAACAAAATGTGGTTATTTCCACACAATGGAATATTCAGTCAGTCAGTCAGTTCAGTCGCTCAGTCGTGTCCGACTCTTTGCAACCCCATGAACTGCAGCACGCCAGGCTTCCCTGACCATCACCAACTCCCGGAGTCCACACAACCCATGTCCAATGAGTCGGTGATGCAACCCAACTATCTTATCCTCTGTCATCCCCTTCTCCTCCTGCCCTCAATCTTTCCCAGCATCAGGGTCTTTTCCAATGAGTCAGCTCTTTGCATCAGGTGGCCAAAATATTGGAGTTGTATTGGAGTTGAAGCTTCAACATCAGTCCTTCCAATGAACACCCAGGACTGATCTCCTTTAGGATGGACTGGTTGGATCTCCTTGCAGTCCAAGGGACTCTCAAGAGTCTTCTCCAACACCACAGTTCAAAAGCATCAATTCTTCAGCACTCAGCTTTCTTCACAGTCCAACTCTCACATCCATACATGACCACTGGAAAAACCATAGCCTTGACTAGATGGACCTTTATGGACAAAGTAATGTCTCTGCTTTTTAATATGCTGTCTAGGTTGGTCATAACTTTCCTTCCAAGGAGTAAGCGTCTTTTAATTTCATGGCTGCAATCACCATCTGCAGTGATTTTGGAGCCCCCAAAACAAAGTCTGACACTGTTTCCACTGTTTCCCCATCTATTTCCCATGAAGTGATGGGACCAGATGCCATGATCTTCATTTTCTGAATGTTGAGCTTTAAGCCAATTTTTTCACTCTCCTCTTTCACTTTCATCAAGAGGCTCTTTAGTTCTTCTTCACTTTCTGCCATAAGAGTGGTGTCATCTGCATATCTGAGGTTATTGATATTTCTCCCGGCAATCTTGATTCCAGCTTGTGCTTTGTCCAGCCCAGCGTTTCTCATGATGTACTCTGCATATAAGTTAAATAAGCAGGGTGACAATATACAGGCTTGACGAACTCCTTTTCCTATTTGGAACCAGTCTGTTGTTCCATGTCCAGTTCTAACTGTTGCTTCCTGACCTGCATACAGATTTCTCAAGAGGCAGATCAGATGGTCTGGTATTCCCATCTCTTTCAGAATTTTCCATAGTTTATTGTGATCCACACAGTCAAAGGCTTTGGCATAGTCAATAAAGCAGAAATAGATGTTTTTCTGGAACTCTCTTGCTTTTTCAATGATCCAGCGGATGTTGACAATTTGATCTCTGGTTCCTCTGCCTTTTCTAAAACCAGCTTGAACATCAGGAAGTTCATGGTTCACATATTGCTGAAGCCTGGCTTGGAGAATTTTAAGCATCACTTTACTAGCGTGTGAGATGAGTGCAGTTGTGTGGTAGTTTGAGCATTCTTTGGCATTGCCTTTCTTTGGGATTGGAATGAACACTGACCTTTTCCAGGCCTGTGGCCACTGCTGAGTTTTCCAAATTTGCTGGCATATTAAGTGTAGCACTTTCACAGCATCATCTTTTAGGATTTGAAATAGCTCAACTGAAATTCCATCACCTCCACTAGCTTTGTTCGTAGTGATGCTTCCTAAGGCCGACTTGACTTCACATTCCAGGATGTCTGGCTCTAGGTGAGTGATCACACCATCGTGATTATCTGGGTCGTGAAGATCTTTTTCATACAGTTCTTCTGTGTATTCTTGCCACCTCTTCTTAATATCTTCTGCTTCTGTTAGGTCCCTACCATTTCTGTCCTTTATTGAGCCCATCTTTGCATGAAATGTTCCCTTGGTATCTCTAATTTTCTTGAAGAGATCTCTAGTCTTTCCCATTCATTGTTTTCCTCTATTTCTTTGCATTGATCGCTGAGAAAGGCTTTCTTATCTCTTCTTGCTATTCTTTGGAACTCTGCATTCAGATGCTTATATCTTTCCTTTTCTCCTTTGCTTTTCACTTCCCTTCTTTTCACAGCTGTTTGTAAGGCCTCCCCAGACAGCCATTTTGCTGTTTTGCATTTCTTTTTCTATTTCAATGGAATATTATTCAGTCATAAAAAGGAACATGGATGAACTTTGAAAACATTATGCTAAGTGAAAGAAGGCAGACACAAATACCATATACTATTAATATAATGGTTTCAGTCTATTAAAAGCCAGGTACAGGAAAAATCTACAGACAGGAGGGTAATTGGTAATGAGTTTCTTTTTGAGATGATAAAAATTTTATAAAATTGTGGTGATGGTTGCACATATCTGTGAATAAACTAAAACCATTTAATTGTCCACTTTAAATGGGTCAACTATGTGCTATGTGAATTATATCACAGTAAAGCTCTTTTAAAAAAGAAAAAGCGAAAGAATTGCAAGTATCAGAAAAATCAGAGTGGACAATGTCCTGTGAGACAGCTGGCCCAGACTTGTCAAAGAGCCAAAGTCGTGGGAAGAAAGGGGCTGGGCGTGGGGTAGGGGCTACTCTGCATTGACTGAGAACAAAGAGCAGACCCAACAACCAAAAGCAATGTAGGGACTTTGACTGGATCTTGGCTGAAAGCAAAACCTGGGGACAACTGGGGCTTTTCGACATGGATTAGGTATCAACTGGTATTCTGAGGTAATTTTTAGTGTTCTTATAGTTGAAAGTGCATGGGTTTTATTGAGGAGAATGCCCTTATTCTTAGAAGGTACACATATTTAGGGTGAAGTGTCAGGATGTCTGCAATTGTATAGCAGAAAAGGTGTGTGTGTGTAGAAAGAATGAGAACAAGCAAATGCAGCAAAATATTAACAACTGGGAATTCTAAGTGGGAGTTAGGTATGCATTACACTATTCCTTCAATGTTTTAATATATTTGATCTGAAAAAGTCAGAGGGAAAAAGGTCATTTTTGCCTTTGTGTTGCTTCCCAGGACTTTGAATCCTGGGTTCTCCACCCCACTGAAGGGTGTCATTAGAGGCCAGCTCTGCAGGCCAGAAACTCTGGATCTCTGGACTCTTGCTCCCCACCACAGATCAACCCAAGCTGAGTTGATCTTACTCCAAACAGCACTGAATCCACCCTCTTCCTGCCCGGCCCTGCCATACCCAGGCTCCGGCAGCCACCATCTCTCTGATGATCACTGTAGTCTCCAGCATCTATCTCCCCCAGAAGCTCGTTCTCCACAGGGCAGCCCAAGGAGTCTTTCTAGGACACACCTCTAATTTCCTCCTATGGTTCTCAGTATGAAGAAGGGAGAACTCACCATGGCCTGAACCCCAGCTTGAGCACCCAGGGCCCCTGCCACCTTCCAGCTCCTGGTCTCGCCTGTGCCAGGGCCTTTTCCATGTCCTTCCCTTCACTAGGAGTGCCTCCTTTCTCTGTCAATTCCTTCCAATCCTGTACCTCTCAGTTGAAGCATCAACTAACCTCAGCTCCTTAGAGGAGCCATCCTGGACCTCCACCCTCCTCCTGCCTCCACAGTCCAGGTGATGATGGTGGTTTAGTTGCTCAGTTGTGTCCGACTCTTTGTGACCCAGTGGACTGGTAGCCCACCAGGCTCCTCCGTCCATGGGATTCTCCAGGCAGGAATACTGGAGGGGGTTGCCATTTCCTTCTCCAGGGGATCTTCCTGACCCAGGAATCGAACCCGGCTCTACTGCAGTGCAGGCAGATTCTTTACCATCTGAACTATAAGATCGGGTTCCAGATAAGTCCATTCCTGCTTTCAGTACAGGTACCTGTGCTGGGAAAGACTGAAGGCAAAAAGAGAAGAGGGCGGCAGAGGATGAGATGGTTGAATGGCATCACCAATTCAATGGACATGGATTTGGGAGAACTCCAGGATATGGTGAGGGACAGGGAGGCCTGGTGTGCTGCAGTCCATAGGATCACAAAGAGTCAGACACGACTTAGCGACTGAACAACATCCACCTGTGCTCTACTGTCTCCTAGCCGGTGACCTTGAGGGCTGCCATGACCTGATCTGAAGAGAGGCTAACACTAACAGCAGCATCAGGTTGTTGACGGTGTTGGTGTCATATCTTGTACTTACTGAGACGATGCAGCTGATGCACTAAAGCAGCAATGTTTGCTGTTATGAGTATTCATGATGTGGTCCTTGGTGTGGTCATCTGATTGATGTCTCCCTGCCTCACGAGCCTGTGGACCCCATGAGGGCAGGACAGCCCTGAGCACACTGGTAACACACACAGTGCATGGTTCTAAAGAACTGAATTATTAATAGATTGACCAGGGCTGTCTAATAGGGCCTGGCTCAACGCCTCCATTGAAGGGGCATCTGTCTTTGCTCCTCTAGCTGCTGGCACGTATTATAAATGGGGCTCCCACTGAGTCCACTGCTCATGGCCTTGGACCTTTGGCTAGTCCTGCTTGAGGAAAAGGAAGATGACCCTTGAGCACAATCCCAACTGCTGGTTTACAAATCAGTCACGTCTGAGTTAGTGAAGTGTGATGAACACACAGCATGCCACCCAAGACCCCTCTGAAGAAGGTCCTGTTGTCCTGGCTATTAGCAGTGCTGTGGGCCCTCAGCCTCCAGCCGCCAGTCCAGTCCCGGATGGAGCAGAGATAGCAAGGTCCAGCGGCTTTGGCCCAGTACCACGCAGCTCCAAAGCTCAGAGACCCCTGCCTACTTCTGCTTGTCCTCCTTCCTTCACCAGGTGTGGGTCCCTAGGGCACTCCCTGACACACCTCTGGACGTGTGCTTCCACAGAACCCCGACTGCCTCTGTTACGTGGTGCATGCTCAGTCGCTTCAGTCGTGTCCGATTCTTCGTGATCCTGTGGAGTGTCACCTGCGAGGCTCCTCTGTCCAGGAGATTCTCCAGGCAAGAATACTTGCCATTCCCTTCTTCAGGGGATCTTTCCAACCCAGGGATCGAACCTGGGTGTTCTGCATTATAGGCAGATTCTTTTACTGCTGAGTCACCAGGGAAGCCTTTGCCTCTCTTCTAGGATAAGGCAAAGGGGCACTCACATGACTAAGACACAAAGGCCTGCGGCTGTGGCTGTACAGGAACACGAGGCCTTGCTGGTGTGAAAGGGCCAGGCTTTCTTCACCAGCTGGTGTGCAGTTCAGCCAGGTGGCCCTGGGAAGGGCAGTCTGACACCCGGGGCTAGCTGCGGTCTCTGGAGAAGGGTCATGCAGAGGTGGCCCCGCCACTGTGTGGTCTCATGCAGTCACCTCTCCTCCTGCCGGAAGAATGACAGTGGCCTGTCATTATGCTTATGACCACAGAGGAGAGGAGACAGGAAAGAAAGCTAGGTTTTCCACAAAGAATGACACAGATGGGGTACCTTGATGCAGAGATTTATGTTTTCGCAGCGAACCTGTCTGGTTCTTATCAGCCTCTTGGGCCCCAAGGCCATAGGTCCCCATTTTCAGCCAGCCCTCACTCTATCTGCAAATATATCTGATCTCCGTGTCCACTCCACCTTGCCCCAACTCTGGCCAAGCTGCCATCTTGCCTGGCTTGCACCACTGGTTCCTAGGCTCCAGGATATGCCTGTTTTCCATGTCCACACTCCCCTCAGCAGCAGGGCGACCTTTCAACATGTAAAGCAGATGAACCACTCTCCTACTTAAAACCCTTCAAGGGTTTCTAATAGCATTAGAGTAGAACCCAAATTCCTACCTACATGCAGCTGATGACACCCTGGCTCCTCTCCCTCCACTCCTTCTCTCCCCAGACCCCTCACTCACTATACTCCAGCCTTCTTGCTGCTCCACTACAACAGTGAATTTGTGCCCACTTCTAGGCCTTTGTACACACTGTTCCCTCTGCCCGGGACATTGTTCCCACAGCTCTACTTGCTGCATTTTACTTATGCCCCAGGTCTTAGCTCATATGTCTCCTCTTGAGAAAGACCTTCCTGAAGCCACATGGCTGAAGAAATTTGCCTCTGCTCAGCTCACTCAGTCACTTCTTCAGGAGCTCTTATAACAGCTGGGAAACATCTTATCTTTTTCACATGTTGGTTTCCTTACTTACGTCCTAATCTTCTCTCCCCTCTGATCTCTGCTGTCATGGTTCTTCCATTGCTAGTAAAGGAGCAGTACTTGGCATACGACAGGATTGCAGTGAAGCTTTGATGCACAGATGGGTGGATGGGTGGATGGATGGATGAAGGCTGACCGGCCTCAGAGAGGACAGGCAGGGCACTTGCTGAGGGAGCTCTTCAGATGAAGGCCGGGTGACGTGCTTCTGTTGTCTTCCTTTTCAAGTTTTAAACCATATGGCTTGCTGCATACTTGGCTGAATTGCAGATGCTCTAACTTGGAGCTTTCTTGCTTTTGTGTGTTAATAACATAAAGATGGAACACAGCTTACCACACATTTTGTGTTTGCTATCTATATGTACATAAAACAGACTTCAGTGTTACTAGCCAACCCACTTGTGAAGTGGAAGGAAAACAGCAATTAGAGAGAAGAGCAAGGCGAGCGCTTATGTAGAGCACAGCCAAATCTCCATACTGGGTGCACCCCCCAAGAAGCAGGCTCCATCCAGGAGGCCATGAGGCAGGTGTTGGGGGGTGGCCACAGAGATTCTAGGGCCCCATGTCCCCAGGATAGAGTCCAACTTGAGTGCTCCTCTGGCTGCTGTTCCTGGGCCCCCCTCAGCCTCAGCAATCCCCCTTTCCCACCTCGCCCTTGGTCCCAGACACACTCAACACCTGTCCTCCCAGAATGTGTTGTGCTCTCTTTATCCTCTGGGTCTTCTCCCCAAACACTCGCCTCTGCCACCCCACCTCTAACACCGCTGGCTCACCCCTCCCAGCCTTCATCTGTGAATCTTTCACTCAAATGTGTGAAGACCGAGTGCCTCCCACAAGCCTTCGTGCAGATTCCTCCTGAAGGATAAAGGGCCCCAAACAAGTAAACAAATGCACAATTATGAAATATCTCAAGTGCTATGAAGAATGAAAATATGGAACCTAATTAAAAGGAGAGAATTCAGAATTCAGCATTTATTCTACCATATGAGCTGTATTTCAGGGCAACCAAGTAGCCCTAATTGATAGGGAAAATTTCTTTACAGAAGACTCCAGTGAATAAATTCTGAACAGCAGTGTATGTCATGGGGTGCCGGGCAGGTGCACTCTGCCCCTGCCAGGAGCAGTGCTCCATCACTGATGTTGCTTAGAATGGCAAGGCCATGGCGATGATAAAATAACAATTAAAATTATTTTTTAAGTTCTTTACAGAAAATGCACCCCCAATTGCCTGCCTCAGGGGAGCTGCTCCCACATACCATCCCCTCTGGGTGCACGTCTAGTTTGGAAGAAATGAAGGAAATAGGGAAATCACCATTTGGCAAACCCTCATCAAATAACTGATTCAGGAAACACTTATCAATGGATGAAAACAACAGGAGACGGGCTGATAGGAAGCTGTAAGATGGGAGAAAGAGGCTGTCACCACCTGACCCCACTGGTCAATCTCAGCATCCTGAGAAGCGATGGCAGGGCACTATGGGCCTCCAGGGTGATGACACAGAAAGCCCGTGGCATCACCTACAGATGTGAATTTCAGCAGGTTGCTTCCACCCTCAGGAAGTACAGGGAAGAGAGGAACATGAAAGATGGCTCCGTGGAGAAGCAAACAGACAAAACCAGAGCATGGAATGATCCTGCAGGAGGCTGACCTGGCTTCTGAGGCCAACGTGGAAAAGGAGGAGCTAGCTGCTCTGGAGTAAAGAGAGCAAAGGGCACCGGAACCAGATGCGGTGTGTAGATCCTGTTTAGGTTGCGATCTATACCAATGGTTCAAAGACATATTTGAGATAACTGGGAAACTTGATTTTAGACTGAGTACTGAATGACACCAAGAATCATTCATTTTGCTATGTCTGTCACTGGCATTTTGGTTATGTAAGAAAATATCCATATTTTTCAAAGATGCATACTCAAGCATGTAAAAGCGAAATGACATAATGTTTCAAATATGCCTTAAAAGACTTGAGCAAAAAAAAAAAAAAAAAAGAATAAAAGCTGCAGGCTTAAAGAAGCAAATATGACAAATCTTTTTTTTTTGGTGGCGGCTGTGTTGACTCTTCACTGCAGCACTCAGGCTTCTCTTGTTTTGCAGTGTGCCGGCTCTTGAGCCCATGGGCTCAGCAGTTGCAGTGCGCAGGTTCCATGGTTGTGGCACTCAGGCTCTGTAGTTGTGGTGTACAGGCTTAGCTGGTCTGTGGCTTGTGGGATACTAGTTCCCTGACCAGGGATCCAACCTGAATCCCCTGCATTGGAAGGTGGATTCTTAACCACTGGACCACCAGGGAAGTCCCAACAAAATCGTAATTGTTAAATCTATAGACCAAGCTTATGCGAGCTCATTGTACTATTATCTCTCTACTTGTGTGTATGTGTGAAATTTTTGTAATTAAAAAAACAAAAGATGCTGAGAGAAAACTGGTGACACTGAGAAAGAAAATACACGTACTAGGAATTTCCTGACAGGCTAGTGGTTAGGACCGGGCACTTTCACTGCAGAGGCCAGGGATCAATCCCTGGTTGTGGAACTAAGATCCCACAAGCCACACAACATGGCCAAAAATTTTTTTAAATAAAAAATTTGAAAATATCTGTCCTTCAATGAAGACAACCGAATTTCAGTGGTGTTAACTAAGCAAGGCCTCCTTGAGGAGGGGATATTGAAGGAGAAGGAGACTGCCACTGACAGACAGTGGGGAGTGGGTGGAGAACATGTGCAAACAGACCAAAGGAATTGGGCTCTTGGCATAGCAGAGAAAGAGGCTGTGAGCCTGCCAGCCTGGGCAGAGGCAGAACTGGGAAGAAGGCCCAGGGTCCCAGGACAAGAGGGCAGAGGCATGAGCTGAGTCAGGCAGGTCCCCGTGCTGCTGCGATCAGTGGGAAGCTGACAAATGGTTTTCAAGAGAGGCCTGTTTGATCGAGTTTATGGAAGTGAATTTGAGAAGACTAGCCATTCCATGCGGAGAAGGCAATGGCACCCTACTCCAGTACTCTTGCCTGGAAAATCCCATGGACGGAGGAGCCTGGTGGGCTGCACTCCATGGGGTCGCTAAGAGTCGGACACGACTGAGCAACTTCACTTTCACTTTTCACTTTCATGCATTGGAGAAAGAAATGGCAACCCACTCCAGTGTTCTTGCCTGGAGAATCCCAGGGACAGCGGGGCCTGGTGGGCTGCCGTCTATGGGATCGCACAGAGTCGGACACGACTGAAGTGACTTAGCAGCAGCAGCAGCAGCAGCAGCCATTCCACTGCCAAGAGGCAGTGATGATGGGAAAGTAGTTCAGGAGACATTGCACCTGTCCAGGAAGCAGACAGCGGCCTCCCTCCAGCATGGGGTAGAGAAGCAGAAAAGTAGATGAATTGGAGATATTTGGAGGGCAGAGAGCTATTGGGCTTGGCTGATGCATGCAGTACAAAGGATGAGAGAAAAGGAAAAAATGAAGGATGAATATCAGGTCTGTGGCTTAACCAGCTGAATGAATGGTGGCACCAGTGGAGGAACTTGGAGGCAGGGAGGGGATAACCAGAGTTCACTTCTGGGCACCTTACACTGAGAGCCTGGGAGACTGCCGCGTGCAGTGGTCCAGGGGGCTGGGCAGCGGTGTGAGCTGGATGTGTTAAGACAGCCCAGGGAGGAAGAACAACCACATCGCCTGAGAAAAGGAAGAGCAAAGATGGTGAGGAGGAGCACCAGGGAAGGAGGAGGGACACCCGGAGGGGGCAGTGGTGTCCTCGGGGGAGGGCAGTGAGCTATCACCCCGACACTCACAAGAGTGCTGAGCAACGGAGCCTGGAAAATGCCCTTTGGAGTTGGCAAGAGGGAGGGTGTTGGAGACCTGACAAAGACGGTTTTGGTGACCCCACTTTCTGCCCCCTCCCCTCCCTGAGCTGGAGCAGGACCCCTGCTGCCAGATGTGTCCCTCCCTGCATTTTTCTTACTGCTCTGTGGGGACAGGTGGGCTGCTTTTCTCCTCCACTGGGCGTGAGCATCTTGAGAACAGGATGCTTGTTCAACCTTCACGCTCCTAGGAAGAATTCATCCCTGAAATCACTTAAAATCCCTGAAATCCCTGAAATCACACTTAAAGAGAGAACGGCAAGATCTCGGATTCCTCCACTGGCCAGCATCATGAAGGACGTGAAAGCAGGGAGTTTGATCAACTAACTGTCCCAGACACTGGAACCAAATTCATAGATCTCCCCAGCAAAACTGACCAGAGAGAACCCAAAGGGGCTCCTTGTGGAAGCCAGGGGACAGAGCCTGCGGAGCGCTCTCCCACACAGCGCCCCACTACAACCTCATGTCCACCCTTTCCTCTCCTCTCGGCCAGAGGAGGAAGTTGAGGGAGCAGGAGGTGAAGTGCTTTCCCAAGATCATGCTGGGCTAGGAACCGTGCAGCTGGGACCCGTGTCTCCTCAGCATAGGTTCACAACAGCTTGCAGCAGCTCAGGGCCTCATGGCAGGACACATGGACACCCACACTACAGAGGGGCTGCCCTTCTGCACACCTTCTTAAACTTCTGGCTTATCCCTTTTCTTCCTCTGACCACAGTTTTGCATATTGATTTGAAACAATACCACGTCACACGGTGAGTGCGTCGCTCTCTTTTCAATTCTTCACATGTTCTGATCAATCAAGGAGAAAGTCTCAGTTTGAAAGAGATGGCTTTGACACCTCTCTAATGTCTACTCAACTCCTCTAAAAGACGTGGTAAAATACACCTAACAATTAACCACCATAACCATTTTTAAATGTCTAATTTGGTGGCATTAATTACATTCACAATATTGTGTAACCATCACCACAAATCATCCTCAGAACTTTTGAATCTTGCAGAACTGAAACTCTGTACCCATTAAATAACAACTTCCATTCCCGCTCCCCAGCCCTGGCAAATGCCCTCTTTGTTTCTGTCTCTATGAATCTGACTACCCTACTACCTGGTATAAATGGAATCATACCGTCATCTCCTGTTTTAAACAGAAAGAGACCAGGCCTCAGGCTCATGGCCTGTCTCACATTGTCCTGTCTGTGGTTATCAACTCTTTGAAGCTTCCCTTCTCTTTGTGGTTGGTGATGTAGGTTTTTCATTTAGGATAGGGACAGTAGATTTCCCTTTTTAAACAAACAGATTTAAGTGGGAAAAATAATTCAGTGAAACGTTGAAGGTAGAGAGGCTCTCAGACAGAGAAGAGAGGGTGGGAGCGTGGGAGGTGGGGAAGCCCCAGCCTTGACTGTGGAGTCTACTTGTGCCTAGCCCTCTGTGACCCTGGTACCAGCCCCATGTAGGCTTCAGCAAAGGAATGTGCCCCCCATTCCACGCACCGGGGCTCTTCAGCTTCCCATCACCATCTGGAAAAGGCTCTCTGTACCTCTCACCTTTGCCCCCTATACATTCATCCATGCACTTATTTAGTCAGCAAACCTGGCTGTCCAGACTCTGTGCTGGTCTCTGGGGAATGCTTAGGTCTGGGTTCCTCCCAGTCTACCCCCTCCTCAATGCCTTCTTCCTTCTCTCCTTCTTGTTTATTTAATCCTGACCTCTCTCATCCAAGACCCTGCTATGCAAGCTCTGGTTCAGCTCTGAATTCCCAGCAGGGTCTCAAGGTCAGACAAATAGGAGGCCAAGGTTGATACTGAAAGGAGTAAAGATACAGGGTGAAGCTGCCCCACCCAAAGAGGTTAGCAGACTGCTGTTGCCCTGCACAGACATGGGCCCAACTTTGCTAAATCATCCTGTTGCTCAACAAGTCGGAAATCCTCATGTGTACAAGGATTCAAGCTTTTGCTAATACTCTGTGGACCAGGAGCATCAGCTTGTACCCTCTATCTGATCATGTTAGGAGTGAATCTTGCTCAGGTAGAGTTCACTTGCCTCCAGAAGGTGTAAGGTGCTCTTGGGAGCTCCTAGAGGCCAGAATCAAGCCAGTCCACCCCAAACCAACCTGCACTTGGGGGTTCTGAGGTTGCCAGGCTGATTAATAAGCGGAATTCTATGCGACTGGTGGCAGCAAGTAATGAAGGAGGTTGCCATGGAAGTTAGGATTCTGGGGGAATTGAGACCACAGCCAGCCCTGGCACCACCAGAACCACATGCCAGCCAGCCAGCCATGCCACTGTAGATTTACAGACCTTAAAGAGAAGGGCCTGAATGAGTCCAGGAGACCACCAGAGGCTCTTCGATGGGCACATATGACACCCGTAACTCTCTCGGCAGCAAGTTATGAGAAATCCAAACCCTATTGTCTAAATAAACATGAAAATAATTGGCTCCAGCATCCGGAAAATTCCTAGTAATCTGGTCTTGGGCTTGATTAGATCCAGCAGCTCAACAAATCACAAGGCTGCCTCCCCTCACCTCTGGCTCTGCTTCCCTGCAAACCTCCCCCCTCCCCCCAAAGGACCTCCCTCAAAGGAAGGTCGCCTTGAGTGGCAAGATGGCCTCCTAGTTCCAGACCTCTTCCCATCCACTTAGCAACTCCAGAGGATTTTCATTGGCCCAGATTGGGTCACGTGCCTACTCTTGACCCAATCACATAGTCAAGAATGCGGGGCTCTGATTGGCCAAGTCCCCCTCCCCCATTAAGTTCAAGAGCCTGGTGCTGTAAGGAAAATGTGAGTCCTGGACCAGAAGAGAGATTCCAGGGCTTCCTCTCTCCAAGCCCCTGCTCTGTATCTTGCAGCTGTGACTGCTTTCAGAAAACCCAAGATGAGACGATTTAACTGAAAGCTGGGAGTATGGTGGTCAGACACAGAACAAAGCTCTCTTGTGTCTTAGCCCATACGAAGGGGGTTGCTTGTTGCTGCATAACTGCCCCTCCTCCCCACAAAACGTGGTCACACACTCCCACTCCATGAAATGTCTTCAAATTAGTCTCTGTTCCTTGCAACTCTGAGCTTAGGACAGAATCCATAAATGTCAGCTGCCATCATTGTTCTATCGTACACTGAGTTTAAAGGTAAATTCTGGTTTTCACTGGAGTTTTTTAATTAACCAGAACTTCTGTCTAAAGGGTTGACTGGACTTGCTTTCCAGTGTAAGAGAAGGCTAGGCCAGGGCTGGCCACCCATTGGTTTGCTAGTCTCCCTCCTTTGGAATCCACCACAGTGTGAGCCTAGTCTGAACAATAAGCAAGTCTTGGGGAGCATAGCTGGGCCCGGGGCTCCGACTGACCTGGCAGGCCTGTGCAGATAGGTCCCCAGGGCTACAGGAGGACAGGAGCCAAGCCTCTGAGGCCTTCCCACACTCAGTTCCCTGGCGCTGAATCCTGCTCATCCTGCCTGGCCCCCACGCCACAGCCCACACCGGTGCAGCCAGTCTGACCCTCTTTCCTCCGGTTTTCCTGTGTGTAGGACCCTCCCCTGCCCCTTCCACCCCCCGCCCCACCCCACACACACACCTTTGGCTCAGCCAGGCAGCCACAGTTGTCCAGCCCTGCCTGAAAGCAAAGCCTGGACCAGCTCCACTCCTAGTCACAACCCATGCCTTCCTCCATCTACCCTCTACAGCGCTCCTTAACTTTTGTGTGTACCTTTAAGGAGCTGGTAAAAGTTATGCACCAGCTGCCCAGGAAAGTGGACTTGATGGACTGGCACTGTCAGTAGGCAGTTTCCTGGGATCCTGAAGGCTGTCTGCGGGCCCTGGATTAAGGAATCCTATCTAGGAAGTACTTGGCCCTTGCAACCTCCACGGGCTTACTTTTTAAGGCTTGCATCCTGGTTCCTTAACCAATACCATCATCAGGGCCTAAACCACATATGAAGCTAAGCCAATGCCCCAAATTTCTTTATGAATAATAACGATAGTTGTTACATACTGAACATTTACTATATGTTAGATACTATGGCAAATGCATTATACATATTAATACATTTATTCCTCACAGGTTGGGAGAATTAAAATCACACCCATTTTACAGATGAACAAATTGAGGCACCAAGAGGTTAAGGAAATTTCCCAAAGTCTCATGGCAGAAGAAAGGTGCTGTCCTCCCTACACAGCAGCTGTTTTGTCACCTTTAGTGTGATCCTTATCTCCCTCAAGGCTGTCAGTGTTTGGACACAAAACGAAATGGACTCAAAGAGGTGAACTGCTCCAGCAAGTGACCATTGGTGACTTCTGAAGACTCCAAGTCTCTGTGAGGCAGTTTCTCCTGCCTTAAACATATTTTTATATTGCTCCTGCTGAATTCATTCATCTTTCCGGCCTTGATGCTGCTTCCTCCAAGCAGCTGTGTCCAAGAGTAGATTGAATGCCCTTGCTCCCAACTCCACATGAAATCGTAGCCCCCAGAATTTTCCCATTCAAGTTCTTTTCACTCTGAACTGCAACTGCCAATCTACATGACTGCCTCCTTTTCAGACTGGAAGCTCCCAGTGTGCAAAGATTATTAAAGTCTTACTTTATTGTTTTTTCAATTATTTTTAAAAAATTAACCATTTTATTTTTTAGTCAGGTATTGCATACACTCAGTAAAGTGCACAAACAACATATATATAGCTCATTGAAGTTTTATTTAGGAACATAGCCATGTAACCACTGCTTAGATCAAGATATAAAACATGCGTACAGTAGTACCTAGGACCCCCACCCCAGAGGGGTCTGATTGCTGCCACCACAGTTTTTGTCTTTTCTTTTTTTAAATAAATTTTAAAAATTTATTCATTCATGGCCGTGGTAGGTCTTCATTGGTGCTTGTAGACTTTCTCTAGTTACGGTGCACTGGCTTAGTTGCTCCACAGCTTGTGGGATCTTAGTTCCCTGACTAGGGGAAACCCATGTCCCCTGCATTGGCAGGCAGATTATTAACTACTGGGCCACCAGGGAAGTCCTGGTGGTATTCTTCGCTGATAGGAGTATAAATTACTACAACCACTAAGGAAAACTGTCTTGTCTATCATTGTTAACAACTGTCAATAATTGGGTATTTATTATGTGCCAGGCACTGTACTCAGCAATTCATCTGCATTATTTCACTTAATCCTTACAGTGACCCTAAGAAGTAGATAGTGCCATATGTGAAATAAGACAATCATGGTATCAATGTCATAGGACTATTGAGAAGTTTAGTTGAGATAACACTTTGAAGTATTTAGGACAAAGCTGTTATTTTTGAAATGTTTGTGATACCCATTATTGTTACTACCTAAGGGCACAAGGCTGGGAATTTAGGAGCCTGGGTTCAATGCCTACCTAAGCCAATCTGAGCAAGACATTTCAGCAGCCTTGACCTCAGAGCCCTGGAAGGGCAAGAATCTGCTAGCAGGGACCTCTGAGGATGACACAAACCGTGTCCTCCAGTAAGATCCAGGCTCTAACTGCAAAAAGACAGTCATGGAGGGAGGAGGCCCAAGACTGAGACTGTAAATCAGGAAGGGTCTTGAGAGTGTTTAGGAGCCCTGTGCTATATGTATTTTCTAGAAGTTTAGTACAGTAGGTACTTTCAAGTGATGATAGTCAATACTTGTCTCCTTAGCCTGTAAAATCCACAAGGGCTTGGTCACCATGTTTTTCAAGCATTCCTTCACAAGTAAGATTGACGTGCCTCCCTTCCTCCAGGCACTATGCCAAGATCTGGGGGATACAGCAGTGAACAAGACAGACAAGGCAGGGAGAAGAGTACCAAACACGGACAAGAGACATATGGCAGCAAGTGCTGTGAAGGAGCCACAGCAGGGCAATGTGGTGGAGAGGAACTCCTGGGGAAGACCTGGAAATTCTCAGAAAAGATGTAGCTGCAAGGAACCGGAGCTAGGGACAACAAATTCCAAGGTCCCGAGATGAGAAAGGACAGAGGATGGCCAGAGGAGCTCTGATGGGAGGCAGTTGAAGGAAAGGTCTGAGAGGGGTTGAGGGTAGGTCCACGTGGAGTGGCATGGAGTGTGGATTTGATTTCACTGCCTGCTTAAGTAAATGCTTAAGGTAAAGAGGGCCGCATGGAATCCCAGCATCAAAAAGGTCTTCCGATCCTCAGGGGAAAGTCTGTGGCGAAAGGCACACATGGAAGGTAAGGTGCTAGACTATTAGCTGAATGAACACACGCACGCATGGACAGATGGATGGACGCACGTCCAGGAGTAACAGCTGTTCCACAGGCGGCCCCCGGTCTGGCGGCCTGAGGCCCTGGTTCTAGGCTCTGTGACCATGCGCTGTGACCTTGGGCACATCCCACCCTGACTCAGGGCCCGGAAACCTGCGTCTCAGGGGCGGGGGGGACGTGCAAGGAGAGACAGTGCGCGGGCGCTGCAGGCCTACGGGCTTCAGGTCTAGTGGCCCGACCCCTCAGTCGGGGACCGAAACCTCGCCGCCCGCCGTGTTTACATTCCACCAGCGCCGGCCACGCGGCTTTTTGCCGCTCCAGCGCCGCTCGGCTCCGCCCCCAGAGCCCCGCGACCCGCCCCTCCGCCGCTCTCGCGCCCGCGTCCCGCCCCGCGCGGGCTCTGCAGCTGGGGCGCACGGTCCCAGGGCCCCTCCCCTCCGGCGCGCAGGCCCTGTCACTTAGCTCCGCCCCGCGCTGGCCCCGCCCCGGGCGAGCCTGAGCGCCTGGGCGGGCCTGCGGCGCGCAGGGCGGTCCTGAGGGCGGTGGCTGGGCGGGGCCGAGCCCTCTGGCTGTCGCTGAGGGGCTCCGAGCCGGCCGGGGCGGAGCGGAGGGTGGCGGGAGGGCGCGAGGGCGGTCCGGGGGCCGGTTCCGCGCGCTGGGATTTTTAAATGTCCCGCTCTTAGCCGGGCGCAGGAGCAGCCGGCTCGGCCGCCAGCGCGGTGTAGGGGGCAGGCGCGGATCCCGCCACCGCCGCGCGCTCGGCCCGCCGCCGTCTCCCGCCTCCCGGCTTCCCGCTCGCCTCTGCCTCCTGCCTCCGGCCTCGGCTCGTGCCGCCTGCCTGCCTGCCGCGGAGACGGCTTCGGGTGAGGACCCTGCCTCGGGCTGCCGGACTGCGCGGCGGGCGAGAACTCCTGGAGCGCCCGGGTCGGGTCGGGCCGGGCCCGGGTGGGGGTGGGGCGAGGCCGGGTCGCCGGGTCCCCGGAGTCGTCAGCGCGGGGTGCCCCGGTAGGGCGACTCAGAAGCGGGCTCCGGGGAGGTGTTGAGGGGAAGACTGAGGCAGCTGGGGGTCCCGAGGGAGGCAGTGGGCCGGAGAGAGTTTCAGGGGGCGTTGAGCGCCCCCCCGCACCCTGGGTTCCGACCCGGCGTCGCGGGCCGCTGGTGGCGCCGCGGGTGACAGGCCACCCCGGGCCCATCGGCCATTTTCCCGACCGGCCCGGGAGGCTCCCGCCGCCGCCGCCCGCGCGGGAGGGGGAGGGGTGCTCGGGACAGGCCGGCGGGCCCTGGACCCCTCTGCTGCCGTCCTCACCCCACTGCCGTTTCGTGCCCCCAGGCTTGAGGTCTGATCCTGCGCCCAGCGCCATGCCGAGGGAGAAGGAGAGGTGAGTGGCCTGGCCGCTGCGGGAAAGGGGAAGGTGTGCGGTGGTGGGGGAGGGGTGGGCCGAGATTTGGGTAGACTCTTACCTCTGTGCCATCCTGGTTTTACAGGGATGCGAAGGAACCGGATACCATGAAAGAGGAAAGTGGCACCGATGTCTCTGTTCGCTCCAGGAAAAGAAAGGCAAATGTAGCCGTTGTGAGTACAAAGGAGACAGGTGGGGGAGGATACCACCCCCCCCCCCCCAATCTTACCTGGGTACCAGAATGGGTTCTGCCCATATATTTGTTGATAAGGGATCAAGGGTAGTGGGGGGAGCGTTTGGCAGAAATGGTGATCATAACCTTACTAGCTTTCTTTTTCTTCTCTGTGTCTGTGTTTTTGTCTTTGGGCTGTTTGGTGTGTTTCCTTGGGGTATGGGGGTTGTTTTATGTTAGTTTTTGCAGGATCCCGATGAAGAAATTGCCAAAATTGACAGGACTGTGAGAAGCCAGTGTGGCAGTCAGGTAGGTACATTTTCTGATTGGGTCGAAGTTGAGGCTCCGCTTGTTTGGGGTCAAATTGAGTCTCATACTTGCTTGCCTCCTGCTGAAGGCTTTTTCTCTCACTGTGGCCACAGTTCATATAACCGAGCACTGTGCCTGTCAGTGGGCACTGACCTCTGCCAGTCTTGGGATTCCAGGAAGGACTGTGTTCCTGACTGACATCCCTGAGATTACAAATATGCGCTGATGTCTGGAAGAACCAGAATGAACCTCACATAACTCAGTCCTCTCCTTTTGCCCTTGAGGAAACTGAGATTCAGTTAGAGGAGGAAAGTAACCCAGAGTCCTGTGCAAGCCAGGGGCGGAGTCTGTTCTATAGCCTAGGCTGTAGGCTAGTGAACTGTGGGAGGGCTCCTGACACAGAGCTCTTTGGGTAACTGTGATGATGGGGGTTTGTGTGTGCTCATAAGCAACTTCTCCCCCATCCACACTTGTGTTTATTTCCTCATGGTGCTTAAGGACTTCCCTTCCCTGCTCCCACTCCCTTTAGGTCATGTTTCAAACTTTTTCCCCCTTTTTGATGGTTCTTCTAGCCTCTTCAGCAATTACTTACAGTGATAACTGCTGCCTGGAGCTTGATCTGACCTCCACCAGAGTATTAGTAAGACATTCTGTGTAATGATATGTGCATCTCAACACATTTTTAAAATTGACTAGTCAGTCCATTTCTCTTGCCCCTCCTTCATGGAGTTCCCGCCATATTTCTTGCATGTTCATGGTAGCATCATAGTATCAGAAGTCCCTAGCCAAAAAAGCTTGTATTATCTCTCTGCCTCCAGAAATGGCTGGAGACTGTAGTTATGACCCCAGTAGGGGAAGCAGTCGATCTCCAAACTAACTGATTAGGCTTTCTGACGCTATAACAGATAAAAACTGAGCAGGAATAGTATTTGAGCCAAGGAAAGTGGTTCTGGTGAGGTTAGCAGTGGCAGCACATCACCTTGTAGGACAGTGAGCAACAGCCATAGCAGCTGCGCCTGGAAGAGTGAAGGTCTTCAAAGCCGTGGGACACACGGTAAAGCTGTTGTTACTGCACACAAGACCCTAGTAATTAGCATTTCTGGGGAGACTCCACTTAATATTGAACAACAGCTTGATGATCTACTTGCTGTATTAGAAGAAGAGATACTTTGTTTTAGGAAAAGAAATAAGACAGTGCATTTCAAGTTCTTTCCTTTTTTTTTTTTGTTTTCTTTTTTTCTCCCTGTAAAGACTTCAAACCAAGCAAGTTAATTTTTGTGGGTCTGTACTAAAATGAATCTCAACTTTGTGAAATTCAAGATTGGTTGTCTTCCTAGCTATGTTTTGAATTGGAATTTTTAACTGAGGCTGAGGCAAAGCTGTCCCTGTTGACTTCTTGGGGTTTTAGAGTAGTTTCAGTTCCAGAGATAACTGGAGTGGAGCCTAGGGTGCCTAAGACAGGGCTTTGGCCCTGTCCCTGGACTGCAGAGAGCTGATAGATGTGATATGTGAATAGCCATATTATTTCCCACTAGAAGGCATTTTCATGGTTCAGAGATTAATGACAACAGGTTTCTACACATTGTCTAAAGTAGATAGCTTGAAAATTACCCATCATTTATGAAGCAGTCAGTGTCATGTTATTTCTCTGTAGTTTCATGAAGCTAGAATTGTGGGGTAACAACCTTTTTGCCAATTAATTACACAGAATTTTTCTGTGGAGTTATCATGGTTCAGCCCTGTTCAATAGCCCTGAGCTACTTGTAGCCATCATGCTGAACTCTGTGATACTGCTACATCAAGACCACATGGAACCTTTGATTCTTACCTTAGGTTTTTCCCAATGAAAATAATGCTCTTTTGTCTAAAGTCTATTTAACGTATCCATTTTGTTCAATTTTTTGCGTGAGAACCAACTTGTTTATTGAAATGGAGTCCTGGAATTTCTATTAGTTACTTCTCAGAACATAATTTTCCATAAGGTAGTTTCATTCTTCATTAAAAGAGGCACAAAGAGTTAGAGGTGGTTAGAAATAATCAAAATTGGTCTCTTGCTATTATCCCCTTCCTTCCTAAAGTCAGATTGATCTCGCTCTCTTTGAGACATGGTATACATTCAAGTTAAAGAATATAGACTTCATTATTCTGCTTCCGACACTGGTCAGAGGCCAACTCTGGGGCCCATTTGTGGGCTCGTGGTTCACCTGATTTGTCTGTGTGCTGCAGGTTGGGAACTGTTACCATTTTATCTCCAAAAGTCTTCTCTCAACTATTTCAGCCATCTGGCTGTAGAGGGTGACACCCAGCTTCTGCTTTCAAAACTAGAATTCATTGTTGAGTGAATACAACGTAAAGCTGTTGTAACATGATCCTTTTGAGTCAAGGAAATGATACCAGCACATGATTCTAGAACTGGAAGAGGATGTTGCCCTTCTCCAGCAGCTGTTGGCAAGATCTGTCATGGTTAATTTGCATGCTCAATTCTGTGCATATTGGATGGAGGAGAGCTTTATCCTACTTTGCTCTTCTCAGTACCTTGAAAGTGCTCTGGCTTCCTCTGAAAGTGGCCAGTGTGCTGTGATAGCCACCCTGTCCCATATCTTCCAAGCAGCACTTGGAGAGCCCATGTTTCCATGTTCATTTACAGTCTTCTCGGTTGTCTCTTTTCCAGTCAACATTAACGATCTCTCTGCTTTAAAAAAAAATTGCCAAGAGTCTCAGAGCTTTAACAGAGCGTCCATGCTGGCAGGATTGTTAACATGCCATATCTTCAATAAATTCATTATAATTTTAAAAAACAATCATAGTTGTTTAGAGTAAGATGATAAAAAGTAGCTTTAAAAAGAAAAAACTTTAAATGGCAAAATGACATTTTCCAAATATTAAAAATTGAATTAAATATCTGGACTTTTTAAAAGAAGTATTGTTTGGGTTTTTAATGATGGTTTAGCATTTATTACTATATAAGCCTTTGGGGGTGGGTTTCAAAGGTCTTCAGGAATATCTAGGCTTTATCTCTATAGACTTTTAGTAAATCCTGTGACTCTAGCTTGATGTGGTTTTAAGTAGGCAGATACTCCTTTTTTTTCCATTTGAATTAAGGAAAATGAAAGGTCCTCATTATGTAATATATTTGGCTTGACCTGGAACCAAAGGAAGATGTCACATTTGGTGGGTTTTTATTAAATGAGGAGACTAAATATAGATGGCAATCAGTTTTATACTTGTGGTTGTGGAGTGCTTATGTAAATACTTTTATTGGAAATTCTGTCTTTCACTTTTAAGACGTTTTATTAGGTTAGTTGTACTTGTTAAAAAACCCAGGTCTTTGAATTGTGACCAAATCTCACAATACCCTTTTGGAGCCATGCTTAGTATCTTACTGAACTGCAAGTAGATTTTCTTTTTCAGTAATGTAAGAACTGTTTGCATTTTGTCTTACCCTTCCTGTGCCCTCACGCACCTCATATGAGGATGATGATATGGAGAATAAATGCTACTGACTAGTTTTCTTAGGTACTTACTGCATAGACTCCTGAGAACGTGAGAGCTTGGAGTCATTACTGTGTCTTCCATGCTATCTCCGTCTTAATTTAGGCTGGAATATTGATTTAGGCCTAGAGATTACTCTAGGTGTGTGAAGACATTTTTTTGTTTTACTGGCTGTTTTACAAATCAATGAATGTAAAAACAGCTGGTTTACATCAAACTTTTTTAACATGTCTTTATTTTACAGCCTTGGGACAGTAATAGAGCCTGTGAAAACCCCTGCTCCCTGATTCCCACACCTGACAAAGAAGAAGATGAACTTCTGTACCCACACGCTGCGTACAAGCCTCAGAGGAGCACGCCGTCGTCATCCAGAGCGTCGCCACTGCCTGTACTGAAGTAAGCTGACCACCGAGTGCCTCCTGGGTCTCTTACTCCCTGTGTGCACTTCCACTTCGCTAGTTGGATGCATACTGATGCCTGACTTTTGTGTTTTGCTTGGTTTTGTTGTTTTGTAGCTGGGCAAATAGAGAGGAAGTATGGAAAATCATGTTAAACAAGGAAAAGACATACTTGAGGGACAAGCACCTTATGCAACGGCACCCTCTTCTGCAGCCTAAAATGCGAGCAATTCTTCTGGATTGGTTAATGGAGGTAGGTTGAGCCTTCTGGTTAACTAGAAGCACTGACCGTTTCTAGATTCTTTTGTGATGTTGTAATCTCTTCATGTGTTTGATTCCATTGACACATTCTGTGTCTCTGAACTGTGGTATATATACTACAGTGGTTTAACTTTTTTGCTTATGTACTTCCTTAAAAGAATTTCTGAAGTCTGTTTATCCCTTAGATGTTTTTAAGTTGGCGTCTGAATTTTTTTCTCAAAATTTAAATAGTTGCAAAGGTTGTATTTTCCAATTAATTATAAATATTGGTATTTGATCTTTGTTAATTAAATTGCTTTTTAAGTGTACACAATAGAATGTGTAACAGCTATTTGATAGCGTACTACCAAATGTTTAAAAATATATGAACAAATTTATCTTTAACAGTCAGAAATTTTGTATTGTTTCATTTTAACTCCTTGGGACCCATTTCTCTTTCCCCACAGAAGTTTATCCAAACAAAATATATTGTTCAAATCTTCTATTGATCACACTTTCATACTTCACATTATCATACGAAAACTGATCAAATAACAAGATTATAAGTTATAGTAAATAATTGTTAAATATAAGAAGTTATGTTGTATAGGCAGTGCACCTCTTTCTGGGAGGAAGTGTGGGTGTCTCAATAGTGGTTTGATTAAGGGACATTTCTTGGATACCACTTCCCTTGTGGCTCAGATGGTAGAGAATCCTTCTGCAATGCAGGAGATCCAGGTTTGATCCTTGGGTCAGGAAGATCCCCTGGGAAAGGGAATGGGAATCCACTCAAGTGTTCTTGCCTAGAGAATCCCATGGACAAAGGAGCCTAGCGGACTACAGTCCCTGGGGTTGCAGAGTCAGATACGACTGAG